>NC_040905.2:185575634-185891602 GCF_004126475.2 Phyllostomus discolor
CTGCCTCCCCTACCTGCCCCTCTGCCTGGATCCTGCCCTCTCCTTGGACAATGCTTCTCAAACCCTAATGTGCACAGAAACCACCCAGGCATCTTGCAGAAATGTAGATTCTGATTCAGCAGGTCTGGGGTGGGACTCAAGGGCAATTCTGGCAGGTGTCTGGTTTGGGTCACAGAAGACAGTGGGGTCATTTGGTTGCATGTCCTGGGTGTCAGGACCCATCTTTGGCCTTTTCTTAGAGCAGTGGGCCTCAACTCCATTCACGGATAGAGTGTGTGGACAGCATCGTCCCCTTTGTAGTTAACGGGGAAATCTTAACACATTTAAGTCCACCATGGAAGTGACAGCCAGAAAGAGTTTACCTGTAGGAAACACGGCCCCGTTCTATGTATGCAAGATGTAGTGAGAGCCATACACTCAGGGAAAAGTTGTTGAACCTGCAATTTTATTGTTTTCCATTAATATTCATTTCACCATTCACCATTTGTTCACTTATTTTTCTTTGAAATCTCTGCTCAAAAGTAGACAGGCAGTTGCAAGCAGTAGAGTTTTAAGGAAAACGCATCGAAAAATTTAAATTCAGAGAATTCTCTCCATGAATTTAACGTTATTGTCACTGTTTGGAAATTGTGGTGACAATGGCACCCCCGGGCAGGATGACTCCATCCAATGCCCACAGCACCGGAGTCGGAGAGGCACTGCTAACCGCCTCCTTCTCTCTGACGCTGGAAACACGTGCAGCCAGAGTCCTCGCTCACCGGGGTGTGGAGGAGGGCATGTTAACAACAATGACTTAGGTTCCAATGAGTCTTTAGCTGCCTCTATAGGTTTTTTTCCTGAGAATCTCCCACGTGTGTTCAAATGGTGGGATGTAACTGAGATGGTGTAAAAGCCTTAAGGATGCACCTTTAAAAGCAGGAAGAAATGTCCTTCTTACTCACGTCCCGCTTGCTGGACGGTAGCCGTCGTGGCTGGAGGCCCAGAGCCCTGCGGGGCCAGGAGTCGGCGTTGGGGATGCACAACACGGTGGTGGGCGGAAGGAGTGTGGTTCTGTGGCCTGCCCAGACAGCCCGTGCTGGCTGTTGCTGGACTTGTCAAAAACAAGGGGAGAAGGCACTTTTCATCACGTTTACGACGCTGTTACTCAGGGTTTTTCCTTCCCTCAAAGTGGAACCCTACCTTATCCAATACTGATGCCAACAGTGGAGCCTTGCTGTGTCCAGGCAGAAGGGAGGACCCCGTGCCTGTCGCTCCCCAACTTTGCTGCGCGCTGTGGCACAGCCAAGGTCTCCAGCTTCCGCGTCCAGCCCTTCTTTTTCTCCCCCAGCAATGCGCATTATTCCAGGGCCCCTCATGCTTTAACATGCACTTACATGGTGGGGATCTTGTCGTAATGCAGATTCTGATGCCATAGGTCTGGGGGTGGGGCTGAAGAGTCCACATTTCTACCAAGTTTTCAGTGGGTGTTGCAGCTACTGGCCCAGGCCGCGACTTGAGACTAAGCTGTTGGAACGCTCTCTGTGAGCTCCTTGCAGGCAAGTCTGTTTCCACGACCGCGTGGCATCCACAGGCGCGCAGTGTATGCAGGATGACTGAATAATAGGCAATTAGTGTACAAGATGCCAGGAAGTCCTGCAGAAAGAAACCTGCCACTCTGTTTACTTATGCATGTCTCCAATTTATTTTCCCTGGAATCCTATTTTCAGAAATACTTATTAACATCCCATGAAAATAGGGCTCTGAGAAACCCACTTGGCAGACCCTGATTTAGAAAGGGGTCTTCACCGCCCGGGACCAGAGTGAGCCAATCTTCATACAGGAGTCTCAAATGTAGGGCTCTGTTTGGGTGTCTGCTAGGGCAATTAGGAGAAATTGTTCCAGCCCCGACTGCCTGTACCCCCGAGGGCCTGCAAACTCCTGGAGGGGACATGTTTGAATACATTAAGAAGAGGAGCTGTTGTTACTGCTAAAGTGTTCATTTTTCCTCTTCCCCTGGCAGTGCCCAACAGGCCTTTGGCCCCCTCAGGGCGACTGGAGCCTCAGTTGTTTGCCAATTAGCATGTTCCTGTGGATTTGCTCGAATGTCTTTGTTCCTGGTCAAGGAGGAAGTGCTGGGGAGGAAAGAGAAGGAGCCTGAAGCCGGTGCAAAGACTGAGTTCCCTGTGGGACGATGTTGACTACCTGAAGCCCTAGAGCTCTTTTCTGCAAAAGAAGCCTCCTGGGCTCCAGAAGGCCTGCCTTTGCCAGCTTCAAGGGGAGTGGGAAGCTGGGAGGTGGGGCTTTATCACCCCCCTGTGGGAGCATTCTCCAAAATGCAGCCCCCCCCTCCGTGTGTGCAAGAATCCCCAGAGTGGCCTGCAGCCCCGAAGGAGTTGGATTCATAGCATCAAGTATAGAGTTTATGCGGGCTGCACCCCTTGAACTAGACTGCGGAGATCTAGCCCTTTGTCTTTATGTTGGTTGGGTCATTGCATCAACTCTGGAGCAAAAGGAAAAGTCATGCTGTTACACGTGTCAGGAGATATGGTCCCTATGAAATAAAGGCAGAGAGCCATAAGGAGAAGAGGGACAGACATTCTTTTAAAAGCCACAGAATGAGCTATAAAAAAATTAAATGAAAGGGAATTAATGAGAAAAGGAAACACTGTAAGAGAAACTAAAAATGTAATCACAGAATTAAAACCCTCCATTAATCCTTTGGTGAGATTAAAGAACTGAATTGGTACTATAAAATATTAAATCAGTGCTGTAGAGGTCAAGGTTGATAAATCTCATAAAACATACGGGGGAAAATGATAAAGATATTAAAGTGACAAAAGGAAGGTTTATAACTGTGGAGACCAGAGAATTAAGACATGCCAAGCAGCCCTAGCCCAGTAGTGTCGTTGGCTAGAGCAGCGTCCCAATACACCAAAGGTCACTGGTTCAATCTCAGGTCAGGCTCAGGCAGGAGTCAACCAATGAATGCATAAATAAGTGGAACCATAAATCAGTGTGTGTGTCTCTCTAAAATAATAATAATAATAATAGTGCCAAGCAGATGCTTGATGCTTCTGAGGGTGAGACCAGAGATGCCAGAGAGATGAGAAAATGCCACACAGACCCTGAGAGTGAAGTTTGAACAAGATCATATGTGCCAGGCAAAAATCACTGAGAACGGACCTATGTCTAGGCACCTCACAAAAATGCTCGAAGAAATGGGATTTTTAAAATCCTGCAAGTGGGATGTGAGGGCGACCCGGCTGCAACATCTGTCACCCCACTGATCACCAGGGTTGATTTGGCTGATCCGGCTGACTAGGCAGGTGTCCCCTTCCTCCCTCACTGGTCCATGTGTGTCCCTCCCAAAGCTGCGCGTTGGGTTGAACAGGATGACCTTCCCAACTAGAGGAGAGGACCGGCCTTTGGCCAAGGGTATCTGAGCAGCTGTGCTCCCCTGCTAGAACCTCTGAACAAGTGCTGAAAATCCTGCAAGTGTATACTCAGAGTAAAGAAAAAACCTACAAAAAAAAAAGATTGGCTTCAAACTCTTGCTGCCCTCAATTCCTATAGGAAATGTCTACCAAATTTTCAGAAGAATAAAGAAAAAGTTGTGATTCACATAGTACCTGATATTAAATTATACTACAAAGCTACTGTAGTCAAAACAGCCTGGTCCTGGCATAGACACATAAATCAATGGAACAGAATAGAGAGCCCAGAAATAAACCCATGTCTGTATGGCCAATTCATATTTGACAAGAGAGACAGGACCATATAATAGAGTAAGAATAGTCTCTTCAATAAATGGGATTGGGAGAACTGGACTGGCACATGCAAAAGAATGAAGCTAGACTACCAACTTACACCATTCACCAGAATAAATTCAAAATGGATAAAAGACTTAAACATAAGTTGTGACACCATAAAAATCCTAGAGGAAAACATAGGCAGTAAAATTTCAGATATTCCATGCAGCAATATTCTTGCCAATATATCTCCTAGAGCAAGAGAAATAAAGGAAAAAATAAACAAATGGGGCTATATCAAATTAAAAGCTTCTGCACAGCTAAAGAAACCTCATCAAAATGAAAAGAGAACCGACTGTATGGGAAAACATATTTGTCAATGATACCTCAGACAAAGGTTTTATCTCCAAAATATAAAAGAACTCATCCGACTCAGTACCAGGAAGACAATCCAGTTAAAAAATGGGCAAAGGACCTGAATAGACACTTCTCCAAGGAGGACACACAGAGGGCCCATAGACATATGAAAGGATGCTCAGCATCACTATCCATCAGAGAGATGCAAACTAAAACTACAATGAGATATCACCTCACACTGGTCAGAATGGCTATCATGAATAAATCAACAAACAACAAGTGTTGGCGAGGATGTGGAGAAAAGGGAACCTTAGTGCACTGTTGATGGGAATGCAGACTGGTGCAGCCACTGTGGAAAACAGTATGGAATGTCCTCAAAAAACTAAAAATGGAACTGCCTTTTGACCCAGCATTTCCACTGCTGGGAATATACTCTAACAATCCTGGAAAACCAATTCAAAAGAACCTATGCACCCCAACATTCATAGCAGCACAATTTACAATAGCCAAGTGCTGGGAACAGCCTAAGTGCCCATCAGTAAATCAGTGGATCAAAAAACTATAGCACATTTACACAATGGAATACTGCGCAGCAGAAAGAAAGAAGGAGCTCCTACCTTTCACAAAAGCATGGAGGGAACTGGGGAGTATTATGCTAAGTGAAGTAAGCCAGGCAGTGGAAGACAAACACCATATGATCTCACCTATAAGAGGAATCTAGTGAATAAAAATAAACTAAAGAGCAGAATAGAACCAGAGGCATAGAAACATGGAACAGACTGACAGTGACCAGAGGGGAGGGCTGAGAGGGATAATGGTGGAAAGAAGGGGAAGGGACTAGTCAAAGGACATGTAAGAATGACCCATGGGCATGGACAATGGTGTGGGGACTGACTGTGGGAGCAGGGGGATGCGCTGGGTGGAGGGGGGCAAAGGGGGAAAAATGGGACAACTGTCATAGAACAAAAAGAAAAAAAAGAAAATGTTGTGATTCAATTACTTGATGTCCCACCAAAGTACATTTCATGTTTGAAGTTTCAAGAAAGATACCCTCAAATATGGAAGGATTTAAAAAACATCCTGCTCTATACCCATATATATATATATATATATATATATATATATATATATATATAAAGATTTTATTTATTTTTAGAGAGCGGGCAAGGAGGGAAAAAGAGAGGGACAGAAACATCAGTGTGCGGCCACCTCCCTCCCACTGGGGACTCGGCCCACATCCCAGGCATGTAGCCCTGACTGGGAATCGAACTAGCAATTCCACAATTCTCAGACCGGTGCTTAATCCACTGAGCCACACCAGCCAGGGCCCCTGCACCCTTTTAAAGAAAGAACTTGGAGAAGTGTTCCAGACCATAGTCGAGGGATGAAGAACCGGGAGTGCGGGCATGCCTATTACACAGAGAAAAATCGAAGAAGTTGTAAAAGTGGTACAAAACTTAATTGAAAGTATAAAATATTCTCGAAGAGGCAAAAAGGTAAAGAAGACTCGGGAAGCACTAATTTATTCTGGACCAATGCAGTCATCTTCCCTCACCCGGGGTTTTGCTTTCTGCAGCCTCAGTTACCTACAGTCAACCGCAGTCTGAAAAGAATTAAATGGAAAATTCCAGAAATAAACAATTCATAAATGTTAAGTTGCGCCCTCTTCTCAGTATCATGATGAAATTTCGTGCAGACCAGAAAGCCATGTGATCTGTTAAAGGTCATTATGCGGCAGGAAGGAGAGATTTCACAGAATTTGTTTGAAGGTATGTAATTGGATAAAAAAAAAATCAAACCATTTTATGTTCATGCTTGCTGACTTTAGACTGTTTAATAAACTGGTTACACACTTCAGAACATAGAGGCAGAAATCCCAAATGAAATAGTGTTCAATCCAGACCTGTGTTAAAAGAATCACACATTTGAACAAATTGGTTTTATGTCAGGAATGTAAAGATAACTCAGATAAGAACATGCATTAATGCAGCTTATCATGGCAAAGGAGCAAAAGAAAAATTTTGGCAAGAGTCCGGGAATCTGTTCACACAAGGTATTTTCATTCCCCTGGCACAGGTGTCAAACAGAAGCCAGTAGGACAGAGGGACTTCTCTTTGGGATAGCCATTTAGGCGGCTTTAATAGACTCATCCTCAAAGAAGCCACTTAATTTTGGGGGGGCCAGAAGTGACTAAAAAGCCACGTTGCATCGTTCTGTGAGAACAGAGGAAGTTTGGCCGCTGGCAAAAGATTCCTTGAGTGTGGAACAGACTTTCAAAGTTCAAGGTGACAAGACTTGCATTTGAGAAACTCTACAGGCTCCATCTGGAATTCTCAATTGGGCTTATCAAAGTGCTTTGAAGACCAGAAAAGGGAAATTGCTAAAACACTGGAGCAGCAAAAAACCTTCGCAGGGCACCGGGGCAACGACTGGGCACAGCTTCTAAATAGCTCAAGACCACAAACGATCTTGCCATTTGATTCTTCGAGATGGCTCTCAGTCAAGAATTGTGGGTTTTTTTGTATTTTAAAATGTATTAATCTTAGAGGAAGGGGGAGAGAGAGAGGTTTGTTGTTCCATTTATTTATGCATTATGGGTTAATTCTTATACGTGCCCTGAGCGAGATCAAACCCACAACCTTGGCGTATCAGGATGATGCTCTAACCATCTGAGCTACCCGGCCGGGGCAGTCATGTATTGTTTTTAAACAGTTCTATTGAGCTGTATCTATCTAATAATATCACCAATTTTAAGGGTACAATTCAAGGGGTTTGTACAAATGTTTCTAGTCATGTAACTGCTACTACAATCGAGATATAAAACCTTTCCGTCACCCAGAAGTCTCCTTGTGTTTCCTTATAGCCAGTTCCCTCTGCACACGCTCAGTCACAGGCAACCACCAATCGGCCTTCAAGTCCTGTCTACTGAGGGTCTCAGTCCCTCCCCTGGGTAGCTCCCTCATCGGTGACATGCGATCCCGCAGACCCTAACTGCCTGCCTCCTTGAACTCTGGTTCGTCCCTCAGCCCAGTAGGCCCGCTGGGCTCAGTGTGGGTCCCCCTCCCTGTGCTGGGGGCTGGGAGCTCCTTCCGGACAGTCAGGTGGGACAGACATGGGCCTCACCTGTGATTGTCCCGTAATCACAGTCCTGTATTGAGGGCCCAGTATCAACAAGAGAGATTTTACTCATTTTGTTTGTTGTAGTTTTATCTTGAGCTCACTGAGGTAACCTTGGTTAATATAATGATACAGGTTTCAGGTGTACAATTTTCTAACCCATGGTCTGTACGTTGCGAGTTCACCACCCCATTGTCTGGTTTTTGATTGTTTATGCTAGGAGGGCAATTTCTGGAGGAATTCATCCTTCCCAAGCAGAAGGGAGCGTCTTCTGACTCACGCTCTGCCGTTTGCCTGTGATCTCCTGTCGTTACCTGGAGTCACCAGAAGAAAGCACTTCAGGGGCGTTCAGGCTGGCGCCCCTCCACCCCCCCTTGAGGCAGGCATACAGTTTCAGCTGAAATAACACACTCATGTTTTCAGTTTGGCACCCATTGCCTCCTCAAGGCCTAAAGAAGCATACAGGCACTGTTCAATAATAATTCCTTTTGAAATAATTTCAAATTCCGTGAAAAGCTGCAGGGCCGGTTGTACGAAGAACTCCCATTCTTATCAACTGTCCCAACAAAGCCTCTGCCCGCTCTCTGGCCCTGGGTCCAGCCCAGCCCAGTAGATCGCATTTGGCAGTCCTGTCTCTTTAGTCTCCTTCTGCCTGGAGCCGCCCCCCAGTCCTTCCTGCTCACACACATCCCGGACACTTTAAAGGACACAGGCCTTTCACTCCAGAACAGGTTCCTTGGTCTGGGTCTGTCCATGTTTCCTTGGGTCCAGACTCAGGCTGTGCCTTCTTGACAGGAATTACATAAAAACGACGCCAGGCTTTTCCAGTGCCCGGCGCCAGGGAGCACACGACGTCCGTGCCTTGCACAACTGTGGATTTCACTTTAGCCACCCAGTTACCTCGGTGTCTGACAGCCTTCACCCTGCAAAGGCCCCATTGTCCCTTTGTAACTTGTGGGCACAAGTTCCGAGACTCTGCCAGCACTCACAGGTGCCTTCCTGAGGGGGTGAAACACCGATGATCTCACTGCTCTAAAGGATAACAACTACATTATAGACAATATCATCTAATGAACATTTATTATGTGCCTGTCCCCGTGCGAAGCACTTTATGTGTGTTAATTGAATCCTCAAATGCTGTGCCTTAGGTACCATTATTTTTTTCTCATAAATGCAGAAGCTGAGTGTCCGTGGCAATGGTTTTGGAGCAGGGTGCATTAGATGCCACCTGTTCGGTCTCAGTGAGCACTAAAAATGATTTCCATTTAGGGCAGAAAAACTACGAGATAGTAGCCAGGGAAGAGTTAAAAGCACCAAATGAAAGTGCTTTGGATTTTTCCCTGGCAGCTCAGATGATTCTGTTTCTGGCATCTAATGACCGGAGGTTCTGTTTGATGCATTAGTAGATAATACACTTTAACAAAATCTGCAACCATTTTAAAATTAGGTCGAAGACACTTATTTAAAGCCACCAGAGTTGTCAAAAATAAACCCCACTAAACCTCATTATTTCTGTCCATGTTAGGTCAGGTCATGAAAGGCAATGACTGAAAATGTCAGCCCAGTCAAAGCCATTTGAAAATGTGCCAGTGCAGCGGCCACCTCGAAGGAGATCGAGGACGCGAGTTCTTCATACAAAGAAAAACCCACCATGGGCATTATTAAAATATGAGAATTGATGTAACAATTTCTATACAGGTCAAAAATTATGAGACTGAAACGTTTTCAAATGCCCTTAAGAAAGAGACTTTAATTTTCTCATGTATTAATTATAAACTAAGCACTGTCTATCAGTCTCTCCTTCAATCCTTAATGAGTATTTTTATCTGAGTTCATTTTTATTAAATCTCTCTCAGGAGAGGAATGGTGGGCTTACAGGTATTTTACTGGGGCCCGTTTATTATGGGCCGTTTGCTGTGGTCATAAACTTCGCAGCTGAATGACAGGCCGCCGGGAGGGAGTACAGCAAGACGTGGGTTGCGCCTGAGAAATGGGGCGGGACGACCGGTGTGGGCTTGCACGGAAAACAAATAGCTTTTATATTTTGAGACAGCTCAGAATGGCCTGGAGAAAGCACCACACTAAAATGCCCTTTGAATGAAAATAGCCACATCAAACTGGACGGCTCTGCTCATAAGCTTGTCATAACACTCGCCCGAATTCACAGTGCTCGTGGCGTTCACAGACGTTACACAGAGTTCCGGCTCTTTCTGAAGACCCAAAGGGCATGGATTGGAATCCTGAGTTGTGAGGCCAATGTGCTGAGTGAGCCCAGCAGACTGCCTGGCATCCAGTTCCCACTGAAGTTTTGGTATTCTTAATTGATCACTCAGGGAATGATACTTAGGTGGTTAAAAAATGTTTTATTTTTGTTTGTTGTGTGTGTGTACATGTGTGTAATGACAGGAGATGAGCTTTTAATGAAATCTTCAAAAGGCAGTTAACTGCCCTGACTGGTGTGGCTCAGTGGATTGAGTGCTCGCCTGCGAACCAAAGGGTCACTGGTTCAATTCCCAGTCAGGGCACATGCCTGGGTTGTGGGCTGGGTCCCCAGTGGAGGGTGTGTGAGAGGCAACCACACATTGATGTTTCTCTCCCTCTCTCTTTCCCTTCCCCACTTTTTAAAGATAAATAAATAAAATATTTTTAAAAATTAAGGCAGTTAACTAGTAGTGGGAAGTGGGGAGAGTTAGTGTAAAAAATACCAGTGTCTTATCGGGAATGTGATTCCAGGAGTCACGAGCCTACATATCTGAGTTCATTATTTTGGGGGTTCACAAATATTTGTTTTTAAAGATTTTGTTTATTTACTGTTAGACAGAGGGAAAGGGGGGGGGAGAAAGAGAGGGAGAGAAATGTGGGTGTGAGAGAGAAACAAGGGGCGGTTGCCCTTTGCGCCTGCACCCGGGACTTTGTGCCCCAGCCAGGACTATAACCCGCAACCTTTTGCTTCGCAGGACGTGACACCTGACCAACTGAGCCGCACAGATCAGGGCTTCAGAAATATTTTAGGAAGTGTGGCAGGAATGACTGATTTCTCTTTCTTTTCTATAATAGAAACCTGTTTTTTTTTTTCCTGAGCACATGGCTGTTCAGAAGAAAGACTACAGTTCCCAGACTTCCCTGCAGCTAGTTACGTAAGGCTCTGCCCAACAGGCTAAGTGGCTGGCACAACTTAGCGGTTGTGCCTTTAAAGGGAAGGGGCATGTTCTCCTCACCCCTTCCACCTGGCGGGAAGGTAGACTCATGGTGACGCATCTGGAACCACGCAGATGATGGAACCCCAGGATGGAAGAGCAACTGTGAAGAGGAAGCCGGGCCCCTGACAACTTGACAGCTGGAGCGGCCACACCAGCCCAGACTTTTACATACAAGAGAAGTGAACTTTTCTTTTGTTTAAGCCTCTGTCAGTCCGGGTTTCTGGTGCACATATCTGAACCTTTGTCTTCACAAATACTGTAGGTGAGTCGAGGATCCATAGTAACTGTTCCCATGCTTATCTCTGTCACCAGGCTGTGAGTTCCTCTGGCTCTCTCCCCTCACATTTCTCTCTAGTTCCTCATGCTCACTCCGAAACTACCCTGGGCCCTGGCACATGATAGGTGCTTGTGAATTGAATGCATGCATGCCTGCAGGAATGAATGAATGAGCTGAGATAGATGCATCAGAAGAGCTGTGGAGGGAGGGCTACCTCCCATTGAAATTTATGTCTAGGAATTGTGTTTGGCTGCTCATAACAGAAAACCCAAACAACAGTGACTTAACCATGGAGTGGTTTACTTTCTTCACGTGGAGAGGATCTGGGGGTGGGTGTTTTCTGAACTGGGTTTGTTGTTTCAGCGATGTCAGGCGTAAGTGTCTGCCCTTCACTTGGCCACTCCCTCACGGTCACAAGCTGGTAGCCAAATTCCGACTACTATGTCTGTGTTCCAGGGAAGCAGGAAGGTCAAAATGGTAAAAGGGGGAGCCAGCCAAGCCCGTCTCCTCCTAACGCAAGGGTGGCTAACTCATTTTCACCGGGGTCCACATCAGCCTCGCGGTTGCCTTCAAAGGGCCGAATGTAATTTCAACTCCTGAACAGTAAGGAGTAGTTACATTTATACAGTCCTAAAATTATTTGGCCCTGTGAAGGCAACCGCGAGGCCGATGTGACCCCTGGTGAAAATGAGTCTGACAGCCCTGTCCTATAGGTCTGAGGACACTCCTGGCATCTGCAAGGCCTGCATAAGAACACAAAGGGAGACCCAGCTACCACATGACTGCATGTATCTGGGTGTTTTGTTGATGAGCTGGCAAAGTCTGAATGAATAATGAAATCGAAGCATATAAAATTCATAAGTTACATATTTATTGCATAAAATGTATTTTTCTTGCTTTCATCTCAGCACAATTCAGTAATCATGTTATCAAGATTTTCAAAATTCACCCTGGCTGGTGTGGCTGAGTGGATTGGGTGCTGGCCTGTGAACCGAAGGGTCACCAGTTTGATTCCTGGTCCAGGCACGTGCCTGGGTTGTGGGACAGGTCCCCAGTTGGGGGCATGAGAGAGGCAACCAATGGATGTTGTTTCTCTCACACATCGATGTTTCTCTCCCTTTCTTTCTCCCTCTCTTCCCCTCTCTAAAAATAAATAAATAATATCTTTATACAAAAGATTTTCAAAATTTGTGTCATATTGACATTAATGATCTAAAGTAGGGGGCTGGCAAACTGACCTGCAGACCTACTTCCTGTTTTTGTAAATAAAGTTTTATCAACACACAGTCATGCTCTTTCTTTTACATATTGTCTGCGGCTTCCTGGTGGCCAAGGCAAAAAGAAAACCCAATAACTCACAGATCTTGCTGGCTGAGAGATACAGATACACCGAGCACTAATTTGGCACCCAAATAAGGGACATGGCATAACAAAATGACAATGTACACTGTTGCTGTTGACTTCTATGCAAGATGCTGGAATGTTCTTCTGAACTCTTCCTTATAGATTTCCTCCAGCTAAGTGGACAGCATAGCATAAATCACAGTTCAGGGATTAAAGACATTGCCCCCCTCCCCACACCGGCTTTCTGCTGATTTATTCAGATCCAGGAATTAGGTTGGAGAATTGAGGGAATGGCTGGGTCATCCCCAGATCCTCAAAGCTTCTTGGACCGTTGGGGGTTGCTCTGGCTGTATCGGAGCATTAATGCGAGGGGCCAAGGCTCATTTGTAATTAATCAAGCAGCAGTGAGAGCAAGCACGGGGAGCTTGCATTGATTCCTAACGCATCCTACAAAATGGCGCCCAGCAGCCAGCGGCCGCAGCCTTGGAGAGGCTTGCCAAATTGGATTAGCGAACCAAATGTCTGTTGTAATGCCTCAGAGATGGACGAGGCACTTATTAAAAGGTCCACAGGCAGGGATGTTTTAAGTACTTAATCAACGCTTCATTTCCCTCCTCTGGGGAACAGGGAAGCCTTAGTGCCCCCCATGGTGAGAAACTACCCCAGTCCTCGCAGGATCTCTCCCTGCCACTTTCACTGCAGAGTGTGCGTGAATTACATTACAGCAGAGCCCCAGGAAGACGGGCCACTGGGCCGTGGGGCAGTGGGAACTGCCCTGGGAGGGGTTGGGGTCCTGGGTGTGAGTCCTTCCTGGTCCTCCTGCTCACTGGGAGGCCTAGCATCGCTCTTTCTCCGCCCAGGTCTGTGCTCCCCTCCAGGCCTCCTGGCTCTGAGGATGCTTACAGGGCGTAGCAGACAAAGAAGCTTGTGTGGCCAGCGCTTTGTCCTGGGGTGAGGACTCGCTCTCAGGGTGGGGTGCTGAGAGCCATCAGGAATTTCTCTTTGTGATTTTAATCCAGCCTCTGCAGTCCTGCCTCTGGGTTGGAAAGCCCCCTTTCAGCCTCTCTTTGCTTCCTTTTGCTCTTTTTATACTCAGGGGCCTTTTATTTCAGAGCCAGAGAGCACCCAAGAGGCCCTTGGGTCCTGTGTCTTCTCTCGTGAAATCTCTCCCAGGGGTCTTTTGAGGTGGGAGTCCCGGTCCCTTGCCTCCAGTTCCCTTGCCCAAGGAAGACATCCCTGACTGAGTTCACCTTTCCCCACAGAGAAGTAAGGGGTGGCAGGAGAGTCCTGTGTTAGACTCTGCATCAAGGCCAGTTACTGCTAGTTACATGGTGACTTTGACCTCATTTGGTCCGGGGCCTCCCATGTACAGTTTGGGAAACTGAGGCCCAGGCATAGAAGGGCTTTGCCCGAGATCCCAGGGTGAGTTCTCAGCAGAGCCGGGGCTGGTCCTCTTTGGTGCCCTCCCCCCTCACTCCTTGCCATGGCTCTGCCTGCCCAAGGCAGGGGCGAGGCCACCACCAGGCCTGCTCACTGGGGACATAGCCCAGTGCACAGTAGAGCCCACCATACTCATATTCAGTGTCCCTCTCCCAGGCTTGTGGCCCGATAGCCCTTCTTCGTTGCGTGCACGTCCCTTTGCAGGATTCTGTGTGCAGGGGAGGCGGGGGTGGGGATGGGGGGAGCAGCCTTTGCTCCTTTCCTCCCAAGGCCTCTGTAATATAAAGGCAGAATATAAACATTTAAAAAGGCAAGATGTGCTCAGAGGAAAAAAACAAAAACAAACTGCCAAACAAACCCCACAACTTCTAGTTAAAATAAGGCCCCCATTGCTCTTTTCTGTCATTTATCAGTGCTGAATCTAATCCCTGTCTTTTTAAAAAAATATCTTATTTATTTATTTTTAGAGAGAGGGAAAGGGAGGGAGAAAGACAGGGAGAGAAGTATCAAGTGTGGTTGCCTCTTTCACATCCCCTTCTGGGGACCTGACCAGAGACCCAGGCATGTGCCCTGACTGGAAATCAAACCAGCAACCCACTGGCTTACTGGCCTGCACTCAATCCACTGAGCCACACCAGCCAGCACCCTAATCCCCCTCTTATCTCCACGCTTCAGTAGAGCCTGTCTTTCAAGTGTGCCAGAACACGTCTTTCGGGCCCCGACATGTCTGCCTGCGATGTTCCCGCTAACATCATGGTGTTCCAGGCCTTCTCCTCATCTCCGGGTGCGGCTTCCACTGTGGGGCCTCTCTGACCCCACAAGGATGAGGGACGGAACAGGTGGAGAAGGGAGTGAGGCAGCGACACCCCAGGACGCCCACTGCCTCTCCTTTCCCTCCAAAGGCTCCAAAGGAGGGATGAGCGGCTGCCTCCGTGCGGGGCGGGGCGGGGGGGGGAGGGTGCAGCTCCCAGTCCTTCCCAGTAGGAAACCGTTTCTTAACGGATTTATTTACTGCCTGGGCCCTTTCCTTGTCTCTCTGATTAATAGTTTAGTTAGGGGTTCTGGGAAATTTACATCCAACTGTTACCATAGCAACCAGCGCTCTTGCACAGGATCCCGTAGAAAATGCATTTGGGGCCTCCTGAAGGAGCTGGGGTTTACAAGGATCTCGGCAACTACCACGGCAGAGTGGGCAGGACGATGTGTGACCGATATGGATAAGAATTACGAGCAGGGCTGTGAAATGGTCTCACCACACGGTAAATTGGAAAAGACAGTCTTAGCACCTTCCCTCTTCCCTTTTCTTTTTCTGTCACTGGACACCTGGCCCCCTCAGCATTCCCTTCTAGGTCCCCAAAAAGTTAGTTCCCCTCAGGTCAAAGGCAGGGCCTGTTTGCAGAAGTCATGAGGAGGCTCTTTTCCTTTCAGCAGAAGGAAGACTCTGCAGCAGGCAGAACCACCTGAAGCTGTAACTGGCAGTTCTGGGTGGCACAGTCCCCCCGGCTCTGCAGGTGTGCGAAGGGCATCCCGTCAGGGGGCCCTAGAGAGGACTGCGCACAGGATGGCACGAGGGGCGGTGTGTGTGGAACCCCTGGGTCCCTTTCACCCCCGGGAGGGGGGCAGTTGAACTGAGCCTGCGTGTGACACCAGCTCTCACCTGTCCCCTGGCTAACCTAAGCAGAATGTCCTATTTGGGAATTTTAGCTCCCTGGACACGTGGGATGTCCTTTGTGTCCTCATCAAGGTGGCTTAATTGTCTGATGAGAGCAGGAAATTCTGGTTCCATGAGCAGCCTCCTGGGGAGCTCATCGCTCAGGGATGGCTGCCTGAGCATCCAGAGTGGGTTCCTTTGGCCCGTGCACAGGCCCCACGTGGGTTTGGGGGGAGGGTTAGGGGGTGGCCAGGAGGGCCCTGTGGGTGGACCTGACCTCAAGAAAGGCCTCCTATTTCACCTTTTCCTATTATCTGCGAAGGAGGTTCTACGTCCCATCACATGGATGCACTGACCAGATGAAAGCAGCAAATGCTCTGCTGACAAAGTAACATTTGCATCCCATTACCAGCCATGTCACTTTCAGTGTGCTGTAAATTAACATGCTTTTAAATAAATGCTGCGGTCTTGTGTTTCGCAATTTTATTACCCTGGCTTTTTCTTTGCTATTAAAAGTGGTCACTTAGTAGATGTAAAGAATTAAAATATACCGCAGTTTGGGTAACCGTTTCTTCATACCTTCATCTGTTAGTGTACCAAGCACCTCAAAACTTGGAAGTGGCCCAGGCCTCCCTTAGTCCCTGAGAAGCCCCACTTGCTAGCAATGTGTCCGAACGGAATCCTGTGCCTAGTTGTGTGGCCTGGGGCAAGTCGCTTCAACGGTCTGCAAAGCCTCAGTCTCTTCATGTGCCCCATTTGCCACATGGTGACAGTAACTCCGCCTTGCAGAGTTTCAGTGATGAGGGGAGATGATGGACACAGAATAGCCAGCAAAGTCGCAGCTACACAGAGCTCCTGGTAGGAGGCAGGGGCCCAGTAATTGGCCGAGGCGATATCATTATTTTTATCCAAGCGCCGGTTTGTTCCCAGGTGTTTTGAAGTAGAATATTCCTATATCTGTTATCTATGACTGGGTAACAAATCACTTTAAAACTTAGCAGCTTAAAATAACAATCCTTTATTAGCCTCAAGATTCTGTGGGTTGGCTGTTTTTGCTGATTTGGGCTGAAGTATTCACATTTGGGGCCGCTGCCAGGACAACTGGGGTGACTAGTTAACTCATGTCCTGTAGCCTCCTGTGGGCTTGCTCACCTGACGGGGACTAGGGTCCCAAGGGAGCAAATGGCGGGGTGCAATGCCTCTTGAGGCTTATGCTGGAAACTAGCATAATGTCCCCTCTGCCACAGTGTACTGGTCAAAGCTAGTCACAGTCTAAGGGGTGGGCAAATAGACTCCCTATCATGATAGAAAGTCTCATCTACAAAGAAGCATTGGCACAGGAAGAGAAATAATCGGGGTCAGTTTTGGAAACAATCTACCATCATTCCCCCTTTTTAAACAAAAACCAGACCCGTGAGTTTTCCCGGTGTGCCCCAGTGAGCAAGTCACAATGAATTCTGTTCTTTTCCACTGTCTGGTTCAAGCCTATTTTTAGACCTAGTCTAATAAAATGAATTTCACACCTGGGTTACTCACCCACTAACAAACACTTTGTTCTTAACCATGCCTGCGACAAACACCTAGACAGCCTGGATTTGTAGTTCTATTACCTCGAGCACAATAATTGTTAATTACTTGCTTTATTTGGTTCTGTTGCGTTTGCCAATAGTCAATTACCTATGTTAGGTTTTCTTGTGTTCAGTGGGGCTTATCCAATATTGCAGCTCAGCTTTGTTTTTGCCTCAGAGATGTCTTTTCCAGGAGAGTTAAAGGAAGCTCTTGTTCACTAGTTTATTGAATATTAGCCTTTATCTGCTTATTTCGAAGTTCCCTTATTCACTGCTGCAAGGACCACAGTGCTCAGGCTGAGCTCTGGGAATTGAACGGAAGATAAGCCCCCCTCCGCTCGAGCTGGCTAAACCTCAGTGCATGCAATAGAGGAAAAAGTGACTTGTGGGATCCCAGGGGCCCTGAGCTTGTGCCTGGATCTCTGAACCTGCCTCATCCGCTCTAATGCACCCTCCACACTGCTGCTGAGATGCCTAACGTAGAGCTCTGATCCCATCACTTGTGCTGGAGTGTGCTGCTGAATCCATTTCTTCCCGTTCTTCCTATACCCATGGCCTTTGTCTTATGACTTTGCAGGTGCATGCCCTTGAATCTGGATTAGGCCACATGACTTCAGGTGAAAGTGACGACATGACAATTCTGAGCCCAGGTCTCAAGACACTTTGCACGTCTCCTTTTGTATGCTTGGGCCTCTGCCGTGAGCAAGATGTGCCACGGCTGGCCTGATGGTCCCAGAAGGAAGATGAGATTCATGGATAAGCAACAAACCACCTCAGCCAAGACCGGCCAACCCCCGGCTGACCCTGATGCATAAGTCAAAACACACTGATTGTTGTTTTAAGCCACTGAGATTTGTAGTGTTTTATCTCAGGTCAAAAGCTGATTCATTGTTTTTGTGCTTAAAGCCCAGTACTGGTTCCCTGGCGCTTGAGGCATAAAGTCCAGGCAAAACCTTCTGGCATCTGAACCCTGATACTTCTGTCTGGTTTCCCTCAAGTCTCCCTTTTCACTTTACACTTTGGCAATGACCCCAGCTGACCCCAAATGCAGTTCTTCAAACGCATCATGCCGGTTCACATTTCTATGCGTGTGCCCTTGGCCTGGAATGTCACTCTCCTCTCTTTTGCCTGGAAAACTCCTCTTCGTCTGTCAAAACCCAGCTGAGGCATCGTGTCTTCCAAGAGTTCTCTCTGTACTGTCCTCTCCTCTATGGTAAATCACGCCCACTTCTGTGAGAGGTCTGGATGTGTATTTATGTCTTCTGCTACCATCTGACAGGGTATTACGATATGGGTTCTTTTTATTTTATTTTTGCCCATCTTTGTTTTCTATTGGACTGGTTCACTTAATGACATAGGACAGCTGCAAGCCATCAGTGTATTCTCAGTGCCTGGCTCCGACAGTGCTCGGTGACTAAATGAGGTGCTAAGGTCCCTCCTAGCTGGAGGAATTGCCAACCATGGGAAGATGGTCATTTCTTGCTTCCTTTCTCTCCACTCCCCTCCCATCTCCCAAACCCACTTGGTGGAATTTGTGTCCTATCCTTGCATTTACAGTCTGACTCCACTCTAGGGGGCGCTCAAGTGCTCAGTGAACAAAGGAGTCCTTGGCCCTTTGGGTCTCTCTGCTGGGCTATGAGCTCCCCCCAGGCGTAGTCTGGATTTGTCCACCTCTGTGGTGGCATTGCCGGCACTGAGCCTACACATGGCAGTTTCCGAAAATACCATTTATTCAAAAGATTTCTGTTTCTGAAACATCCTTCAAGTTGCAGGCTGTGTCCTGGGAGCTTCAGATAGGTGGTGACCGAGGTAGACAGGAAGAGTAACAACTTAGTTAAATAAAATGTTGTTTCTTATTTATTTATTTATTTATTTTATTTCAATCATTGTTCAAGTACAGTTTTCTCCCCCCTACTCCCGTTCCAGCAAAATGTTGTTTCTTTCTGTTCCCATAGCCGGAGGAATTTTCTTTGCATCTGGAGGTTATTTTTGTGTCTGACTCAAAAATTAGCTATTGGCGAACTTTGCTCAGGAAGCCTAGGGGCTTCTCGGAGAGCAGTGAGGTCTCCAGAAAGCTGAACTCTGATACAGCTAGAGGTCAGAGACAGCTGACCCCACCATACTGGCTGGTATACTGTGGGCAGAGAAGGCGTGATGGGTTGAAGGGGAAACGGTGGCAGTTTTTAGTGTGAGCCCTATTCTGCATGGCTCTAGGGCACATTGCAAATCGCCAGTGCTAATTTGCAACCAAGCCGTTTTTCACTCGGACAACTTTATATATTGCGCTCCAGGGTGAGCAGTATCGTGGATGTATTTACTTAATGATGTGGCGGAGGCCAGCCTATAAATAAAATCACTGCAAAATGTGACAAGCCCTTTTTAGAAGGCTTGAGCTGAAGGTGGGGGGAAGGCAGGGGCCGGGTGATGGCAGGCCTTGAGACCGTGGTAAGGGCTTTGGGTCTTATTGCAAGTGCATCGGAGACCAAGGGAAAGACGGGGTGCAACTGGCGTATCAAAAATATCACTTCTGCAAGCCATGGGGAGTAAATTTTTATTTAATTGAATCAAATATTTCTGGAGAGCGTCCAAACAAATTGGCTTCTAGTCCTTGAAGCCATCACCTCCCTATTCTGAATTTCACTGCCTCTTGTAAAACTCGGGACTCTAATTTTCAGAGACAAACATTCAATTTCTGGTTTAGATTTGCATTAGAAAGAGAGCGTAATTACTCTGATCTCTAACACCTCTGAGGAGCTGATTTGAGCTTTTCAGATGCAAAGAGTGTTAATTGGCTAAGGGGCCCAGCTGAGCAAAACCCTCCACCACCCAGAGTGCATGGGGTGAGGATGGGGGCGGGGAGGGGATTAGAGAGAGGAGGGGACACCTCACTTTTGTCAGGTTTCCGGGCAGTCTGCAGAAGAGGATGAGGGGAATCAACACAGTTTTCTAGCTTTCAATCCTTTGAGTCTCTTCCTACCTGTCCTTGCAGTTCCAAGGCACTCCCACTGCCTCCAGGAGACAGGCCCCCTCCACTCCCAGCCCAGGGTCTTGCCTGCTGCTTCCCAGGGAGACTGCTTCTCTGGGCTCCTGGTTTCTAATTACAGTACTTTTGTGTTGGATAATCCATCCACTTGGAGGACAAAGACCCATCTCATGCCTCTTTGCACAGCCCAAAGTGGGTGCTCAGGAAATGTGAAATGAATAAATAATAGAACCAATAATAATAACAAGAATGTTACTGATAATGTCATAATAGAAACCAGCTCTTATATAGGGCTTCCTGTGTTTCTGTGCTGTTTGGTCTCAGAGTTAGGAGACATTTAATCTTGTTCCTCAATTCCTGTCAGAGCAAATGTCTGGCTTGAATCACCATTGATAGTTATAGATTTATTTGTGGAATTATTTAATATTTACATCAGGACAAGAACTCCTGCCCATGTAATTGAAAATTGATAGAATGAACAGACAGAAATACAATGCTGTCAAGCAATTTGACCCAACTGGCATTTATTGAACACTCTTTCTAACAACAGCAAAATACACATTCTTATCAAGTACATATGGCACATTTACTAAGATAGACTATATTTTGGACTTCAGTAAATTTAAAACAGTTTATACAGAATATTTTCTCAAATCACACTGGAATTAAATTATAAATCAATAACACAAAGATCTCTGTAAAATCTTTACACGTTCAGAAACAAAATAACACTTTACTTCTAAGCAACCCATGGATTGAAAAAAGTGAAGAATGAAATGAGAAGATATTTTGAACAGAACGAAATGGACATACAACCGTGGGATGCGGCCAAAGCTGCTGCTTCTGAGGGAATTCATAGCCCTAAGTGGGTAAACCAGAAGAAAGAGGCCTCAAATTGATGACCTCAGCTCCCACCTTAAGAAACTACAATAGAAAGGGGAGAAAAAAATAAACCCAAATTAGCTGTAGTAAGGAAATAATAAAGATCAGAGCGAAGATCAATGAAACAGAATATTAAAAAACTGTAGAGAGAATCAATTACAACAAAAGCGGGTTCTCTGACATCAGCAAGAGGGATAAACCTCTAGTTTGACTGACCAGGGAGCAAAGAGAGAGGACACAACTTTCCAAAATCAGGAGTAAGAAGGTGGTGTGAGTAGAGCTTCCCCAGACAACGGAAGGATAGTACAGGAATGTTATGAACAGCTTTGTGTCAATAAGTCTAACAACTTAGATGAACTGGACAAATTCCTTGAAGGGCACGTATTGCTAATGCTCACTCAAGGACACATAGCTAACCTGAATAACTCTATCTAGTAAAGAAATTAAACTTGTAAGTTATAAAAACCTTCCTACACTGATGAATTCTACAGAACATGTAAGAAAGACACAATACCAAGCCAACCCAAACTGCTCCACGAGTTTTAAGGAGCAGGGGAAAGGGAGTATTTCCCTGTCCAAGCAATAAGTCGGCAAGACTCTGCTACCAAAAGCAGACAAAGACACTGTAAGGAAAGAGAAAAACACCTCATGAATACAGATTGAGTCCAACAACAGATTAAACGATAGAGTAATGCAGTTCAGGGGAAGACCCAGTGGGGTCTTCCCCAAAAATGCATTAAAAACTCAATCAGTGTGATTCACTGTATAAACAAACGAAATAAGAAAACACACGATCATCTCGATAAACACAGAAGTGTATTTGACAAAACTCAACATCCACTCCTGACAAAAGGAACTTGCTTACCCTGATTGAGGACATACGTCACATCTCGACAGCTGACGTCATACTCAATCGGGAAAGACCGAACGCTTTCCCACTGCGAGCCGGAATCAGACAGGGGTATCCGTTCTTGCTGCTGCTGTTTCAACATTGTACTGGAGGACTTTGCCAGGGTAATCCAGCAAGGCAAGGAAATGAGACACTCAGGCTGGAAAGTAAAATGCAAAACTGTCTTTGTTCACACATATGACCATCTATAAAAATCTAATGGGATCTACCAAAACAAAAAAAGTTATAGAAGTACTAAGTTTTGTAAAGTTGCAGTTTACAAAATCAACCCACAAAAATTCATTGCATTTTTGCATATTAGGAGCAAAGAGTTGGAAAAAGAAGTTTTAAAACTCTACCACTTATAGTAGTATCAGAAGATATAAAATACTTAGGGATAGATCTGAGCACACTGAATATGCACTGGATTTGGCAAGTAGCAGGGCGTCAGAGGTATGGAGGAAGCTGTTGCAGAGGAGGCAGAAGCCAGAGTGGAGGATGGAGGAGCCAGTGACTCAAAAACAGTGAGAAAGGGAAGGGAGATAGCTCCATGGAGCTATTTGGATGGGAACAGCAGGAGTGGGGTGGGTGGTAGCTGGGTGGGGGAGGGTGTGCAAGGGTTCTGAGAGACCAAGAGTTATT
The DNA here is from genome assembly GCF_004126475.2 of Phyllostomus discolor. NCBI lineage: Eukaryota > Metazoa > Chordata > Mammalia > Chiroptera > Phyllostomidae > Phyllostomus > Phyllostomus discolor. Next base: position 185,597,713 of record NC_040905.2, read on the forward strand.
AAGTTGAAGAGGAGGTGCCAGTAGGATGGGAGTGACTGCGGGTACAGGAGAGAGCAAGGATGGAGGGACAGAATGACAGGAAGGGACTGCGTGCGTGTAGGTGCAGTGGGCGGTGAGAAGTGGTCAGGCAGGGAGGGAGGGAGGGGATTCCATGCTCCTAGTGGAGCAGACTCTTCTGTGGAGGAGGGGCAATATGGGAGGCTGTGTTGGGAGGGCTGGAGAAGTGTGATGTAGCTCTTCAGGGAGGTGGGGGGAGGTTATAAATGGCTGACAGGCATGCTGAGCAGAGACCAAAATTTGGAAGGGTTCCAGTCTGTGAGGAGGGAGAAAAGACATGATTCACCTGCAGCTGCAGCCACTGGGGTGGAGGTGGTGAAGTGGGGGGGAGGGTAGCATCACTTCAGGATTAGACTAGTTCACTTGTAAGACGACCAACTTGTCACCATTTGCTTGGGACTGTCCAGGTTTTAAAATGGAAAGTACCATGCCTGGGGAACTGCCCCCCCCCCCAGGATGGTTATTCAACTGAGCAAAATGGTGTCAATAAGGGGATCCAAGGACTATGAGAAAGCTGGTTCCTGTGGTCAGCTCCAGGATGTAGGATGTGGGGGCTGCAAGAAGTGGAAGGGCGCCTGGGCACTTAGGATTTGGGAGTGGAGGGTTGGGAAGGAGGTTAAAGGACCTAACGGTGTTACTCACCTGGCTCCCAGGTGCCTGAATAGGGCTCAGCCTCCTGAGGCACTCAGTATTTTTTCAGAGACTGCAAAACCAAATATTTAGATGCTGCTTTAAAATTTTGCCATAATCACACAGCTCCTGCATGAACTTAACATTCTTTAAAATCGGCTCCTTAATAAATATGTCTTCAAAGTAAACATCCTCTCTCCTACATAAAACAACAACAACAACAACAAAGAAACCACACACACCACCACCAGACGGGTGTTGGATTCTAGCTGGATCTGTGGCCTGACGGGGGAGCTGAGCCCGAGGCCGCCCCTTCTCTGTTGACCTGGGAGGGGGCCACGCTAGGGAGTGTTGAAGATGCGCTGTCCCGAGGCTTCGGGGGAGGATGGAGACTGGAGAGGGGGCAGAGCTTTCCTGTGTCACTGAGTTCTGTGTTCCTTTGCTACCTACAACCCTCTTGCCTTCCTCATTTGGGAAAGGGCTGTGGTAAAGCATTGAGACCCTAGGTTCTCTTGCTGCTCTCAAGAGCCAGCAACAGCTGTGCGTTTGAACACCAAGATACTGCGTGGGGGGCATTTTTCTGAGACATCATGTATAGGCTCAAGAATGTTAAGCCGAAAAGGTCCCTGAGGACTCCACTGATCTGACACGCCCACACCCCACCTGCTTTCTTCTTCTTTTACTTCCCAGAGAGCACGGGGACTCACCCAGGGCCACGTAGCCGGAGTTGGGAGTCGCCCCAGCTCTCCCAGCTCGGCCATCACACCTAGTTGGCTGCTTTTCCTAATCTTTCCCCACTTCCCCTTCAGTGACAATTTTGCTTCTTGATTTCTGACTCCTTGTCAGCTGTGATTAATGAGGAAGGCTCTTGCATACACGGTTTTCAGCTGTACCCAGTTTACGACAAACAGATTAGGCCATTTAAGTCAGAATAATGCTATTTAGCAGAGCTGGATTTAGAGCTGGCAGAAATTAAGAAGATTAATTTAAAGGTAAAAAAAAAGAGTGACAATCATAGATGAACACCTGAAAAATCTCGCTGCCTGTACGCATCCCTAATTGAGAAGTATGTGGGAGATTCCATCCGTGAAATTCAATTATCATGCAAGCCGGAGAAAGCAGCCTCCCTGGGGAAGACACTAGGCAGCCCAAATCAAAACGACTCCACCTGTCTGTTTTCCTGTCAGGAGAGTGAGAAAACCTGCCTCGCTGGAGATGAAATATGGATGGGAACGCATCAGCATAATGAAAATTTCCAGGGGTCCCTTTCCATCATGGGATTACTGCCCAAGCTCCTTTATTGGAGGTCAGCCCAGAAAAACCTCTGTGGGGCCAACAGGCCTCTGGATCCCAAGGGCTGCAACCACTGGCACCCGTTCCCGACACCCTTCCCGCCAGTTTGGATGGGAGGTGGGACTGGATGGGGGAGGCAGACAAAAGGCTCTCTCAAGCCCCCCGTGCCCCTTCCGCTGATTAGGGGCTTCCTAACCCAAGCAATCAGCAGAGAAAACTCGAGACAACAGCTGTAATGATTACAAATGAGCCACTGGTAATTGACCCACCTTTTAGCGGCAGGGAGAGATGAGTGGGTGGCGGTGGCAATGGCAGATTCGTCAGCACTTGCTTTGTGTCTCCAGTTTGGCTGAGATTCACCCAGAAACACACGGCAACCCCTGGTCTGCGGAAGAGCTGGACGCAGTTCCTTTTCAGTGAACTGCTGCGGGTGGTCGTGGTGGCGAACAGAGACATATTCCCTGCTGATGCTCAGAAAATCAGACTCGGGGAAACCCTGGGATAACGTCTCTCATTACACAAGCGAAGAGGCCAAGGTTAAGTTATTGGCCTCATCTGTTAGGAGCTTTGTTCTTGGACTTGGATTCCTGTGTGTTTGGTGCTGCCCTGGCTAATGCAGAGGAAGATACAGGCTCAGTCAGTCATTCAGGAGCTCGTGTTCTGGTGGGGAGGGTTCGGCACAGACTGGGGGGCTCATCGTTGAAGGTTAGATGCGATAGGGTCTTTAGACCGGGTGCTCAGAGAGAGGTCAGAGGTGGAAGTTGCAAGTTGAAGGACACCTCCCAGGGCAGCACTCAAGTCTGTCTTCAGCACTGTGGTAACTCCAGTGGCCAGCAATATGCTCGGCACAAAGTAAGGTTTCAAAGTTATCTGTTGAATAAACGAGTGAATGATGAGATAGGCCTTGAAGGCTGTAAAGAATCTGGGGAATTGGGAGGAGAGCAAGTGCTGGCTGTTATTGGCCGGGAGAATGGAACATGCAAATGGTAGCATATCAAAACTGCAATGATGTTGGGTTTGCCGAATCTGTGCTGAGTACAGATAAGCTCTGGCTGACATTAACAATGTGCTTTGCGACTGAAGCTATTTTGCTAATCTATTGAAATCCAACCAATCTTTGCAGTGCTATCTCATGGAGGGTGACAGTCAGGTGTCTCTTTCACGTGCATCCCCTTCTCTCAAAGTCACCGGGAGCATTGCTTCCAGGACCCCTGTGCCTCTTCCAGTGACACAGAGGTTCCGAATTAGTTTCTTCCTCCAAGAATGATTTTGAATTCTAGCGGCTAGTCCCAGACTGGGGCAGGACTCAGGGAGAGGAGAAAACCTGACAGGGAGGGAAAAGGTCTGTGTTTAATTGGAGACCCGTGTAATTCTCGGGGTGCAGTGAAAATCTCTGAAGATGGCCCTTGGGTTGACTGTGTACTTCGAGGCCCAGGACCACTGTTGAAGGGAGTGTGCCTCCCAGTCTGAAGGGACTGTCTAGACTCTCCGGTGCTCCCTCGGAGGAGGCCCCTGAACCACTCTCCCTGAGCAGGAAGGGGTGGAGGGCGTGGCCGCATTCCAGTCTGAACTGTCCTCACATCTGTGGTCTGGGACGAGTGGCCCGGTGGGCTCAGGATCGATGTGAAAGCCAGTAACTTCATAAAAGGGTGGAAGCAGTGAGACAAATCTGCCTGCTCCTCACTAGTGAATTCTTGTTCCTACATGTACCCCCAGAACAACAGTGGGTTTGCTAAGCCCTGGCCAGGAGGGGCTTGTGGGGGAAACCAGATGGCCACGTTCCAGGGTGGGCTGGTTCTTCTCCATCATCATCTGTCTCCTTTCCAGTCTTTGACTCACCTGCCCTGTTCTGTACCTCAGGGGCAGACGCCCATGGACTGCACTATCTCTTCTGCTCTTGGGCATCTGGTTTGGTTCAGCCCCTGGGAGGCAGCACAGGAGACCGAAGGGTGGGAGAGGTGAGAGGTCAGGGTATTTTTTTCCACGCACCCCCCTCCCCCGGTTCTGGTATCGTGTTTCTGGCAGGGTCTGGGTCCCTCTGTGACCCCAGAGAGCCAGGCAGCCACTCCTTTCGGCTTCTTCACAAGGCTCTTGGGATGCCATGTCTTCCCTTTGCCCTTCAGGCCTGGGGTAGAAGGGCGCCCGCTGCGGCTATCTCAGGGCGCCTCATCACCCTGCTCAGACTTCCCCAAAGGGTCTCTTCATGGTGTGACCTTATGTTTCCTGCCAAGGGCCTGAATGAGAGGAGATTTCAGCTGCAGAGTCCTGCCTTGTTCACTTCTGACCCCCTGTCTGATGGCAGAGCCTGGCTGCAGAAGCCTCAGCAAACAGATAGAGAAGTCTTTATCCTCTGGCAGCCCACACAATTTTAGGAATCTCTGCTCCCTCCTTGTTCCTCAGCTCTCAGCCTGGTAGGGCGGCCCTCCTCCTGGGCTTCTCCCTGACAGGGAGCTGGGCCCATCAGGTAGGAGATCCTCATGCCTCCGCTGCCCTGCGGCATCAGGCTGCTTGTTGGAATGAGCGGCACCTCTGTGTTTCACCCCCAGAGCCAGCCGAGGTCTGCAGAGATGACAAGTGTTCCTTGTGGCTCACATAGGGCAGGGAAGGAAACGCTTGTCACTGGGGAGAGAGATCTCGCCCTACATTCAGTCTCGGCACGTCCAGGTGGAGCCAGGTTTCACGGGAGAAGAAACAGCTAACTTTTAGGGTCGGGTAGACCTGAGTTTGAATCCTGGGTCCTCCTCTGGACAGAACGGGAAGGGCTGGGATGTGAGCAGGTCCTGTGGCCCCACCTGCTCACCCTCAGATCCTCCCACTTGTGAGTAGGGTGCTTGTGAAGAAAGCAGTTTCCCCACCCTGGCTGGTGTGGCTCAGTGGATTGAGTGCCGGCCTGCAAACCAAAGGGTCACCAGTTCAATTCCCAGTCAGGGCTCATGCCTGGGTTGCAGGCCAGGTCTCCAGTGCGGGGTGCGAGAGAGGCAACTGATTGATGTTTCTCTTCCTCTCTTTCTCCTTCCCTTCCCCTCTCTCTAAAATTAAATGGATAAAATCTTTAAAACAAAAAGGAAAGCAGTTTCCCCATCTCTGCCTTTCTCTCTCTCCGACACAATGACCTTCATAGCACTGTATCCTGAATGCCTTTCACATTAAAATAAGATAGACTCAAACACCCCATCCCTATCTGATAAAAACCCAGTGCTCCCCAAGAATCTGTAAATGCCGAGGCGGCTGCTTTTCCAGTGGCCGCCTTTGCCTCTGCGTTGCATTTCTGGATCACCTTTTCATCTCCCCTGTGTTGTTTCCTCCCTAAACGTGAATGAGATATAAAATGCAGCCCTTTCTACAATTCTTGCAAAAAGAAGCGGACCCCCACCCCCCAGCATGGACACAATTTGCACTTTGCCACAGTGGCCGCTGTAGCACTCTAGGCTTCCTCTCCGGTCCCAGCTCTTCTCTCCGCCCCTTCCCCGGGTTGGCTTGGGAACTCCAAATTCTCACTCTGTCCTGCTGAGCTCTGCAGCGTGGTCCAGCCCCTGCTCCCCAATTCTGCTGCAAGGCACCCATGTCTGCCCGAATCTCTCATGTGTACACAGGGGAACCAAAAGGCCTTTCATCCCGAGCTCCTTGCCCCTGTTGAACCCGCCCCCCACCCCCCCAAACAGCTCTGTTTCCCCTCCCTGACAAGACCGAGCGGGGCACAGTGAGAGCTCCCAAAGTTCTGCCACCAGCAAGACTCTCTCCTCCTCACGTGCTTCTTCTCAGGGGTTCCGGCAGGGGTGGGGGGCTGCTGCGCCACCCCAGCCCTCAGTCCTAGGTTGGCATCCTGGTGCTGCCACTCATGTGCTAGAGACCTTGGGCTGTTCTAGGCAAGAAGCACTGCTTGGAAAGCCTGCCTCGAGAGTCGTTAGCACAGACAAGCCAAGGCTGAAGTTAGAATTATGCACAAACGTCTGGCGAGGGTGGGACAGCCCGAGGAGCCCGTCCACACGCGTCTCCCACCACGGTGACGGTGACGAGAGAGTGCGCTGGGGCCCCGTGGAGTCAGGCATCCTTTAAGTGGCTGGGCAGGCGGCAGTGCCTCTCTGGGTGGGCCTGTGTCCTCACTGTCCGTGGTGAAGGGGCACTGGCAAACAGGAGCCCCAGTCCTGAGAGTCGCCAGCCCAGCGTCCCGCGGCCTGGCGAGCGGGCCAAGGCGCAGACGTCCTGGCACAGCGGCCCGTGCGCACACGCAGAGCCTGCGTTTTCTCTTGAACACGCCTTCTCTCACCTTGTCCTTGTGTCACTGGCTAAGATCCCATCTGTCACGCTGAGCCATCTGCTTCCTCTCCCGCTATCTCTGCTGCCCAACTCTAAGTAAATTAAAAAACAAAGAGGCAGGAAGCTGCTGACAGCCGCATTTATCCTCATTTCTGCGGCTGGCAATGGGAGCTGAAGGGCTGGCTTCGTGGGCCTGAATTAAAGATCAGTTAGGGCTGGTGAGGAGGGGAACAGTTCAGTGGCTGTGACATCCAGATCCCAAATGGCACCACAGGTGGCAATGGACATGGATGGGGCTGAGAAGGAAGGGATCTGAGCTGGTGTGAAGAACAGGGACAGGACAGTGGCTTCAGAGTCTAGACAAAACCGAGTTCCCATCCATGTGCTGCTCGGGACGTGAGGCCTGGAAAGGGAGTTCCCGTTGCCCCTCTGCCGCGTGAATCACTGGCCTCCCGGAGTGGCCAGCTCGTAGATGGACAGCAGGTGTGCGGCACGTGATGCATGGAGAGCAGGCGTGTTTGAGGGACTCAGGGGGGCAAGGAAGGGGATGGAGTAGGTAAGGGGCCCCTGTCTGGGAAGGACATCAGGGAGCGGTGAGGGACCAGGGTCTCCTCTGTGGGACTCAGTCTCCAAGTCTGTAAAATGGAACTGTGTAGGACTGTGGGGCCATACCCTAGAGGAAGTCTGGGAGGAGCAGGAGTAATGGGACAAACCCGGAGGACACAAAGGCCGGAGGAGCTGTGCTGTGTGACTGTTCCCCTCCCTTTCTGCTCTCCTCATGAGAAGGAATCAAACCCCTCCCCTCGCTGACATCAGACTTGGCCGCGTGGCTTGCCTTGGCCCATGAATGCAAAAGAAAGCTCCATAGGCCAGTTCTGAGTGGAAGCTTTAAAGGCTGGCACATAGTGTTGTTACTGCTCTCTCGCTGCTTCCATGAGACCAAACAAAAAAAGGTGTCCTCCTCTGGTCTGGACTCAAAGTGCAGATGGAGTGGAGCAGAGCCTAAGCCGACCTGCGGTGGTTATGGATGGGAACCAGAAATCTGTGTTCCTCGTGAGTCATTGAAATTTGAGGGGTGTTAGCAAGAGCGGCCTGATTCAGACCCTTTCTAATCCAAGTTGGTCCCAACCTGCATCTTGGAGAAGGGGTGCCGCCTGCCCCTGCCTGCATTCCTGCAATCTCTGGAGTTTGCCAGATGGGGTGCCCTCTGTGACCTTCTCTGGGGCTCAGTAATGGCTTCTGAAAAATGACTGGGTTGTGGACAATGGAAAGTCAACAGGGAAGGCGGTGGAGAGGCACACAGCCGTGTTATCGGCACCCCCAGAGGACCCCACAGGGTAGACAGGTCCAAATGGAAGTGGACGGTCACCATGTCCTCTCCATGCTCTCAGCTGCTTACTCTCTGGACCCTCTTACAGACCTCAGCGCCACGATGGCCAGGGCCCAGCGCACAGGCCACTCCCTGCACCAGGTCCCGCAGCGAGAGGGTGGCCTCCACGACTCCTTCCAAGGATGCGAGCCCAGCCGTCCCTGCATACTGGGGTCTGAGTCGCTCCTTCCTGACTCGACCCAGCAGCATTTGTGAGCAGGGAATGGCCAGGCTTGGAGGTGCCCCAGGCAGGCGGGTCGTTCGGCTGCACAGTGAAAGTCTGGACATTTATTCAGGGAGAGGGGATAGCTAAGGACAACATGACCCCTCATTCTGCTGTCCGCAGACACTCACTTCTGGCCCCAGTCTTGGTTACTCACTGTGTAAGACCAGAGCCCTGGTTTTCCTGGAGAAGACACTTGTCTGTTGGGAAGCACTCTGGCATCTGGACATCCTGACTCTGTCGGGGAGGCAGAAAAGGCTGGACGCTCACTTTCCAGGCCTTCCATGCAGTGGCCCTGAGCACTCAGACCTGCCTGCTCTAGTGACACAAAGCGACAGCAGAGGCCCCGTCCTGGTGTGGCACAGCCCCCAGCCTCCCGGGCTGCGGTGGCAGTGGGGCAGGTGGCGGCATCCAGTGCCCAGTGGCAGGAGCAGGGCCCGGTGAGCTGTGGCTGGCAGGATTTGGGGCCAGTAGTGGTGTCCTTGACTCTCTGGCTCTGTGGTGGCGCATTGGCTGTGGTTCTGGCCCCTGCCCACTTTCTAATCCTGACTCTGCATCTGTCCCATCCGTGCTGTGAGTTCCTCACGGTGCCTTCACTTAGTTTACTTTCTGCTTTGTCGCTCACCAGTAGGGGCCCTGACAGTTACACCGCCCTCCTGGGAGGGCAGGTCAGCATCCCGGCCCCAGGCCAAGTGGCCATTAGGGGTGGGGTCTTTCCAGTCATGCATGGTTCTGTCTTTGAGGAGCATTCTGGGAAATATTTACGTTTGGTTATATGTCCCAGAATATTAAAAATTACCCCTTAGAAATGGCCACCTGATGGCAGCCCTGCTGGCCCACTCCTGCACCTGGTTGCCAGCACGCTGGCCTCCTCCTCGGGAGGAAGGCTGTGGGGCATCCCGTAACTGGGCTCTGTAGGGGTTCCGGTCGCATGTGGTAAGAACCCATTTGCATCTGAGCATTGGACAGGCAGGGGTGACTGTCCAGCTTCATAGGTGTCAGTCCCAGAAGCATCGCTTGAGATGGTTTAGTTGGGCACTGTTCACAATGGTCCTGGCCAACCAAGGGCATCAGGGTCACGTGGAAAACCTACTGAGGCACGTTCCAGGGTCCCCTCTACTGAGTGAGTGAGGCCCAGAGACCTGCATGAGCTGCTGGAGCTCTCATCCAACGCCCTGACCCCGTCACACAGACAGGAAAAGGAGACCCCGGGTCTCCGGCCCGCAGGCACCCACAGCCCCTATGCAGCCCTTCACGGAGACAAGCCTTTGCAGGCAAGAAAGAGTGACCCAGGGTGGCGGCCATCAAGGCCACCCTGGTGGGGAGGAGATGTTGCTTTTGGGAAAAAAACTGCGATGAGTACAGAATTTATAATTTGGCTATTTCAGCAAATATTTGTGTGCTTTGCTGAAAGGTGCACTTTCAGATCAATTCTGCACTGCTCCTTTTTTCGAATTATTATTCTAGGCTTGCAAAATTGGGTTTATTACTGATGTAAAAAATAATAAACTCAGGAATCATTCATTACTCCCTACCCCCGGGAGTCGGCTGAGTTTTTTAAAAAGTTGGCAGCGTCTAGGATGACCCCAGTTTCTGGACTAAGGGACTGGGGAGGTGAATGAATGGGAGTGTGGTGGAGGGGCAGGTGTGGGGGAAGTGGGGCATGTTGATTTTGTGGAGCATGTGGAATCATCCCAGGGATATCGGTGGGTGGAGGCAAGGAGGTCTGGAGCTTAGGGGAGAGTTAGGTTTGAAAGGAGAAAGTCAGAACCTTTCAGGTCAGGCGAGTGGATTCAGAGACAGTGTATTTTTGTGAGGAGGGAAGGAAGGGTGAGGGGCGAGAGGCTGGGGCTCAACAACTTACACATTTCCTCCAGCACCAACGTTCTGCTGCTCGGTGCCACGGACATTTGTGAATTCGACTTAACTCAGTTAAGTGTAACTCAGTCCATTCAGTTCAACAGTCCCAGTCACTGTGCTGAGCCCAATTCAACCCGTCCACTACTTATTGAGCACCTACTGTGTGTTAGGCCCTGGAGCTCACTGGGGACCTGAGGTGGTCCCCATCCGGAGGAGACTTCCACTTGTCGTATTTGGCAGTGGCTCAAGATGTGATGTTTGATATCAGGACTGCAGTCTAGAGAGAAGAGACGACATTGCCAAGGTCACAGAGCACGATAGTGAGAGGGGACAAAGCTCTAATTTCTGACTCCCAGGCCAGTGCGGAGGGTTTCTCTGAAGCACAGGGCAGTCAGGAAACGGTGGTAGGGCACGAATGGACAACCAGACAACACGATTAGCCCTCGGTCATTTCCCAAGAGGACTATAGTGAGGTAGGCTTTCTGGGCCCGCTGCAGGGATTAGGGCCTCCTGAGCTGGATGAATGGATGACAGAATCTCAGGACTCAGGGGTTATCCTGTTCAATCTTCTATTTTTTTAAAAAAATACTTTATTTTTAGAGAGAGGGGAAGGGAGGGAGAAAAGGAGGGAGATAGAGAGGGAGAGAAACAGGGGTGTGCAAGAGATACATAGATAGATCAGTTGCCTCTCACACACCCCCAAGCAGGGACCTGGCCAGCAACCCAGGCATGTGCCCTGACTGGGAATCGAACGAGCAACCTTTTGGTTTGCAGGATGATGCCCACTCCACAGAGCCATACCAGTTGGGTAATCTTCTACTATTGAGGACAGTTTCCTACACCTCCGGTGATAAGGAGCTCACTATGCTACACAAGGTTGATCATCCCTTATTTGGGAAACTCTGATTATTAGAATTGGTTTTTACAATGAAGCGAGAGCATTCCTGCTGTGGTTCTAACCCACTGATTTGTCTTAGCTCAGCCCCTGGGTACCACAGATCACGTCTGTCCCTTTGTCCTGGGACAGACCCTCAGACACTTGGAGGTGACCATGTCCCATTGAGCCTGTCTTGTCCGAGTTGAGTGCCCCAGTCCCTCGGCCATTGGGTCCTCTCCGCATCCTGTCCTCTCAGTCGTGATGCATTGTGGCCCACCATTGTCCCTCCCACAGGGCTGAGCACAGCACTCCAGGAGTGTGGACTGGATATATCCTGTGATGAATGTGTCCTTTTAATGGTTATTACAGGACCAGGAGCTGCCCATATATCATCCTGGGACAAATGACCTTATGACCCACTGTCCATCTACTAATGGCCCCTTGCTTCCACTTAAGGACACGGGCACCTTCTGATTTCTCTGTGCACCTGGGGGAGGGGTGGGGCAGGAAGAGTCCAGTGAAAATGGTTTCAGTCCCATGCAAGTGAAAATGTGAGAATACAGAAGGTGGTCTATTAACTCCCAGCACTCATCAGGGACTGGGTCAGCGGGTAGCTTTCATTTCCTTGCCGCATTCCAAGGGTCTGTGGACCAGCAGTATCAGCATCCCTTGGGAGCTTTTTTGGGATGTGCAACATCACAGGCCGCACTCCAAACCTGCTGACTCAGAAGCTTTAACAAGATCCCTGCATGACCCGTAGGTCCTTTTTTGCCTTTTATGAAACTTAAGTCATGGTGCTGGGCTTAGCCTCTGGGGTACGTGGATCACGCCAGGATGACCTTCCTAAAACTCCCATTTGGCTGGGTCATTCCGTTGCCTACCTCCTTTCAAAGGGTCCCTATTGCCTTCGGAAGAAAGTCTACCCTTTCAGGCATCACAGTCTGGCTTGAACCAGTCTCTAGGGTCTATTGCCCTACTCACACCTGAATGTCGCAATCACACTGAGTGACTCAGAGTTCCCCCACCGGCCAGACTGTTTCATACCCCCATGCGTCTGCACGTGCTATTTCTCCTGCCTGGTATGCAATCCTTAGGCTTTCTCCCCTGAGAAGATTATTCTTCACGCTAAACAAATTGGAGATTGTTCATGCCAACTTCTCTAAAAAAGGAAATACGAGGTGGGGGGGAGTCAGAGGAAGACCCATTTTACTGTGAATTCCACCATCAGCTCATTTATGACCCATATAAAATTTCAGAATCTATTTCTTTTTTAAAATATTAGATAAAACAATATTATTTTCCATTTTTAAAATTTTATTTTTGTTCAAGTACAGTTGTCTGCCTTTTCCCCCTCCCTCTCCCCCCCTACCCCAGCCATCCCACCTCCCTCCCCTGATTCCACCCCTCCTTGGTTTTGTCCCTGTGTCCTTTATAGTAGGTTCCTGAAAATGCCTCACCCCTTTTCCCCCATAACCCCCTCCCACCTTCCCTCTGGTTACTGTCCGTTTGTTCTTAATTTCAATGCTCTGGTTATATTTTGCTTGCTTATTTGTTTTGTTGCTTAGGTTCCACTTAAAGGTGAGATCATATGGTATTTATCTTTCAATTTTAGGTTTATTTCACTTAGCATAATGCTCTCCAGTTCTATCCATGCTGTCTGCAAAGGGTAGGAGCTCCTTCTTTCTTTCTGCTGCATAAAATTCCATTGTGTAAATGTACCATAGGTTTTTTGAGCCACTCATTTACTGATGGGCATCTAGGTTGCTTCCAGCACTTGGCTATTGCAGATTGTGCTTCTGTGAACATTGGGGTGCATAGGTTCTTTTGAATTGGTGTTTCAAGGTTCTCAGGATATAATCCTAGCAGTGGAATTGCTGGGTCAAATGGCAGATCCATTTTTAGTTTTCTGAGGAAACTCCATACTGTTTTCCATAGTGGTTGCACCAGTCTGCATTCCCACCAACAGTGCACTAGGGTTCCCTTTCTCCACAACCTCTCCAACACTTGTTGTTTGTTGCTTTGTTTATGATGACCATTCTCACCGGTGGTATGAGAAGTGGTATCTCATTGTGGTTTTAATTTGCATCTCTCTGATAGCTAGCAATGTTGAGCATCTTTTCATATGTCTCTGAACATTTTGTATGTCCTCCTTGGAGAAGTGTCTGTTCAAGTCCTTTGCCCACAATATTATTTTTTGAAGAAAGGTTTGTAAAGCTGAAAATTTCTAAATATCATGGTCTTTCACTCTTCTACTTGTAAGCGACATATATAATTTGAAGGCTTGTGATGAACTTGAACAGCTAACTAGGTGAACATTTACCTCTGAAATTGACCACTGTGCTGTAGACAGGGCATTGATCTGTGAGGAACAAAACCTTCAGCTGTTTTCTAAACTCTCCTTTTAAAGATGTTAGCCATACATTTGCATCCACAACTCACTGGATGCACTTCTGCATACTTTCGTAGATCTCAGAATATTTTAACTGACATCATTGGTTGCCAATGGAGAACATAGCTTCTTGACATTAAAATGTATTTAAAATTACTTAAGATTTATAATCAGTCAAATCTCACAATCATCTCTGGAGAAGATATTGGAGCAGGGAAGCAGTAAAATGATGATAAACATTTTGTTTCCATGACAGCGAGACACGTATCTGAGGCTAGGTTTCCCTAAAAAGCAAAGGCTGAGACGAAGGTTTGCGTGAAGGTGGTTCATTTTGGGAAACTGGCGCCCAGGAACTGGGAAGAGAGAAACAGGAAAGTTAATCTGAGGCATCAGTCTGCAGCTGGCCACCTCGTTGAGCACCTGGGCTGCATCTGGTGGGACCTGGGGGAGCCATGCGGAATGCTCCTCGGAGTTGTCCACCCACGGAGCAGGAGAAGGGAGCATTTCTCCACTGGTGCCCATCCCCCGGGGGCAAGGGTTGTTGCTCTCTGAGGAATTAGCCCCCTTGTACTTCAAGGTTTGCTCCTTTGTCAGAATGTCCTGTGTAACCACAGCTGAAAAGCCCCAAAGCGGAAAGCAAGAGACCTGGGCAACAGCTGAGGGGAGGGGCCATCAGACTGCACAGCTGGTTGCCGAGAAAGCAGCTGGAGTGAAAAGTGGCCAAGAGGCTGGGGGATGGGGCACCAAAGGTGTCCAGTATGACCTATCACAATTTAAAACAAATAATTATACTCTAGTCCTAACTGTTGTGAGTAAAAGCTCAAATTTTCTATTTCATTTAAAGCATTTTACTTTGGTTTAATATACATGTGGTACACAAATTTAAAGGTTCTCATACGTTCTGTAATTGATCAGTGTATTTTATACAAAATGACTTTGTTATGATTATTATTAAGAATTAAATAATATACCCATTAAAACTTGGAAGAGAACCAGTTAAATCTAATTTACATTAAGATGACATATATGGGCCCTGGCTAGGTGGTTCAGCTGGTTAGAGCATCATCCCATACACTGAAAGGCTGCAGGTTCGAATCCCAGTCAGGGCACATACCTAGGATGCAGGCTCAGTCCTCGGTCAGGGAGCATATGAGAGGCAACCAATTGATGTTTCTCACATCAATGTTTCTCTCTCTCTTTCCTGTCTCTCTAAAATCAATAAATATATTTTAAAACATTATTAACAAAACGCCATATGGACCAGCAGCAGGGCCTCTGACGTACAGTGCCATGTGCCCTGACAAGGTACAGAGGGACAGTGTTGGGTGTCTCTGCAGAGTAGAGACGGACACACTTCGCCCAGCGGGGGAGGCTTGGAAAAGTGGTAGCCAAACCAACTCTTTGTCATCTGGATATTTTTGAAACCTCAGTAAGGAGTACTTGCCACTCTAAAGGTGCTTACCATCCTAAGGGAACCCCTCTAGAGCAGGGGAGTGTGCATGCTTAGCCTTTGGGGCCTTCAAATTCTCCTTTCCCCTCCTTGACCTCCTGGAAGGTGTCCGTACTAGAGAGCACTTGAAATTGAAGAGTCTCGGCTAAAACCAAACATGTGCTAATCAGGGCTTCTCACCCTAGGTATGATCGACACCTGGGGCCAGATAATCCTTTGCTGGAAGTTGGGGCACCATCCTGTGCATTGCAAGAAGTTTAGCATCATTTCTGGCCTCTGCTCACTAGCCTCCAGTAGCAACCCATCCACCCCCGACCCCAAGGGACAACCAACAATGTCTCCAGACATTGCCAAATGTCCTCGGGGAGCAAAATGGTCCCCACTGGCAAACCACTGCTGTAGAAGGTGAAGGATCCCTTTGCACAGCTACTTTCTTCCCTCCAATACTTCTGTTCCATCAGCTCTGGTTTTCTATGCTCTTCTTTTTAAATACCCAGATGATCTAATATTTTCCCAGCCCCGACGATTCAGTGAAAATCACAACACAGGGATCTGCATGATGAGGGGGCGGGGCCAGTGTTTGAGAGTGTCCGGTTCTGGGTGCTGGATCAGGTCCTCCACCCACAAAGAGGTTTCTGATTCACAGCAGGCCCAGCAGATGTGGTGGGGACTAGCTCAGAGTTGGGCAAGTGTCCAGGTGAGGCTGCATCACCCTACTATAAAAGTATACAGCTGGACAGGGACAATATGAAATTGTGTGACCAAGGACCAGCCTGTCCGGAGCTGAACCTCCACCCAGACACCGCAGCTGGCTCTTCATGTCTGGAACACAGTGGTCCCTGCTGCCCCACGTGGGCGAAGGCACCTGGCATTGACACTCATCATGGGCTCAGACAATGCTCTGGACCTCCACGTGTCAGTATTGCTTTGTAACTAACTATTCAACTTCCTCCACATCCACTCACCCAGCGGATCCCCACAAACAACTGACGAGGCTGGAAAGAGTGGAAATGATTCCCCTAATTTCCTGAGAGGGACACAGGTGGCTTGGAGAGGAAGAAGATCAGATAAGAAGGAAATAATAGCACCAGGATCTCAGCACACTTCTTTTGACCTTAAGTCAGTGTTTCTGTAGCAAAGAATTCAACAAACATGACCAGACATAAAACAAAACATTAAAGTTCTATTTTTAACTACTAGGAAGTCAGGTGTTAATGATTGTATATTACAGTATAAATTACAGTACCAGGGAATTTGAAACAACCTAGATTACTGTTTCTGAATGGATTCTCTCAGAAGAACAGAACAGCTATAAGTAATATAAGAATAAGGGGGTTTGGCCCTGGCTGGTGTAGCTCAGTGGATTGAGCTCGGGCTGCGAACCAAAGTGTCGCAGGTTCGATTCCCAGCCAGGGTACAGGCCTGGGTTGTAGGCCATAACCCCTAGCAACCCCATATTGATGTTTCTCTCTCTCTCTCTCCCTCCCTCCCTTCCCTCTATAAAAATAAATAAAAAATATTTTTAAAAAAGCATAAGGAGTTTAACCTAGGCATCGAGGAGCCTGAAAGACGGGGGGCCAGGCCATTGTCTGAGAAATGCCCTGATTCTGGACATTGGAGCTGGGCTTGAGGATCTGGGAAGGGAGGCAGAAGATGTAGTGACCAACCATGTCCCACGGAAAGAACGGCCACATCAGACTGCCACCAGGGCCACTGCTGTGACGTCCTGAGAAAAGTGGCTTCTGCTTCTTTGCTGCCTTCCAAATTTTATGAGTTTGTCTCTTTGACAACATCAGTCCTACAGACCAGGGAAGGGATGCTGGGAAATGCAAGCCTTATAGAGGAGCAGTGGTTCCAAGAAGATCCAGAATATTTCATCGCTTTTCAACTTGATATCCACGCACATCCCTTTCACTACGACTGACTTCCGAATAAAGGGGGTAACAACAGCATGCTCCCGCCTCCAGGGATGTCACTCTCCCTCACGCCGACTGCTCACCCCGAAGAAGAAACATGGATGAACACGTTTATCTGTCTTTTCATCCATCGCTGGATGTTGCTTCCTCCTCCCCTTTTACACTCTGTAACTTAACAATGGAGTTAATACTATTATTAATATACTTCATATCTAATGGTTTTTATATACTTCATTTTAGATAGCAAGAGAGTGGGGAAGGGAGAAATAGAAAAAGTTGTTAACACACATAAATACATTCATACCAAAGCGAGTAAACGAGAAAGCAAACAGTTCTCATTTTGGCAAGTGGTCATGTGCTCGTAGCTGGAATTTGACTTCTTTCTTCTACTACCTATTCCTTAATTTACAGAGTCTGGTGCAAATAACGCCCCTTGTTTATTACAAAATCTTTTATTACAAAACATAAGCATGTAATTCTATAACATAACAATATCACACTCAAGCACACCAGTGACATTTTAAGGTGAAGTTCAAATTCAAACTATACATTATCACATCCATATCATTACCCTCCCAACCACACTCAAGCAGGCCCCACTCCTGCTGGACCCCGTAGTTTAAGCTCTTTGGCTAGTTATGTTTCCTTGCCTGGTGGGAAAACGGAAACCTTCATTCCTGAAGAGTCTGTGTTGTTAGACTTGTGGTGGTGTTTTCCATGAGCTTTTACCACAGGACATGGGTATATCAGGAAACACCCAGAAAATCTGGTATGCTTCTGGAGAACTCCTGTTTGCTCCAGGATCCTGTAAAAAAATACCAGAGATCAGGTAGCTTATAAACAACAAACCTTTATTTCTCACAGTGCTGGAGGCTGACAGGTCCAAGATCATGGCTTAGCTAGACAGATTCAGTGTCTGGTGAGGAGCCAGTTCCTCATCGGTGGCTATCTTCTTGCTGTAACCTCACCTGGTGGAGGAGCCCAGAGAGCTCTCTGGGATCTGTTTTATAAGAGCACTGTTCCCATTCAGGAGGGCTTACACCCCCGTGACCTAATCACCCCCAGAGGTCCCACTTCCTAACACCATCACCTTGGGTGATGAATTTCAGCATATGAATTTGGGGGAGGCATGAACATTTAATGTATCATAGCCCCTATTGTGAAATAGCAACTTAGTTTCTCTTCAGTAATCGGGATTAATCACTCCAGTGAGTGCAGAATGGACCCTCGTTCTGTCTGTTCACAGAAGTAGCCTCCCCTTGGGAACTGAGAGGGCCCGAAGGCACACACGTGCAAACAAAAAGGATGCCAGTGCATCATTAAGGTGATAGTGAGGTGAGTCACTTCTGTTTCCTCCCTCTGGTTCCTGAACCCTGGAATCCTGCCTGTGGGAGACATAGTACTGCACACTGGTTGCTGAGTTAGAGCGTATAGCCCATTCTGCAGGCCATTACCCTAGGCTTGCAAAGGTTTGTCATACAGCTGGTGCCGTAAACGAGTCTTCAGCAGGCCATTCCAGTCTTCTGCTAGGACCGCTGTTTGAGAGTGATGGGGCACGGGGTCAGATCAGCACGTTCTCTGAGCTTGAAGATTATTTCAGGGCGGTCACCCAAGCTTTCCCTCTTCTTCCTGGAGCCTCGAGTTGGGAACTGAAGGCCTGAGCTCATCTTTTTCTCTTCAAAGTCTTCAGCCCAGTTCAATCTAGTCAACTAACCCCAGTCCTTATGATCTTCATCTCCACTGTCATGTTCTACTGCAGCAGCTAACTGGTCAGATAACTTGACTTCCACAAATACCTGACTTCAGATGACTTCAAGTAACAATAATTTAAGCAAATGGTTTGCCCCTTTGCATCGTGGCCTCCCATGATCTAGCAAAGGTGTCATTCATGCCCTTACTTCTAACATTAGTGAAAAGATCTCACATTCCCATTTTAAGGATCTGTTCCCCTGAACCACGAGTGGTTTCACTCAGGAGCACAGAGCCATTACAAGTATTACAGGAATGTGTGTGTGGGGGGGGGGCGTGGGGGAGGTTAACACAGGAGTTAGGGCTCGTGCAAACCTGGGAGTGGCCGTGGGAGTGAGGTTCTAGAGGGGAAAGTTGCTAAGCACTTCCGCCGGAATCACAGGTGGCGCAGTGGTGCTGGGGAGAACCACGAGCTTGTGGGAAGGTCTGAGAAGCTGTGTGCGTCTGACTCCCAAAGTGGGCCAAGGGAGTGGGAGCTGAGGGGCGGTCCGCACAGCCACCGCATCCGTTGAAACAGCATGGTGACACTGCCGTCGTGTGTGTGACCACCATGCCTTCCCGACAATAATGGCTTCTCTTTAGCGTCTCCTTTCCAAATTTTGCATGGGTTCCTTTCATCAGCTATCTACACAATTTCAAAATCATTCAGGAAGCAGTGTGCTGGGAAGTGTAGTTCCAGCCTGGGACAGGAGTGATAATGCCAAGTGGACAGCAAGACAATCCAGCACAGTGTCCGTCAGACAATGGGAGACTGGTTGAACAAATTGTGGCAATGCCATATGATAAAATCCTAAGCAAACTGTATCAGTCAGGTAACCAGAGACACAGAAGCGGGAGGAGAAATGCATCAGCATGGGGAGAGTAATTGCAAGGAATTGATGTACAGAGTCATGGGGGCCGGTTAGGTGAGTCTGAAATCCATCTGGCAGGCTGCCAGGAAGAGCAGGCTGAAGTCCTCGGCTGTGGGATGAGGCTGCTGTCCACAGGCAGTTTCCTCCTCAGGGAGCCTCGACTCTGCTCCCCAGGTTCCCAAGGGGCTGAAGTGGGCCCATGCAGGTGTTCTGGGACAATCTAGGACACTTTCCCTACAGCCAACTGATTATGGACTTCAGCCACAGCTACAACACGCATTCCTGGCAATATCTAGCTTAGTGTTTGACTGAATAACTGGGCACCGCAGGCTAACCAAGCTGATGTATCAAGAGGACCACTGTGGGGACTAAAACAATACTTTTCCTCCCACCATCTAACTTCTTCTAGCCCAGCTAGTAATCAAATCAACAGATAGATTAACAGGAAAACATCAAAATGTCAGTGAATGAGGAATTTACATAAGCATGCAAGTTCCAGAGAGCAAGGCAACCCTGGGTGAAGATGACATTCTGGACACAGGAGAGAGAGGGGGCTGGGGCCTTAGATTCCAGAAGTGAGACTGGGTGATTTACCGGTGTTCCAGGAAGAGCTGAACACACGTGACAGGGCAGGCAGCTCGGAAGTGATGGCCCCGAAGCCCTCCTGACAGCCAACCCCAGTTCAATCAAGTTAGGCCAGGGCGAGGATCCTAAGATCCCCTTCCTGAAGCGGGTTTTTCCGGCAGAATCTCTTGCAGGAAATGGGTGGGGGGCAAAGGTTCTTTCTGAGTCTTTTGTTTCTTAATCACCAGTTTAAAATTGATATCCCCAACAGCAAAGCTTTTGGTCCCCTTCATCATCCCGTAGCCCAGAGATTTTCAACCTTTTTCATCTCATGTCACATAAACTAGCTACTAAAATGCCGTGGCACACCAAAAGATATATTTTTTTGCTGATCTGACCAAAAAATAGGTATAATTTTGATTCATTCATACTGGATGGTTTTTGTTGTGATGGCTGACGTTATTTTTTATAGTCGAGCATCCAAGGGAAAAGGGGTCAGTGCCCCCGACCAAACAGTCCGGTGCTGCATGCTTTCGAAGTTCTGCAGCACAGCAGTGAGACTCCGGCGGCACATGGGTTGAAAACCTCTGTCGTCGCCCTGGCACCCAAGGGCTCACGACCCTAACCTTCCTGTACTTTATTACGAGAAAGTGTGGAGGAAAAGGTTTTCTCTGGTGTTAATTTGTGAAGGCTGTCTCCATTGGGAGCCCTTGTGGGCCATTCCTTGGGCAACAGATTGATATTCTTTTAATTTGTAATATTTTCCTTATAAGCTATACCAATACCTTCAGTAAGAGGACCAGCCCTGGCTGGTGTGGCTCAGTGGATTGAGCGCTGGTCTGCAAATCAAAAGCTTACCAGTTCGATTCCCAGTCAGGGCACATGCCTGAGTGGCGGGCCAGGTCCCTGGTTCTCGGTGTGCAAGAGACAACCAATTGATGTATCTGTCACGTGTTGATGTTCCTTTCCCTCTCTTTCTCCCTCCTTTTCCCTCTCTCAAAAAATAAATAAATAAAATCTTTAAAAATAAAAGAAAATCACTGTCATGGCCTTTTATAAAAATTAAGTAGACTGATATATATATAACAGGATGATTAACGATGCTCTAGAACATTTGTTAATACAGAAAAGTGTTCATGAAATATTAAGTTACAAAAGAAGGTTTTAAAACAGAATATTAAAGGTTTTAAAATAGAGCATCACTTTATTTGTGCGAGAGGATGTTTTTCAAAGCACAGAGAAAATAGAGGAAAACATCACACTCGGGTGTTCAGAGTGGTAATTACCCGGAGCTGAGAGAATGGGTGATGAAAATTTTCTTTTTGCTTATGTGTATTTCCTAAATTATTTACAGCGAATAAAGGACTATTGATAATAAGAAAAAATTTAAATATCCTATTTTCGACACATTAGGAAACCTCGCTAATTAAAAAAGAGTAGGCTCCTCCTGAGACATGGGAGTGGAAGGGAGGCCCCTCCTCCCTCAGCCTTTCCCTCCCTGTCTGCTTACAGGCACCGGCGACTTGCAAAATAGGAAGCTTCCAGGTCCTGGATGAAACTGCTTCCCTCTTACTCCTCTCCTTAACGACTATGAGTGGATGCTGCGGGTGAGATGTCGCAAGTAAGCGTTTAATTTAGAATACACAGTGGAGAGAACCTTTAATATAATATTAATTCCTCGTGAAAATTAACGAGGTTTAATAACCATGTGAGCTATTGGGAATCCTGGTGTGACTCAAAATGACATCTGCATTAATGGTCTAATTAATAATGTATATGTTAATAAGAATCTCATTAAAGCCGGGTTACAATTATCAATGCAGGATGCAATTCCTTAGCATTGGTGGGCCGACGCAGTGCTCTGGTGATTCCAGTTGCAATTTCCAATGATAAATGACCTTTTAAGTCTCATTAATTGATTAAGAAGGCAGCAATTAGTGTGAAAACGCAACTCATTTGGAAGTAACAAAACCACCAGTAAGACACTGATGATTATAAATAAGGAGGGACCCGCCGGCTTGTCACAGGTAGTGGGGGGTGCAGCGGGGCAAGCGGCGAGAGGTCACAGATGGGCCCGCCAGGCCCACTTACCCACGTCTCCCCCGCTGCACCCCAGGCCTGGGCGTTTGACTCTGCCACTATCAGTCTTTTAATAAAAATTATATCCATGCTGATTAATGTTTATGGAAAAATCCTTTTTCAAAGCCAGACCATAGTTAATTGATTCCTTTGGTCATTTTTCTCTTCAATGTAGTTTCTCTTTTCTAAACCTTGCTGAAATTATTTCTATCAAGGCTGTTGTTTCACCAGGAGGATTTGGTTTGTCACTTAGTTTTTCCTGAATGGATTCACGATGACATCTGCTATTGTGGCTTTTCTTTTCTCAGCCACCAGTTTGAGCGAGCCAAAGTTTTCCAGGGCATATTTAGCTAATCAGTGTCAAGAAGATTTGATTTTTCAGTCAACTTTTAGTCAATGAATGCTTCCACCGTGTGGGGTTTTAGCCCTTGTCAATTATATCTTATGCTGACTGTTGTCGCCAGTCACCTTGGACATACACTGGGCAAATGACTGAGAGCTTACCTTTATTTCTGAGCTAACACACGAAAACAATGTATGGGTTAGTCTATGAAGTGATGCAGACAGTACGGGACGGGGGAGAGAAGAAAGTGGGGGAGGATTGTGATAAACCAGAGAGGGAGGAACAGAGAGATGGGGACAGGCAGAGAGGTCCTCACAGTTCCAGCTTCTCAAAGGGACATGACCGATCCCCTTGAGTGCCACACGGAACCATATGACTTTAGAAAGAAGGGCCCTCGGAGGTGATGTGGTTCTGCCCCTACTGTTGGGAGACGGGAAGGCACCTGCCCACCCAAAGTCACACCAGTGCAGGGCTGGGCCTGACCTGGGCCACCTGCCGGCTCTAGCCTGGTTCTGTCTCCTGATCCATGTGGTTCAAAGGTCAGCACAGGCCTGGCTCCAGGGCTTACGAAGGCTTTTCTTCCTTTCTTCTCCTTTTTTTTTTGGACTTTCAAGAGTCACTTTCTGCTTTCTCCTTTGTAAGAATTTCACAGCAATTCACACACCCCGAGGGGTGAACGCATAGCAGATTGCCGAAGCCAGACTGTAATTATCCTTCCTTCTGCTCCAGCGAGGACAGCACTTGCACAGGGATGAGTGCTGGGGGTCTCTCACCAGCACCACGGTTTCCTGGGCACCCGCTCTGGGCTGACGGTTTGGGGGTCCTGCACTGGGGGGCAGGCACAGAGAGGGAGCAAACGGTGCTGTCCCCAGGAGTTCGCAGTGTGGCCGAGGACTGGGGATGGGGCCACAATGGCTAGGGACAGAGAAAGTGTGGCAAGCGCTCAAGGTGCAGACCTGTGAAGCCCTGGAAAGATTCTGGTGGGATCTGGACAACACTGGCGGTGGGGCGGGGCGTGGGGAGGTGTTTCATGTGTGGGCGTGGCATGAACCGAGGTGCGGAAGTGGGAATTGAAGAGAGGGGTTTGGCTGTGGAAGACAGCAAGTCTAGCTTGGAAATGTAAGTTGGGTCTGACCATAAGCCCTAAACGCGTGAGACATTGGCCTTGCCCAGAGTTTATAAACTGGCTGCCCCAGAACAGACTGAGGCCTCTGACGAGTGTGTTTGCTTCTCTCTGTGTTTTTATCTTTTACTATTTCAAGTTAGTGGTCAACCTTTAAAAACCAGGAGGCTTCCTGGGGGAAATGGATTTCCAGGTCTGTGGAAACACCCAAGAAACCGGCCACTCTGGGCCTTTGTTTCTGCCCGGCCACATGGCGGGTGTGTGCGTGGGGACATGGGTTTTCTGGGCAGAGGGTCTGTGCGTCCATCAGGTCTTCAGGGGGGTCCGTGCACCCCTTCAAAAATCAGACCCATGGTTGAAGAACGATATTGAATGACACGGGAGCTGTTCACGAAATAGTAAGTGAAAAAAGCTCCAAAGCAATGTCAACTATACAGTGACATCTTAGAAAAATGTTTATATTCATAGAAAATATTGGCTATCTCTGGGCAATGTGATTAAAGGCAATTTTTTATTTTCTTTCCTTTGCTTGTTTCCATTTTTATAAGAAAACACAGCAAGAAAACTTATTATTTTAATTGGTCTTTAAAGTAGACCTGAGCTGGTTGACAGTGTTCAAAGCCTTTCAGAGTTTCCCAGCCACACATGGGAAGAAACTTGAACTCTTCTGTCTGTGGCCCTGGCCCTTCCTGCCCTGGGTCCGTGGCACTCCAGCCTCCTGGTCTCTGTGTGTTTGTTTGGACACTTGGGGCCCTTCAGCCCCTCTGTCGGCTCCCCCGTGTGGTGGCGGCATGTTTCTGCCTCTTCCACTCCCTCCCTGTCCTGCTGAGGCCCTGCCCATCCTGCCTGGACTTCCGATGCCAGCCCGCCCAGCACAGGGTCAGCTTGCCTCTTCGACCCCACCGGGCTGTTTGTGAGTGCGGGTCTGACTCTCCACAGGACCCCGGGTCTCTAGAGGGCGGGCACTATTACATCTCGATTTGTTGGCTTTTCCCTTGGGCCTTGGCATTGGATGTGATCAGGAAAATGCTCATTGAAGTCAACTGACTGGAAATGAAGAGAGGAAAAAAACAACAACAAGGGTTTTAGTTACAACATGAAGTCAAGTCCCTGCCCTGCCTTATAATGCCTGTGGGGCTGACCAAGGGCAAGTCCTCAGCCCATCGTCCACTCGCTAATCTGTGCAATGGGCACATCGACCCGCTCTGAAGGCTAAATGAAATAATATACAAGAAGGACCCCCCCAAAAACCCAGAATTGTCTCCTGGAGGGCGGGCCCCTTGTAGTACAGGCCTCCTTTGCTATGTGAATCTTCTGTGAACGATTAGTGTACCAGCTGGCATTGTTGTGAGAGTCTGCATTCAATTTCAGTTAATTTTTTTTGAAGACTCTTCCAAGGCCTTTGCTCATTTCATGATGGGTAATTTACAAGTGCACCTGCTCATACCTCGCTAAGTGCTCTCCAGCTTTGACCAAAAACAGCCACTCTATTCTCCCCCACCCACTCTATTCTTGCCCCTGATCTTGCCTCGAGTGGCAAGATCCGGACAAGATCTTTTTTGTTTCCTGGATGAAAAAAGTCCTCAAAGAAAAATGTTTTGTGGATGTGGAGAGGTGAAACAAAAAACAACAGAAGCACGAAAAGACATCAAAATCAAGTTCAAAAACTGTTTTGAGCAGTGGAAAAAAATATTGCATCAAATGAAGAGTACTTTGAAGGTGACTGAAGTTGAAATATATAAGAATAAATACACAATTTTTTGTAAGTACATTCTGTCTTTTGGGGGCCCCCCTCGTCTGTGAGAGTGTTTTGGAAATGGAGGACTAAATGAGTGATAGTTACTGCTGTCACTTATTTACATTTTTAAAGGCAGCTCTCCCTGAATGCTCTGAGCGATATGGGCCGACCTACTCAAGGTCGCACATGTTGGTTGGTGGCGAAGCTGAGATTGAAGTCTAGGAAGTGCAGTCAGGAGCGGGGCATCGACTCCTCAGCGTGTGTGCTGTGGTTTTCCCACCGTTCGCTGCTGGGGCATGGGAGGGGCACGGTGCTCTCCCCAGCTGAGCTGCTGCAGCCATTGTCATATTGCAGCCGCCACCTGTCCCTGCGTGAAATGCCTGGTGGAGCCTCTCTTTGCTCTTCGCTTTGAGCCCTAAGTATCCCCACCAGATGCGGGGCTGAGGGCTGGCTTGGGACAGGGTGAGGAGACCCTTTTGCTCTGTGCCTACAGAGGGAGAAGAAATTGTGACTCTGCCCAGAAGTAGAGGACACTCAATGACACCTGCAGATTGGCAAGCCCACTGAGGCCAAAGGCAGAGGAAACGCTGGGCTGTGGGAGGAGATGCGTTCCCAGGCCCCATGCAAGGCATGGATGTGGGGCACCATCACCCATGCCCTTGAAAAGATGTGGTCAGTGTGAACAGGGGGCGGGGGGCACAAAGCATTGGTGCTTTGGGGAGCATCTGTTCTGCCCAGGTTAGACATTGCAGGCCCCGGACAGTGGGAAGGGGCCTTGCACGGGAAGTCGAGGCCCCTCAGCTCTGATGCTCCAGCTCTGTGAGCCTGGAGAACCACTGCCCCCCCGAGTATCCCTTTCCCTTATCTGTAAGATAAGAGATTTCTTTGTTGAACAAACATTTATTGAATGTCTACCGTGTGCCACGGAAGCCTTAGTGAACAAAACAGACAAGGTGCCTGCCCTCAAGCAGTTCATATTCTAGTGTGTGGACATAGTTCCTGCCCTCCACCCTCCCAGCGAGCAGACGGCAGAGGGGAAAGTGCTTTGTAAACGGTGGCATGCCTGGGAGAGGCTGTGGTCTGGGACAGGCTGTGGTCGAGAGCCTCTGGGGCCTCCAGTTCAGGTGAATCTTTCACCATCCCAAACCCTGTGTTCCTGTGACAGGTAAATAAGTGAGGTTAATGTCAGGGGGGAAGAGACCTACATTAATGAGGTTTTCCTTATGCTTCACTTACTTTGTAAACATTGAGTTGAACGAGGTTGGTAAAGGTCACGAGCTCGGAGCCAAAATTAGCTGTGAGGTCTGTGGATCATAGCTTCCCGCTGTCACTCTGCTTCAGGCACAGACCTGGGGAACACCTACTGGGGATTCGAGCTAAGCGTGTGCGTGCCTACAGGGCTGTCACAGCCTGGCTGGGGCTCAGACAGACATCCAGACAAGTACAGTATCCAGTGTAAAGGACAGGAGGAGGTGGGGAAGTGCGGGTGACTACAGAGTCCCTAACCGTGACTTGGGAGTGGGCAGTCAGGGAAGGCTCCTCGTTGGAAGTAAGCTCTGAGCTGAAACCTCATGTTTAAGGAGGTGGTGGTGGGGGGCAGGGAGAACAGACAACCCTGAACTATGCCAGGAGGGTGATGCAGAGGCACCCAACGGAGAAGGAAGGGCAGGTATTGTGGCCGGAAGGAACCGCTGTGCAAGGCAAGGAACATGAGCACTGTACTGGAGAGAGGCCCCTAGTGGTCCAGTCTCTGAGTTTACAAGATGAGAAATTGAGGCCTGGAGGGGTGTTAAGTGTTCTCAAGGGCACCTTGAGGATATGTGACCTAAACGCTAACCGAGACCCCTTTGAACTCTAATAATCACAATGAATATTTTGATCCAGGGAGGTTGGTAATATCTCTATTTTGCTCTGAGGAAGTTGAGAAAGTGGCCCGGCGAAGGCCATCTAGCTAGTGGGTGGCAGAGTCAGGGTTAGAATTCATGCCCCAGATGCTAAGATGCCACATGAGTTCTCCTGTGTCTTGTCACCTCCAGCACCGACTCTGAAGATCTCTGAAGCTGTCGATGCCAATGACTCTTAGACTTTGTGGCCCATCAGAACCACACGGGCAGGTTTTAAAGCCCAGTGCTCATGTAGAACCCAGGAGAGTTACATCAGAGTTTCTGGGGGTGGGACCTAGGTATCAGTATGTTAAAGTGGTTCCCAGAGAAGCCCAATGCTCCTGTGCCTGCGTCACTTGGGGATTTGGTTAAAATGCAGATTCTGGGGTATGTGATTTGGGTCCCCAGGTCCAGGAGGCATGCTTTTATTAGCAAGAAGTCTGTACAGCGCTGTCGATACCCATAGAGGCCTGTCTCTGCCACCTTTCCTCATACACATGCAAACACCGACACACATGTACATGTGTGCAAGGCACTTCTTCCTGGCCTAGGCTTTTACATGCCATGCCTCCAGCCGAGAGGACTTTCCTGTGCACACGGAGCCTACAGAAGTCGGCTGCTCATGAAAACACGGCTGCACTGCTGACCTGCCAGGCTGGGGGCTGCTGTCAGGACCCCAGGGACGGAGCCGGGACTGGGGGAAAGCAAGCCAGCGCTAGAGCACGACGTTTAAAGAGACACACTCTCTCAGGCTCTTAAAAATGCCAGCCCTGCACTCCTAAAGTTTTTCTTCCTAGGCATCTCGCCTCATTCTAGTCTGAACCTGCCCAGGACTCCATCTTCCTCCCACACTCCCACCCTGCCTTCCCCTGAGATCTGCTCATCATAGAATCTTTGAGGTCTCTTTTTCTTTTTTCTTACTTTTTCCTATTTCCTTTCAGAAGACAGTCACCACCCCTGCCTCCTCAGCACCTTGTTCTTGGGCTCCGCCTCCCATTCCTAGGCACAATTCAGTTTCCAACGGTTTGAAAACATGGTTTTCAAAGTGCGGTTCCCAGCCAGCATCATTAGCATCGTCTGGGAATGAGTTAAAATGCAAACTCTCAGGCCATTCTGATGCCTGTTCAAGTAGGAGACGCCTGTGTGTGGGGGAAGAGGGTATCCACAGCTCCAGATTCCAGGCCTGCTTCTGCCCTGACACCCCACCTCCCCCAGCCCCCTGGGCAGAACCTGGAGGCCGGCTCTCCTCTCTCCATACAAGCCGAAGGCAGTCGTGGCAGACATCTGCAAGGGCCCCTCCAGTCCTGACTCTCTGGACTGGGCATGTGCTGGCCAGCCCAGCTCCACTCCAGGCGGCAGTGCCCCCGGCAAACTGCCCTCCTGGGGCCGGCTCCTGGGGCGAGGCTGTGCACTGCAGCCTTGACTGTCTCCATGGACATCATTAGCTGCAGTGTCCTGGCTGAGGAGGTCTGACTTTGGAAACAAAGCCTTAACAGAGAGAGGGATGTCTGTGAGAAACGCAGCTCCACGGAGGCCTGGCTGCAGCTCGCCCCACCAGGGGTCAGAGTGCCCGGGACGGGGAGCGCACTTCCTGTGGCTGCAGGCTGGCGTAGCTCCAGTGGCGTCACCCAGGCTCACCTCTCCTCAAGTCCTGTGTTCACCGTACGCAAGGCTTCCAATGACCTAAATGCATCCATGCATTTACTCATCCAGCTCACAGTCCCTGAGCAACCTGCAGCCTTGGACCAGCTCTGGGGTGGGGTGGGGGAGGAACGGGACATGGGGACACAGGCCCTGCCCCGTAGACTAAGACGGATAACTTCTAATAACAGCTAACATTTATGAGACATCTGTTAGGTACTGGGCATCGTTCTGTTTCACCTGTGTTCACTCGTTTCATTCTCATAGTGCACATAATGCTTTAATATAAAGTATTATACTAATATCTTTATCATAAAGTATTATAATAATATAACACCTTATTATTGGCAATATAAGTCCTCTCAGAGTACTCATTTATAGACGAAGAAACCAAGGCATGAAGAGGTTAGGTAACTTGCCCCATTAAGTGCCAGTCAGGACCCAAAGCCAGGTGGCCTGGCTCTGATCCCAGGTTTTGGCCACCAGCCTCTGCCCCTCCCTCTCTGCAGGTGCGAGTGCACCATGAATTAATAAGCTGAACAGCTGGACAAGAGCAGAGTCAGAAACCCAGGCTCCCCACCTGGGATGGGACAGGTTGATTTCCTGCTTCCTGCCTCAGCTTCCTCCAGTGTGAAGGGGGTTGCTAATTCCTGCACGGACACCCTCCCTCCCGAGGATGTGGTGAGGATTGTCTGGGTGATGGCTATGAGTTAGGCATGAATTCAAGGGCCCGGGGGCTGCCCTAGGTGGGAGAGAGGCTCCCCCAAGCTGAGTCAGCTGTAACCGTCCCACCAGCGGCCTTTCGCATAGTCCTACCAAGAAGAGGGACCTGAGGCCCAGAGGTGCCGCACCCAGGTTGTGAGGCTCCAGTCGTCTCAGAGAGAAGAGGGTCAGCAGAGGCATGGAGGCAGCCAGAGACGGCAGAGGCTCCTCTCTGTTTTACAATGTACTCCAAATGCCCTCATTATCAGAGCAGCGAGAAATGTCTGGAGAAGGATGGAGCCAGGGCTGGAACCTGGGCGCCTGTGCTCGGAATCTGCACTCTCACCCTTTATATAGTGGACTCCATAAACTCTAAGTGCTCTATAAACTCAAAACACCCATCAAATCCAAGGATTCCTGGAATGGAAGTCACAGAGACTCCAGCCCTTCCCAATGAGTATCACGACTACAGAAGCATAGCTGGTGGCTGGGAGCGGTCCTGAGCATGGCCAGATGCTGAGGTTGGATGGGGAGGAGGGCCCCCTGAGAAAGAGCTCACCAAGAGGGAGGGCAATGGCCCAGCAGGCTGGCATCTGGCCAGGACAAAGGGTGGGAGAGGACATGGGCCAGGGCATGGTAGGGTCTGGGCATGGGCAGTGCTGGGTCTTTCTTAGGAATCTAAACATTAACCCATTCCATAAACAAGCAAGTCCAGCTTTAGGTATTTACCCAAGACAAATGAAAACATGTGACCTCAAAAAGAATTATTTTTAAAAAAAAATCCATAGCAGCTTTCTTCATAGACAAAAAACTAGAAACATCCCAAATGTCATTATCAGGAGAATGGACAAGGGATGTTGTCCCTTGGATGTTGGTGTATCCATATAATATGTAGTATTCAGCAAAAAGGAAAAACCAGCTACTCATATATACAACCAGATAGTGGATCTGGAAAATGTCGGGCCGACTGAAAGAGGTCTTACTTATACAGTACGACTCAGTTTCTATGACGTTCCAGAGCAGACAAAACTAAGTTCTGGTGGACAAAACTCAGAGCAGAGTTTGTGGGCTGGGTGGAGGCAGGGCAAGATCATGCGGGAAGTTTCTGGTGTTGAAAGTGATGTTCTGTGCTTTGATGGGTGTTTGGATCGCACAGGTGGATCAGTTTGGCAAAACCCATTGAATAGCAGCATGTTTGATTATACGAAAGTTTACCTTAAAAAAGAACTGTAAACACATATGGAACTCGAGTTAGTGACATACATGTTGAGGTGTTTCTGGGTAAAGCATATTGCTGTCTGTACCTTATTTTGAAATACATCTGAAAAGTAAGATGAAAAAACAGATGGGTACATGGGTAGGTATACGGTGAAGTGACGAAGGCCAAATGTTCATTTTGGTGGGTATGCAGGTGTTCGCTTTACAGTTTGCTCTACTTTCCTGTGTGTCTGAGAATTTTCATTGCTGACTGTTGAGGGGGAAACAACTGGGTAAACTCTCTTTCTTGACTGGATGTGGACCGACACGCCCCATCTGTGCGCACTGTGACTCATTCAAGGGTTCTGTTGACTGACGCTTGGACTGGCCTTGTGCACTGTTACTCTCAAGTCTGCCGTCCTTATCCGTGTCTCCTTGTGCACGTATAAGAGTATATACCTCCAGCGAACACCTAGAAGTGGCTTTGCTGGGCTAAAGCGTCTGTAACACTTTGCAAGGGGCCAGGGGAAGCCAGGCCCAGAGAGGGTGACAATTTACTCTGGCTCACACAGGAAGCCCACCATGGAGCTGGACCTGGGCTCCTGCTCCCGTGTTCTTGCTACAAAAGGTAGAGTCCTTTCCTTGTTCCCTTGGCCTCCCATCAATGCCCATCTCTGCCTTAAAAGAGACAGCCCTGGCTGGTGTGGCTCAGTGGATTGAGTGCCGGCCTGCAAACCAAAAGGTCGCTGGTTTGATTCCTGGTCAGGGCACATGCCTGGGTTGTGGGCCAGGTCCCCATTTGGGGGCGAGCAAGAGGCAACCCATCGATGTTTCTACCACACATCGATGTTTCTTTTCCTCCCTTTCTCCCTTCTTTTCCCTCTCTCTAAAAATAAATAAATAAATCTTTTTAAAAACCCTAATTTGTTAAGCCCTGGCTGGCGTAGCTCAGTGGATTGAGCGCGGGCTGGGAACCAAAGTGTCCCAGGTTCGATTCCCAGCCAGGGTACATTCATGGGTTGCAGGCCAGAACCCCCAGCAACCGCACATTGATGTCTCTGTCTGTCTCTCTCTCTCTCTCTCTCTCTCTCTCCCTCTCTCTATCTCCCTCCCTTCCCCCTCTAAAAATAAATAAATAAAATCTTTAAAAAAAAAAAAAACAAAAAACCCTAATTTGTTAAAAGAGAGAGAGCAAGAGGAATGCAATATCAGAGACAGGGCTCTGCCTTCCAAGAGTTCAGAGTTAGGTCAGTTGATCCTTGGAGAACTGTGATCCTTGGGGGAAGGCCCAGAAGGGGCTGCTGTCACCTTCCACCTGACTGGGACCTCCACACCAAATGGGAGGCACAGCAGGAGAAGCAGATGATCAGAGAGAGGAGGCTGCACCTTTTCTAACACGCACATCCTGGCCAGTGACCGCCACAAAGGAGTCTTCAATAACGGCTCATGGAGGTGACAGTGCCATTCGAGGCAGGGAGCTGCGGGTCTGGAAGAGACTGTCTGCTACCCAGGGGCGAGGTGCTCAGAGAAAGTCTTCCCACAGACTTCTGGAGCCGCCGGGTGGGGGTGGGGTGGGGGTGGGGGCAGGCAGCAGATACACGGTGGCAGCCAGAGCCAGGCAGGCCGGGGCTCCCCTCCAGCCTTAGCAGCATCTTTGCAATTCTCATAGCGGGAGAGGAAGAGGAGAGAAGACTAGAGGCAGGGAGGCCCCCACGAGGTGGGTGAGTGGCCTGGGGGAGGGAGAGGCTGGCTGAGGGGCAGGGGGCACAGGAGGGCAGATCCTATGACACGAGGGGGGTGTAAGCAGCAGGGGACTATTCAGGACTCTCACCTGGATGCCTGCACACATGCCGTTCACCTTCTGGAGCCATCGTTTGGGGTTGAGAACAATGGTGGACTCCTGTCTAGACGTGATGAGTGTTGGGAAGAGTTCCTGATGACTTAGGGTAGTTATTTTTTGGTGCAGTAACAAATTAAGCCTTCCAGTTTAATTTCAAGCTTTATTATCCTAATTGTAAATCCAAATTCCCTGGAACAGTCTCCTTTACAACTTACTTTATTAGCTCCCTGTAAGCATTTTGCAGTGGATTTATAAATTTGATGCGTCCTGTTTCGGTTCAGAGCACTTCTGCATGCCTGACCTAACAAGCAAAACCTTTCCAAGCACTCAAATTAATCTTGTAAATTTAATAATCAGTCATAAATACAGTGAATCTCAAGTTCTCATAAACATTCCAATACTGTTTATAAAACTAATTAAACTCTCTTACAACTTTTAAAATCACAAGTCTAAATCAATTACTTAATTACATATTTACAATGCAGTCTCAGAGATGCCAAGCTCTCTTAACACACCCCACATCCCGCAAATACCAACTAGGTGCAGATCATTTCTAAACTTAATACAAGTAAGTTAATAGTATGGGTTTAATTGGCTTCATTATTTCTGTGTAACCTGTACCTCCCAGGGGTTAAAAAGACCCCTTCTCACTAAGGTGGTTTCTTTCTCTTCCCAAGTGAACTGAGGTCTGTGCTCACTCCAGGTGAGCGGAGGTGCTGGTCCCTCATTCACGGCCATGCTGTGCTCACCGTCTCAGAGGGCAGCAGTTGCTTGTTGCCCAGAGGTTGTGGCTGGCACTGGAGACTCGGAAGCATAATTATCCTGGGTGGTCCTCTTAAGTGCTTTTCATTGTGACATCCAGGAATCCCAAGCCCATGCTGTTCAAATGGAGTTGGTCTCGTAAGCCAGGTCCCTCAGGAGCAAGTCCCACCACTACCTAGACTGTGTACCTGGTATGCACGCAACACGCATGCCTGCCCCCACCAACCATGTTGCGTCTGGCTCCATCCGATGAATCACTTTGTTCAACACCTAATTGAATTCTTATTCTTTTCCTATTTTTCCTTTCTGACAAGGAGCCCACTTGTAATAACATTTCAAATAATGCCCATTTGGATTCCAGCTGATCCCACGCCTCTGCCTGGCGCTGTGGTCAGCAAACTAAATCAATGTCCATGGCGTTGCGGTGAAGGTGGGACAGACCGATGGCGATGCTGCAATGGCTGGGGAGGTTCCTTTAAGAAAACCTTTGAGTGGACTGACAGCTTCCATTCATCTGACCTTTGAATCCGTCACAACATCATGCTGAGGCCACGCTCAGCATGGCTGCTCCCAACCGCAGACTGAGCACAGCCAGGGTACTGGTGCTGGCCCCTTCCTGCCCATCACAGGCACCTCTAGCCTTGGCTTGGGACGCCCCATGGCACTGGCTGAGGCCTTCAGAGAACTGCACTGGCTCCCGACACTCTTTCTGACAATCCTCTTTCCCTCTCCTTCCAGAACGGTCAGACCTGCGTCACTGACGGAAGCCCCTGCATCTTCTCAGCTCCCTCCTGCCCTTTGTCCTTCCCAGGTGTTTCTTCTAATAAATCTCACGAGCGTGTAACCCTGTCTTGGCGCCTGCTTCTTGGAGGGCTCTGGCAGAGATGGGACATGAAACAACAGGCTGGAAGATGACGGGGCGTGGGGCCTGGCTCACTCCCTGACCGGCTGTGTCAAGAAAGACGCTACCCCAAGTGGAATGTGGGACACTGGTAGTTCTGAGCACAAGGTGGTGATCCAGTGGATGAAGATTTCATGAGTGGTGACCAGTAGATATGTCCAAGTAGAAGATAAAACTCTTGGCATAGTGACACCTGCATTTGAAGGACTGAGAGGAAATGGTAGCAACAAGGACAATGGAACTGGCTGGTTTTTACTAAGGCGTGACACTGCCCCTCCCCCCCCCAGTGGTATAACGAGAAACTGTGGGCAGCGAACACAGAGTTAAAGTGTGAGAGCAGGGCTCTCTTTGGTAGATTACAAGGAAATTTTTATCTTTGCAATGACAGCCCACTCAAGGTTTGATAGAGCTGCCCAGGGCCATAGATGTTTAAATGCTCAGCCAGGGTAGGTGTGTTATGCTCAGGGCCCTGGCTAGGAGATCCTGGGGCCTTGGAACATGGGGGGCAGGGCGAAGTCCCCAAGGATTTTGATTCTGTTGACCCATTGAACTGCCAGAGTTTACAGAGGTGGCCCACTCCTCTGATGCGGGACCTAGTATTTTTTTCTTTGGGGAACACTTCCTTCCATTCCCCGCAGCTCCCAATCCCCCATGGAAACAGGAGCCTTCTCCCAGGAGCTGTCCCCACTTCCCCAGCTGGCTGCCAGGTCAATAACAAGGCTAACTCGCAGCACAGCCTGCTTGGGGACCGCTGAGTCTGATGAGGGAGGGGGTGCTTCCCATCCGCAGTCAGAAGGAGACGGGAATGGAAAAGCAGGAGGCGAAGGAGGGCCGCCCCAGTGAAAAGGCATGCTTCCTTCTCAGTTCGCAGACCTGAACCAGCTCCGTACCCGGAACTCCGACTGAAGAGGAGGCTCATCCTTAGGAGGAAGGATCCCAAAACACGACAGCAAGTTTTTGTGGGGAGGGTTCTGCCGTTCCTCCTCCAAGGGCACGATGCCCACTGACGCAGGTGATGGGAAATGCGGAGCGCCACACGCGGGCTGTCCCGGCCGGCGCTGCCCTGGTGTGTGGAAGCAGCTGTGAGTCGTGTGTAAACAAACGAGTGTGGCTCTGTTCCAGTGGCACTCGTTTATGACACTGTGGTTTGGAAATTACACCATTCTCACATGTCACAGAATATCCTTTTGATTTTTCCAACTATTTAAAACCATGAAAGCCATTTTTAGTTTGTAGGCAGTATAAAAGTGAGCGGTGGGCTGGACGGGACCCATAGGCTTTTCACCGGGTGACTCCCATTCTGCTGATAACATTTGTCAATGTAACATTTTTAACTTAAAAAAAAATGAGCACCACCATGAGAGAAGCTATACCATTTTGGAGTGTGACTGATGGGTCGTGTCTCCCTTGGTCTGGGCAGCTCAGGTTCACTCCTACTTGGACAAAAGCCTTTCCTTGTGTCTTCTCTCCCATGTCTTAAGGAACTCCCCCCACCCCACAATCTTGTTTTTGAGCTTTCAAGAAATCTGGAATCAGTTAACTTCATAAATTCTCTACCCAAGTATGACCTAATTTTACTGAATTATGTGGAACAATTTTGTTTCCATTCATCCATCACAGCCTCCATCAATGTCTCCCACTCCTCAAAACCAAGTCCTGGGCCCTGCCTTTAGATAACAAAGGTCTGTTAGTGTGTTTTCCCAAAACAAAGCAATCATCCACCGAGGCACGCTTAGCTTTCATCTCTAAAACGCAAAGAGTTTGGCAAACGGCTTTTAGAATAATAAATGTAATCCCTACCATACATGACCAACGTGATCCTCGCTGCAACTCTACGTGGAAGGAAAAGAAGGAAATTGAGGCTTTGTGAAATTGCACAGCGACTCTAGCATCAAGCCAAACACTCCAGTGCATGGAAATTGGTTTGGTTAAACTGAAAGCACAAAACACGTGTGGCTATTATTGTCTTTACTCCTATTATCCCGTCTGCAGAAAATGATTCAGTTGACCCAGGGTTTGCAAACTCAAACCAGGCCAGACTGGTGCCAAAAGGGACCAGGTGTAGGAAAACGGGGAGTAATGGAGACTGGGCCCAACTGAAACATGTGCTTCCATCGAAACACATTCAAAGTAAATGCACGTCCCCACACGGCAGTGGGCTTGTTCAATAGAAACACACCCGGGAGGCATGCAACTCAAGACCATAATCTCTCTCCCTGTCCTGGTTATTTATCTAGTTCATTTAGGCACAAGGCTCTGAAGGGCGACCTCCTGAGAAGTGGGGGGTACCTATACACTCCCTGTACCCCATCTCTTCCCTGTAAAGACCAGCAATCAGAAGACTGGGTCAAGGAAAGGACTTATCCAAAGCAGAACAGCCAAGCTGTTGAGCTAAACTGAGATTCAAACCCAGTTCACCCTATGTCCCAGCCCAGCGCTCCCCCACCCCCTGCCTCCTGTAAGGAGTCCCAAACAGGAAGATGCCGAGGCTGGCAAGAGAAGCCCGTAGCTGCTCATTCTGGCTGCATCACTCAATTCACTCACCAACTGGCCGAGTGAATGAAAAAAAAAATGAGTCAGTTGGCGTGCTGAGCGAGCTCCCAGCTGCCTCCTGCCACCAGCGCTGCCCTGTGTTTGCAGGTCGGACATCAGAGCCTGAGCTCCCTGGGTGGAATGTAACCAGTGGGGCCCGTGTGACAGCAGGCAGGCAGACAGGGGAGGGGGGAATGGATACTCACAGCCTTGGGATCCTGGAGCTCGGAGCCGTGTAGCCGCCTCCCCACCCTCCCACGTGGGGCTCAGATAATTTCAATATCACAGCCACAGGAGCCAGACACACGTTTCAATGTCACCCCAATTAGGGGGCTGGCAAGGTTGGATGGGCCCTTGAGGGAAGCACGGGGCGTCTGCTAGATGAGAGAATGAGGGCCCCGCAGCCGCTGAGACCCGGCACCCAAGCCTTCTTCGGAGGAGGAGGAGAGTGGGAAACCCTGGGTCCCGCTGCGCTGTGGGATCTTGAGCAAATCCCAGCCCTTCTGTTGGCCGCTGCTGTTAAACCGACTGATAGGATCCGTACTGTGCGTTTGGACAGTGTTCTCATGAGAAACAAAGAGCCATAATGCAGGAGAAAATGACGCAAATAGTGCAGCAGGGAAGGATCTTGTCTGTTACTACTAAGCATCCATCAGGTAGAAGTTGAATGGGACCAGCCAACAGAAATCTGTTCTAAGGAGTCAGGTGCTATGAGGCTCGTGGTCACTTTGTGGCCATCCAGGGGGCTCTGTTCCAGGAGACGCTCTCCTGGGGCCCCAGAGGCAGAGGGAGGAAGTGGAGCGGGAGGCAGTTCAGCCCAGCACAGGGGGAAGACTTTTGTAACAGTTGTACAGTGACGGGGGGACTGCCTGAGAGGCAGTGAGCTCACTGTGGCTGGGCCCGCCCAAGCTCAGGCTGGGTGAACACTTTCTGATGGTGGGAGATTCGCACTGGGTCCCTGTCAGGAGTCATGCTCTGAAGCTCAGATTTGGTTGGGAGGTGGAGCGGGGACACTTGGTAAAAAAAAAAAAGATGAAGTTCAACCAGGAACCAGGAGCTCTGGTCCATGCCAGGCTCTACCCCAGCTCGCTGGACAGTCTCCTGCCCTCCGCCCCCATCCCCCACCCCCTCACTGGCCCCTGCTCTGCAGCCTAAGAGGGGTGGTGTGGCTGGGTCAGTGCGTCTAGGACTGTCTTCCCCATGCCTTTTCAGGTGGCCTCTTCTGCGGGAGACACATGTGGAGACGGGGGCAGAGCTGCTGCTTCCTTCCTTCCTGGGGACCTTGCTGTCCCTTCCTGCAAAGTGAGGGTAGGAGGAGCGCAGTTTGGAAGCCATGGCTTAGAGACTAAGGCCCCTCGAGTTCTGGCAATTCATGAGCTTTCCGCAGCATGAGGACTGGGCTCCTGGGTCAGCTGGATCAGAGTCTCAATTTTGTCACCTACAGGGAGCCCCCTCAGGGCCCTAGAGCTGGTCTTGCCCCATCCCTACCTCCTCTGCCCCCAAACCAAAGGTGGAGTGAAGATTTGCACAGAAAATGACTTGATTAACACCCAGGCTCTGTCAGGGCTGAGGATGAAAGGGGATAGTCAGAATTATTAAAAAAAACAACACGTGTCAGTGTCCCTGGGGAAATCAGTCCATTTGGATATCCTGAGCCTTCAATTAGTCCTTGGGGAGCCAGAGTCCTGTGATTCCTGTGTCGTCCTAACAATCCGGCTGGCAACAGCACAGACGGCAGCCCAACTTGGGGGTGGGGAGTGGGGGATGCACATGAGGCTCGAGACTGCAAACTCAGTCCCTCCCCGTGCATGCGTGCTTCAGCTCCTAGTTCATCACTCCCTGTTTGGCAGGCGATCTGCAGAAAAGTGGAGACAATTGGTTACCTCAGATCGCCTGTGAATCTGTATTCGCCTGTTGGTGTCCCCTCTGTGAGCTGCTTGAATACAGGCACAGTGCCATCTCTGAGGTGGACGCTGGAGAGGCTCCGGCGGAGGCCGTCTGCTGGTTCTCTGGCTCCTCTCCTCCCTGCCTCCTGGGTTCTTTTGCTTCCAGTGGCCTGCACCTGTGACTCTCCTTCCGAGGCCTGCCCCAGGCTACTGGAAACTTCCCATAATCACAGGCAGACAGCAGTGGCTGGGAACTCAGCTGCTTCTTAGCTAATGGCTTGCAGGTGCAGGAGTGTGGCGCCCAGCTCCCTGGTCTTGGGACAGGACAACCCTGAGGCACGATTTACACTCCAGAGCATCCTGTGGAATCACCTTCTTAGTAAATCACTCGTACACAGATCCTTGTTTCTGGGACTCAGTCTGGGTCCCCAGCACCTAGGACAGGGCCTGATTTAAGAACTCAGTTACCACGGGCTGTAGCCAACAGATGAAGCTATGAAAATAACTCTAGCCCTGGCTGGTGTGGCTCAGTGGATCGAGCGCAGGCTGAGAACCAAATGGTCAGGGCACATGCCTGGGTTGCAGGCCGGGTCTCCAGTAGGGAGGGCTCGAGAGGTGACCACACATTGACATTTCTCTCCCTCTCTTTCTCCTCCCTTTCCCTCTCTAAAAATAAATAAATACAATTTTATAAGAAAAAAGATTTTTAAAAAGAACTCCAAAGACGAGTCCAACTCCTCATCGCAGATATGAAGGGACTGAAGCCTAGACACATCCCCGAGGTCTCCCAGGAAGGCAGAGGCCTGCCCCAGCCTGAGCTAGAACCCTGGTTTGCAGGCTCCCAGGTTGGGGGGGGGGGCAGCCCCACTGCTGAACTGCCTCTTCCCAGCAACTCTGTTATACCTAAGGCAGAATGTTCAGAGCCTTGAGAAGTGAAGGCAGAGCATGATGAGGGCTTAAAAATGGGAAATACCCCTGCCAACGTGGGGAGGAGGGTATAAGATAAGGCTTCCTGGAGGAGGGAGCACCGAGCTGGGCCTGGAAGGATGAGCAGTGACTGGGGGTCAGATGGGAAGGTGGCATTCATGGCAGAGGGGACTGCGTGCGCCAAGGCGCAGCAGCTACAGAGGGCAGATGACGTGTGGGGTGCAGAGAGAGTTCATCGGGGAACCTTAACCACTGATCTGATGGGACATCCCATTGGAAGGGCTCTGTTATCAGCACAGCTCACCAACTGGGTGAGGACCAGGCACTGCAAACAGTGGCATGTGCGGGGCGGGGTGGCCTTCTCCTGCCTCTCCAGTGTCCCCACAGACAAGCACTGGGCCCTAGAGGACTGACAGGAAGCCCCAACCCCGGAGTCTCCCTGCTTCCCAGGTTTCTTTCTGGGATCGTCCCTACTGTTGCAAAGCCTGAACCAGAAGGCCCTGGGCTCCCGTGGCCTCACCAGGAGTTTGGAACATCTGAGCACCCACAAACCTCTGGGCTGGACCGGAGCCTAGTGGGTGGGACTCTGTGGGGAAGACTGGCAGGGCTCCCGAAGAGAGATGGAGCTTGGCTACATCAGTCCTCCATACCCCTGTTTTCCTCTCCACACGAGGCTGCCTCGATCTAGCAGTCTGTCTGATAGGAGCGTGAACTAAGGCTGGTTTGGGAGCCCATTCCATCATTTAGTTCCAGGGATCTGCTCTGTATTCTTAGCTGTAGTTCTAAAGTCTGCTTTTAAAAACAGCCCAACCTTGGGCTAAATTCAGCAACACCAAGTTTCCTGGTTATAAATCCATGGGCAAGGGGCCGTTGGGCTATAGGAACCAGAGGAGAAGGGAGATCCCTGTCCTTCTTAGGGACTCTAGAAAGTGGCAACGACAGAAAGACATCAGTTCTGATGGAGAGTTATGGACAAATGCCCCATAGGCGGAGGTAGACTGATGTGAGTGGCTGAGAGACAGCGTCTTACCCAGCGTCTCACCCCAAATTAGGGGCAGGGCTGGGGAAGGACCCAGAAATCCTCTCCCCCAGCTAGGGTCCTTTGGTTCTGCACTCAGATCGTTGTAGCTGATGTTCAAGGCCTCTTTAGTTTTGGGCCCCACCTGTCCCTCCCCACCACCACCTCTATGGGGTCACATAAGTTCAGAAGTTTCCACAGCTGTATGTGCTGCACATTCCTGGGGACTCCTGGGCTGAAAAGAAATCTTCTGACCCCCCCCCCCCAACAGTGAGGCAGATCGTTGCCATCAGTCCCTTCCCTGCCTGCACCTGTGTGCTGCCCTAACG
This sequence comes from Phyllostomus discolor, assembly GCF_004126475.2. NCBI lineage: Eukaryota > Metazoa > Chordata > Mammalia > Chiroptera > Phyllostomidae > Phyllostomus > Phyllostomus discolor. The sequence goes on from NC_040905.2 coordinate 185,638,099, forward strand.
CCGGGAGGTGCTCTGCTTCCCTCCCCCCCACCCCGAGTCTGGACTTGGCTTTGTGATTTCCTTTGACCGATCAAATATGGCAGGAATGACGTTCTGAGACTCCCAAATCCAGGCTCGAGAGGACTAGAAGCTTCCTTCCACTCTCTCCCTCTTGGAATCCAGTGGTTACACAGGAAGTACAGTTACTCGGAGGCCGCCGTGCAGCAAGCAGGCCCAAGCTAACTCTGTGGAGGGGTCACGTGGGGGACCACCGAGGTACCAGGCACCTGAGTGCATCTTCCTGGAGTTCGCAGCCTGTGCTAGCCATTGGCCGAGTGCAGCCAAGCAGATAACCTCCTCGGGCACCCTGGGCAGTGGGAGGATCACCCAGCTGGGCTTGGCCAACCCAAAATAGCATTTTTAAAAATATTACTACATTTTGTTTGTTTTTAGAACATTAGATAAGCACAATACCAAGTTTAAATTTTTTTTCTTCTGACCTGGAGTTTTTAGCAGCATAGTGAAATAGGCAATAGGGATGGTTTTGTGGAGCTCAGCATGGAGGGACCCGCCAGGTCTGTGTCCTTTTCCCTGGTCCTGTCTAATGTGTTTCTGACCAGGTAGCTGCTGCTTCCACACGGTCCTGTCTCTGGACTCTTCCCTGGGTGGGGTCACTGCAGGGCCACGCACCTGACTTTGGAGCCAGCTGGCTGAGAGGCTAGAGCAAGTTGTGAATGGTGGCAAATGGTTAGGAGGCTGGAGGGGACCCTCTTAGCTCACCATTAGGATGAAGGTCATTGATTTCACAACATTTACCCATATGAGGCTTCATACAGGATGCTGGGGAAGGGGATGAGCCAGAGCAGGTGCCTGGAATTTAAACTCAGAGGAGGGGCCAGGTGTTCTGGCCCCAGCTCCATGACCAGTCACCTGTATGAGCTTGGGGACATCCCTGTGCTTCTGTGAGCCTCAAATCTCAGTCAGCGAATGTTCCATAAGGCCTAGTCTCAGGCCCTGTTCCAGGCTCTGGGAATCCCAAGAGGAACAACGCCCAGTCCCCCCCTATGGGGGATGCCTCTGCCAAGGGCGAGACAGACCATAAATGGTCCAGTTCAGTGTACTGCAGCAGGGCTGGGTTCTGGGGTGAAAGGAGGGCTGTCCAGATCTGCTGTAAGGGGGACCATTGGCAATGGGGGTGTGAAGTGGGGGAACTACCATGCTCTGGTTTCCAATGAAACCCTGAGTCCCATTGCGGCAGCCACCTGCCCCCCAGTGGGCTTTAGGGTGGAGAAGATAAAACATTCCTTCGAACATGGTGTCCAGTCCAGCAGTATCAGCATTACCTGGGATTGTTAGAAATGCAAATTCTCAGCCCTCCCTGCCCCCCACGCATGCTGGACCGGACCCTCTGGAGGTTGAGCTCAGCACTATGGGTTTTCACAAGTCTCTGGGGTGACTCTCAGGCCCGCTGGAGTTTGAAAACCACTGCATTAGATGACAATTGTCTGCTGGCTCCAGGGTTTGGCAATCAGTGTTCGGTATTTGCAGTTTCTGTCAGGAAGTCTGCTGTTATTGATTAGTTCCATGGATTCTGGAGTTTGTTGTATCTTACTATCTATTGCTGAATATATTGGCCCGGCTACTGCTGGCTTCTGGTCCCACAGCACAGCCCTCCTTCTGGCTCCAAACAGAAGGTGTTTGGAGGACCTAACATCGCCTGAGGCAAGGTCCTTATCCTTTAGTGACCTCAGTTTTCCCACCTGTGAAGCGAGCCAGGGGCTCAAATGCATGAGCTCAAATGCCTGGCTGGAGTGTATGAGCTCAAATGCCTGGCTGCTGGTGGCTGTTCTCAGGTGGCTTATGAGCTAGACATGCCTCCTGGCTGGCAGGGGAGGAGCCCAAAGCAGAGGGCAGAGGGCAGAGGGTAGGGGGGGAACACAAGCAGGAGAATGTGAGGCCAAAACGCCAGCGTGGCCACAGGCCAGGGCAAGCCCTGTGCTGACAGCATTCAAGAGAAGCAGAACTTCGTTCTAATGGGGCTGGAGATGCTTCCATTCTCCGATGACTTCCATCCACCCCCCAAAAGCTACCCTAATAAACACACAGTCTAAATAAAAGCAGTGAGCAAACACAGCTTCCAGGCAAGTCTCCTGGTACCACCTTCCCTCTTTCCACCAAATACAGTGTTGCCCGGAAGCCTTCCTATAGGAGTTCCAGAGTTGCTACTTCTGTGGGGTCATGGCAGCTTCTGGGAAGCGGTGAAGTCTCTGGGCACAGGGTGCGGTGTGAGCAAAGGTGAGGAGGCCTGGGCGGGTGGGGCACACCTGGCAGGGGACCGTGAGAAGACCTCTGTGGCTGGCACACAGGCATTTGATGAAGTGTAAAAAAGGCTGAAGACATTAAATTCCAGAGCAAAATGTTTTACATGTATGTTCTAAGCCAGTTCTTTAGCAGCCAAATCCTTTTGGGAAAAAAAAATATTGTACATCAATCTCTTATTATAAAACAGAAAACAATGGCTAAGAGTTATTGATTACTTTCTATGTGCCACATGGATGGATTCCCTAAATTCTCATAACATCCCTCCTCAGCAGGCAGCACGGCCATACCTGGTTTACATTTGGTAAGAGGGGGAGGTGGGCTTTGAATCCAGATATCCTGGTGTCAGAGCCCACAGTGCTCAGTCACTGGCTCTGGTCCACTCACTACCTTTGTCTGCAGTGGGGCTGAGGGTTGGCAGTCTGCTGGCTCAGTTTCGTCTTTCTCCTACAGTGGGCCCCAGGCTCCCCCACGTGACACAATGGCTCCAGGGAGAGGGGGTTGAAACTGAATTCTGATCAGCCCCAGGATTTTGAAGGAGGGAAAACTTAGTCCCGGTTTAGCACTGAGTGGAGGGGGTTGGATGGGAGAGGGAGGAGGCTGCAGGGCTCCCGCTAGGATCAGGCAGAGGCAGGAGACAGAGCTTCAGGCCAGGGGACCCCACTCCCGCGCCCAGCCCTGCCGCTGGCTGTGGTCCTGAACCAGCAACAAGCCTCTGTCCCTCTCCAGGGTCTGTTTCCGAATGCACCCCACAAAGCTGCACTAGGTCAGCCGTTTCCAGCTGCGTCAGCAGTAATCCTCAAACACATTTGTCAGTGGAAGTCCATTACCTAAACCTGACAAGAGTGACATTATTATAATTGATGTCTCCATTCGAATGTATGAGCCACTACTTATTACAAAGTCAACTAATGAGAATAATGAGGCTATTTCAATAACCCCAATAATTTGAAAGTAGACATTATAAATAATAGTTGTGATCCAGTATCCACATCGATGTCCAATTTATTTCAGTATTTAGATTCGGTCTCACTGTGCTATTAAAATCCTGATCCACCCTGAAAAGGAGTTGCAAATGGCAATGGATTTTTAAGACACTTCCAACCTCAGCATTCTCCAATTAAACTGATCCAGGAACTTCAGGCCATTATTTTGTTTCAGGGTTGAATTATTAATAATACCGAAGCTCTGGTCTCATTCCTTCAGCTGGGAGGAAGAGGATGAGTAGGTTTCTTAGTTTAAATATTCATTGTTTGGCAGAAAAACATGTTTCAGAAGTAGCTTGAAGGATGTTCAGGGTTGTCACTTAAGAAAATCTCGCGCCTCGGCACCCGCCTCTGACAGCCCTTCACTCCAACTTTCCCAACAGTCACGTTTACTTTGTTTGGCACGTCGAGTCCAGGCCTTCAGGATTCAGCCTTCCTCTAAACACGCCACCTGGCATTGTAAGCAGGGGAACCACGGGACCCTGCACTGTCAAACTGAGCCTGTTGGAAAGCAGACAAGAAGGGCCCAGACTTACACCAGCACTAAGAAGGGGGTTTTCTGACATGAGGGTACCAAGACTTCCAGCACAGCACCCCCCTCCCTGTCGCCGCCCAGCCCTTCCATGGTGCGAGTGCGGGCCTCTGACGGTGAGCGCAGACATCTGAGCGCAGCGCATGAGACACCTGGGATTGGGCTCATGTCCAGGCCTGGACTAACGGAGGCAGGCAGGACGGGGGAGGCAGGTGGGCAGCCCTCCTGAGCAATGGCGTGTCCGCCCGGAACCCGCAGAGGCCAGGCCCCGCAGAAGCTTCATCCCGAGGTCTGTGCAGAACCGCTCTGTGCAGTGCGCTGGAAGTTGGGGAGCATGCACAGCATTTTTGCTTCAAGATTTAAAATAATTAAAAATATATATTTAGACAATGTTTGGTGAAGTTACTAAAAGTCTCCTTTGGATCCTTGGGGGCTCCAAAAATTTCATTTTGGAGACCATAAGCCTGGGCTATCTCTCAGAGACCTGCCTAGGCAGCTTCCAGGGGGCCGTCCAGCCCTCACTGGGCACTGGCGTTGTCGTTGATTGATTCCATTTGATCCTCCCATCCCCCACACCCAAATGTTTCCAGAAGTAGAGAACCAAGCCTTCCTGGTCCCCCACCCCCAGCCTGTGGGATTCCCTTCTAGGAAACTCATTACCGCCTCTCTTGGTCGTCTGCCAGCTCTAAAGTGTCTTTTTAATTGCATCTAATTTGGCCTCATCTCATTAAATCCTTAATTTAAACCGGAGCAATCCCTCCAGCTCTGGCTGCGTAATGACAAAGGGCCCGCCTGCCCTTCCCCCTTCCGCGCGGCTCCCCAGTCGGGCTGCTCTCATTTCCAGGTGGTCTCCCTGGGAGGCTTCTGACAAGTGGCTGTCGCACTCGCCACGCTGAGTGCAGAGCGAGCCAAGAGGGCTTCCCGGGAGCAGTAATTACTGGTGGAGGCTCAACCCTCCACCCCACCGGTGCCCCGGCTCCCAGGCCCAAATTCACGGCAGTGGCAGCATCCGATTCTAGCGGGGCAGGAGTGACAGCACAGTGAGGAGAAGACACCGACATCCAACAGTAATAAACTCGTGGTGATCACAATCGTGGCCAGTGCCGAGGGCAAGGCATCATGCGCTAGAATTACATACGTTGTCTCACCAGGGAAGAGTTGCTGGCCGATGCCCTTCTCACCTCGCCCAGGCCAACCTCATCTCCGACCAGGCCCCCTTGGTCGCTCCCCTTCAGCCACCTGCTACCTCAGCGCCCCTCGCACACACCTGCGCACTTCTGACCCCTCCGTGTGGAATATTCTCCCCCATGCGCTTTTCTGGATCACTCCCTCTTTCCACCAGACGTCAGCTCAAACCTCTCTCCAGAGAAACTCCTCTTGACTTCCGCCCCCACTCCTCCTTCTCTCTCCATGCCCTCTCCCCGTTTTGTTTTTTTGCGTGTTATTGCTAGTAGCACTTACCACTAGCTCTTACTGAACTATACATTCATCTGTTAAAAATGAAGCTCTGTGAAGAGCAGAGGATGTTTCCATCCCTGGAACAATGCCAGGCCTTCAACTTGTATTTGATGCTTGACTCCATCCTGGTAAAGTGTAACCGTTTTCAGGGAGATAATAAACATTCTGACACTTCTTACCTCCAGTGGTTGTCAGGATTTAGTTCTGCTCCCAGGTTTGTCTGAACTGATTCCACCAAGGAGAGGCCAGCAGAATCTTCCTGGAGATGACCCCTGAGACGGCAGCCTAGGGACCTCAGGGCCAGGGATGAGGCCTGCTGCACTGACGCGGGCCTTGGGGAGCTGGTTAGTATGGAAACACCTACTGCTTCTCGGGTTCCTGCCACCGAGCGGGCTGCCACGCCCGCTCTGAGTCTCTGTACTGCTGTGGTCTGAGAAGGAGGCACCAGGGCCAAGTGCAAATACATTGGGCTTCTGGTCAGTCAGATTTGGGCAAGACTCCTCGCCTCTCTGAGCCTCCATTTCCCCATCTGTAAAACCATCACACCTTATGGGGCTGTGGGGATGATTCGTAAGACGGTGTATAGAAAGGGCTGATGCCTAGTTGCTGTTCAACAAATTTCACGCCCATTCTTGGTTTCATAAAACTTCAAGAAAACCAGAGACCAATTTTGTAAAATTTAATAATTCCTTTGGATTTAGTGCTGTCAAAAACTGTGATGGCTCAGAGGTTTTGCCCTACTTGCAAGCTAACAAGCTAGCCTGCCACAGTTACATGGATGCTGGCAGAAGCCAGGAGACTCCCAGGGGAGAGACGCAAGCCCTGTGACCCGTGGCATGGCAACCAGCATGAGCTCCGTGCCTGCCTCAGTTCCCCTTGCCCCCAGGTCTCACGGGTGGGTGGGTGTTGCATGCATAGTGTGCATTTGGTGAAACCGAGGAGCCCCAAGTTCAGGTAATCCAGCTCTTTCACAACGGCCTACAAGCAGCCTATCTTCATCCCAGAGGGAGGCATGTCTTCATTTCACTGGACAGGACACAAGCCTGCCCCTGCCCTGGAGGGAGAAACGATCTCCAGCTTCCAAGGCTGCTCCCAATACAAATACCCACCAGAAGAGTCTGAGATGATAGCCGTTGGCATCTCTGCTCATACGAAGTGCAGAAACATGAGAATTCCATGGAGAATTGCCTCCTCAGAAGGCCACGTGCAGCAGAGGTCTGAGGGGCAGGTCGAGAAGAGGTGTGCTCAGTGGGGGAGGGGCTCCTTGAGCATCTAGTTCTTTTCAGGCTGTCTGGGTGACGCCATATGGCACGCATTGTGGACCTCCTCACACCCAGACTCACCCGCCTGGGCACACAGGTGTGGGAAGGTTTGAAAGGGCGGAGAGCAGAGCCTGGAGAGCCTTGGAGCTGACTGCCCTGTGAAGGGGCTGGTGCGCGGCAGCAGCCAGCCGTCTCTGAGGAGCGTGAAGAATCTGCTTGCAGGCCACCACAGCCACGAGCCCGAGCTGGCTCGGGCTCCCCGTTGCTATCTGCCCGTACGCACAGGGAGCACCAGGCACTACAATGCCCCAGAGATGAGACGGCCTGTTACGGGTCCTCATGCTGATACTACCATCTGTGGGCCTGTGCTGGGGGGTTACAGCTCACCTCATCCCTGAGGATGGAAGGGCCTGTGTACAAAGAGGGAAAGACCCCAGCTCCTCCACCGTTCACTGAGCAAGCATGTAATGAGCACCGACTGTGCGCCCAGGCCTGAGCTGGGGGCTGGGGATGGACACTAATCAGACTTGGCCCCTGCCCCGTGGCACACTAAGGCTGTTTGGGGAGATAGAAAATGGAGACAGGCGTTACCACCCGGAGCCCCAGGGGCCAGGGCAGAGGTAGGGGAGGAAAACAGTGGCCTAGAGGCAGGTATTTCAGAGTTGACTCTTGAAGGGCGAATGGCCAGGCCAGGAAAAGGGAGGCAGAGCACAGGAGGGGACGGCGGCATAAAGAGAGGGCAGATTCGGGGAGCAGGAAACCCTGGAAAACTATGCTAATGGGTTTTACCTTCAGCTTGTGGGCAACGAGTGCCCACTGAAGTGGGGGAGGGAACATCAGGTCTAGTTCTTTTTCTTTTTTTTTTTAAGAGGTTTTATGTGTGTATTTTAGAGACAGGAAAAGGGAAGGAGAAAGAGAGGGAGAAAACCACGGATGTGCAAAAGATACTTTGATCATTTGTCTCTCACTTGCCCCCTGCTGGGGACCTGGCCAGCAACCCAGGCATGCGCCCTGACCGGGAATCGAACCGGCAACCTTTCGGTTCGCAGGCTGGCACTCAATCCACTGAGCCACACAGCTAGGGCTGGTTATTTTTCTTATTATAGAAGAAACATCCTATTAGAGAACATGTATAAAAGATCCATTACAGAAAGAACAGAATACCAATCACACATAATTCCTCACCCAGAGAGAACCCCATGGATGCTCCGTGAACTTCCTTCTAGTCATTTTTGTGCAGGTACCACGGTCACCCAAGCTGGGGCCCCGGGATGGCTTATTCTTTTGCTGTCCTTCACACCCTGTTTCTTCTTTCAAAAGCCTGAATGACCAACGCAAGTCACAGTACTGTCTCTGACTCGGGCTGAGCCTGCACCCCTGCTCCACCCATTCATCCAGGCTCAGGCATTTAGGAGAGTGAGGGAGCACCTCACTTCCCTGGACCCCCAAGATGCAGAGGAAGGGGAGGGGGAGAACGGCTCCTAGCCCAGGTCCTACTAGCCTGGTCACTGCCAGCTGCCCTGTGGCCTCTCATTCTGGACATGGAGGCAGAGTTCAGCCTCCTTGCGGGCACTCAGCCAGCCATTCCCCTGAGAGCCAGGTCTGGATCCCACTCCCTCTCACAGGCTGGCTCTTCTCTCCCTTCCTCCCTTGACGAATCCCTCAAGCAGCTCAGGTTTTTGGAAAACAAAGGACAGGAAGGAACTAATGCCTGCGAGGAGCTCCTCCGGCACCAAGGGAGAGCTGAGGTTGGGTTCCTTCTTGAAACCAGCAGGGAAAAGACAGAAGAAAACACGGGCAGATATCTACATGCATTATCTGCCAACAACGTGCATACGTAATTTTTAAAGAATTAAAAACCACAAGCCCCTGCCTCATTCTAGTGACAGTGCAGAGTGAGCCCCCTTCCCTCCTGTGGGTGGGTGAACACTCAGAAAACCCGTCATCTTTCCTAGGTGCTCCCCACTGGTGGGAGCGGAGACAGGACTCTCCCTCCCTCCAGCTGATGAGAAGGCGGGTAATGAGGCTCTGGGCAGCAGCCTGGCTCTGGCTTTCACACTTGTTCCTGATAATTGGTCGCCGCTTTCAAGAGCAGGTGGGTCCCGATATAGTAATTGGCAGGGGGCAGGGCCAGTCCCCCAGGGGGATGGAAAGGTGTTAATTGCTCTTCCCCACCCCCAGGTGGATCCCTATTAGAGAGGGAGCTTTAGGAGAGGCCCCCCGTGATGAAAAGGGCAAAGTTTTCGTGCTTCCCTCTGATACTGTGCAGAGGGGAAGGCTGGTGGGCAGTCCTGAAGCACGTGCTGAGGTCTCCTAGCTGGTGAGTGGCAGAGCTGGGACTAGAAATCAGGGCTGTGAGGTTCTAATGCTGGTGGCCTGGCCCCTGGTGCCCCGTTTCTGGTGGAATGGAGTGCAGGGAGGGGTCTGGCTCAGGTGACCCGGCAGGCCTTTCCACTGTGCTCTGCAAACCGCCAGGCTGGGGAACCAGACTGGGCTTGGGAGCTGAGTCCCTCTCACCTTGGGCTTCCCCTGGGGAAGTGTTTGTCGGGACATTGTTCTCTTAGTAACAAGCCACACTCAACACATGTCTTCACTGGAAATTACCTTCAGAACCAGATTTTATTAGCTTAATCCACAGAGTAATTGGAAACAGGTGGGTTTCCCTCCAACAGCCATCCGTTCTGGGGAGTAGGAATTATGCTCCTGTCAGAGCACGCCGGAGCCTTTGTCCGCTGAGCGATGGTGCCCTGATCTTTAGGGGAGCGGCAGCCAGGTCTGGGGTGGGGCCGCAGGGCCTGCCTTGGTCACTGAGGGGACAGTAGTGAGTGCACACTTGTGCATGCGTGAGACCGGGGCCATCCTGAAGGAAGGATGAGGTGCCTGTCTTCGGTAGGGGCTTGGCTCTGCTCTCCACCCAGCCACCCAAGCCAGAGTCTGGGGGTTGTTGGAGCCGGTTCCTTCCTTCACAGCCTCTACCCAAGTCATCCTGGGTGCCGGCACCAACCTCCCACCTCTGAGAGTCTATCCCCACCAATGTCTTACTCCAGGCCTCACCTTTTCATCAGAATTTCCACAACAGCCTCCTTGCTGTTGTCTTTGACCTTAGTTTACCTCCTGCTATCAATCCACCCTGTGTAGCCAGAAAAATCTTTATGAAATTAAAGTCCAATTGGGCTGTTCGCTGTCTGAAACCCTCCTCTGGTTCCCCAGCACCGAAGTGTGGTCTTCCTCTTCCTTTCCTCTGCCTCTCACTCCTTTCTCAACTGCTCCTTGCCAGCCACGGTGTTCTCCAAACACTCGGCGCCAGCTCCCGCCTCCAAGTCTTTGCTGCTGTTGTTCCTATTGTTTGCAATGTTCTTCTCCCTGCTCGAGAAGCCCACATCCTATGTGTGCTCCAAGGACCACTCCCAGTCCTTTTATTCCAGCTTTGGGACTTCTGTGTGTGTAGTAGGACACCCCCGCCCCTCAAGACGTCCAGGCCCCAGTTCCAGAAACCTGTGAATCTTACCTTAAACGGTATAAGAGACTTTGCAGGTGTGATTAAGGATATTGAGATGGCGAGACTTGCTGTTCAGTAACCACTGTTACGAGTAGTTGAAGCCGCTGTAGTTATCCAGGTGGGTCCATTACTCACAAGGGTCCTTGTGAGGAGTAGGCGGGAGTGTGAGACAGAATAGGACTGTGACCGTGGGTGCAGAGGTCAAGTGATACGGGGCTGTGAACCAAGGAATGCAGGCTGCCTCTAGAAGCTGAAAAATGCAAATAACTCTTTCCTACAACTTCCAGAAAGGACCACAGTCCTCCCAATACCTTGGTTTTAGCTCAGTGAGACCTGTGTCGGACTTCTGACCTCCAGAACTGTAAGATCATGCATTTGTATTGCTTTAAGTCACTAAGTCTGTGGAGTTTTGTTACAGCAGCCATTGGAAATTCGTACAATGCCATATTGGAGGTGGTTGTTCACGTGTCCGTGAGTCCCTGGACAGCAAAGGACAAAGGACTGAGCACCTGGGGCTGGTCCCTTTTTGTGTCTCCAGCTCCCAGTACAAGGCCTGCCACAGAGCTGATGCTCAGCAAACACTGGATGAGTAAGTGAGCAGCGCTAGCAGACCCACAGTGGATATCAGGATTTGGAGGCTTCTTGTGCTGAATTGAAAAGGAATTGATTTTATTTCCCACCCAGAAAACATGTTTCTCTATGCTATCCCCCCATCCCCTACCCCAAAGCATTAGTTATGTCACCTCAAAGACATCCTCCCTTGGCTGTGAGATCACTCAGGCTTGTTGCCTGGCTCACTTCTAGTAACTTCTGTGCACATCGGCAAGGCTCTTAGACTCCAAGGCTCATGGAACGTCAAGGTTGCAGGAGCCTCCACTAGCGACCCATCACACTTCCTCATTTATAGGTGTGGAGACCTGAGCTGAGAGAGGGAAGGAGCTAAAGCGGTCAGATTGTGGCACTTCAGGGCCAGGAGGAGAACCCAGGCTGGGCGTCCTCTGCCTGCCCCTCCCAGCACCCAGAGGCTAGTATCAACACCCCCAGCTTACAGATAGAGAAGCCGAGATGCAGAAATGTTGTGTACTTGCCCGTGGCCAGCTAGTTAGCAGTGCTGATTTGAACTAATCGTAGCTGCAAAGTCTCCCCTGTTCATCTTTGCGCTACAATGACAGATGGGGAAACTGAGGCCCGGAGTGGGTCCAGATGGTAGTGGCTGGAGAGAAAGCACATTCAGGCCAAATTTCAAATCAGAGCCCTTCGGACCCACAAGTGGGGATGTGCCCGGGCTGACAGGAGGCCTTGAGAGTTTGCCTTCTTCAATTAGGCTGCTTGCTTCTCCGAGTCCAAGGGATAATTTAACTAATGGCACTGGTCTTCTGACACAATCGATCGGTCAAGATTAAATATGTTTGTCACAGTCAAGTGAACTAATCACTTTATTGTATTTCAAATACTAATTTCATCAGATAGATGTCGGGGCCGAGCTGGGGAGGCGCAGGCAGATGAGCACGTGCACTGGCAGGGTGGGCCTGGGATGGTTGGTGCGGTGGTCTGCCCAGAGGCACCTGCCCGGGCAGGCTCTCCTGCCGCCTGCAGCCGCGCTGCTCAGACGGGAGGAATCTGCATTTCCCCGGCCTCCTCCATCACTGTTTTTAGGACACTCGTGAAATTTCTCAGGAGAGGCAATTTCTCAAGCATTATTGGAAAGAGGTGGATGTTTCCAAATAGCTATCCTAAATCACCCCCTAGCCATGGACCCTGCAGCTCGTCTGACACTGCTGGATGCAAATGCTGCGTCTCTGAGACATTAGCCATTCCAGGAAACACGGACTCGCGGCAAAACCTGAAAATGAACATATCTGTCTTTCAGGCTTGGGAAGGCTTTGCCATTTCCATAGCTCAGCAAGTTGGACAAGGAGACCCGGGGCTTATTAAATCATCCCCTGGCCTCGGTGCAATTGAGCAAACCTCCCTCCTTGCGAGAGAGGGCAAGGACACACACACACACATGCACAAACATACTCACATGTCTACACACATGCACAAACATACCTGTGTGAACACACACACACCCATATGGCATGCACTCATGCATGTATAAACATGTACATGGACCTGTAATGCACAGCCCCACAGTGGCAAGCTCACACACACACATATATATGCACATGTGTACACACACATACAAGGGACAGCATGTTTTCTCAGCACAAGAGACCAGTGTGGCCCTCTGAACAGACACACCTGAGATGACTTGACTGAGCGACTGTCCAGACGAGGTCGATTTCTCTGACTCTGCACCTGAGCCCACCAGCAGATCTCCTCCCACTTTGGGGCAGCTGCTCACAGCAAACACAGGCCATCAGTGGTAGCCTCTGCGGCTGCGGAAAGTCAGGTGCTTCTCTTCCGCCTTGGGTTTCTGAGGCTCGGTCCTGCGGTGGTGAGACGAGGCAGAGGGCTGGTTCCCAGTGTAAGTTCAGGTGCTGGGGAGCCTGCCACGACCCTTGCTAGTTCTCGCCTACACGGCCTCAGTAAGATGGATCCTTCCCAGAGGGTAACTTGCACTTCTGCTTGGAAGAGCCCTCCGTAGCTGTCCACAGAGCCCCTCCAGCCGTCTGGGCATGCTAAGCTAGGCCCCCCATCACTAAGGGGTCGGTCCTTTCACATAGGCCTATGCCTCACCTCTGTACAGATCTGAACAGCATCTCTGGAAGCTGTGAGGGTGTTGGAATTTTCCATCCCTGTTTATAGGTGTGAGAACTGAAGCCCGGAGATGGGAAGAGGCTTGCTAAGGGCATCCAGACTATCAGTGGCAAGTTGGAACTGCCGTTTGGGTTTTGACTCCAAGACCAACACTTTGTAAATCTCTGGGCAAACTCTGCCCGGGCTTCCAGAGCCTTGCCAAGCTTGCCCCTTATCACGCCCTGTTCTGTGCCCTGTCTTCTACTCACCACTGGATTTCTTGACTGCAGGTAGGTCCCTGAGCAGAAGTCCTCAGATTCTCTTCAGTATGGGTGGGGCCGCTCCTTCCAGGGACCTTCTGGCCTGACAGCACGACAAGGCCGCCTACGAGGCTGGGTTGAGTGGGCTAAGATCCCTGTTCTTGCCAGGCAATGCCTATTTTTAGAAGCATATTTTTGTGGCTTAGAATCTGTGGGATCTGGAGCTTTCCTAGGCAGTTTGGCCCCTTCCCTAGGCATCCTACTGCGTTAAACAAGACAGAAAATAAAACCCCACCAAAAACCCCCAAGCAGCAGCTCTCCCGGGAAACAGTGAAAGTCAGAACAACCACAAACAAATTTGTTGAACATTTGAATCTTTGAGCATCATTAAAACCTGGAGAGCTGTGTGTTAAATGTGTAACCTGGTCTTTAGCCTCTTTTCATGCTATGTAACTCCAGATGTTTTACCCCCTGAAAAGATCTATTTTTCTACATGATGGAGTACCCAATTTATGAAAAATATCCTGGTACTAACCCCAAGCCAGCAACACGTCGGCAGCATGCCAACTTCCAATGCGTGTGTTAGAAGCCAGACCTAGGGAACGTTCCGCACGTGGGTTTTGAGACCTGGTGCATTTGGAACCAGCAGGCCGGAGCTCTGGCCTCTGCTCTGCCTTCAGCTTGTCCAGTGAGTTGCCCAAGGTCCACAGAGCACAAGGCAGAGCTGGTGTGGAACGCCCAGCCGCGCGCCCTCCGAGCAAAGAGGAATTGAACCCAGCAAGATCAACCAGCACATCTGAGTACAGGCTGACAGCAGGGAGAAGGCACGTGTGCAGAGATCATGTCCAAAACATCTCCTGGTCCAGGTGTCAGGGAAGGAAGTGTTCTCCGTCCGCTGTGTTGTTTTCTGTACGGGCTCTCGGGAGACACCAGCATGCCAAGCGCCCAAGATCCTACAGGGAGAGCCTGGAGGGCACAGTGAGGTTGTTGGGCAGACTGGCATTGACATTTCAGGATAGAGTCACCAGGGCTGTCTTTATAGTCCTTGTCTGGGGCGCCACCAAACCCCCTTCTGAGGCGTGGGCCACGGACCCTCTGTCAGGTGTACTACTGACCACTCACCGCTTCTGGAACCCTGCCCTCCCTTGGTGGCCGGGACCCCACACTGAGCAGGTGTCATATCTCTCTCTCTCTCTCTCTGGCTGTCCCCTGTCTGCCGTTACCCTTCCCCCAGCCTGTTACTATTCTTTGAAGGTTGGTATAGTTCTCCAGGACTATGTATCTGCGTATCTAGCTTCTATCTATCTATCTATCTATCTATCTATTCCCTGAGTCATCTCTCCCACCCCATGGCTCCCATAACCCCCACCTATGTGCCCATGATGCTCCAGACTTACCCATCCACCTGTCTACCTAACTTTGCCATCTGATACCCTGTAGGGCTTTTCCCCTCACACAAGGAGTCCAGAAGCAGGCAGTGTGTGACACTGAGTCGGCAGCGCAAGCATTTCAGAGCTGAGGTCTCTGTGGCTCTCTCGGCCTTTTCCCTTGTGGTGGCATGAAGGCAGCTGGAGAGCCAGCCATCCCGTCTGCCTTCTGGGCAGGAAGAAAGAATAGGGGCGAAAGGGCCCCAAGAAGAGTCTTCCAAGAAACCACACCCACCCTGACGGCTCCCACTTCCATCCACCTGGACACTCCTTTGTGAAGGGCGGCAGAGAGTCCTCTCTGTGTACGGGTTCAGTGGGTGGGCTGCCATGCCCGTTGTTGGGAACAAGAGGAGGAACAAGGAACAAGAGGAGACCCCTTACCTGACTGAATCAAGCTTCTCCCCATTTGCACCCCCATTTCTCTCAGTCCTTCTGATGAATCCTCACCAACACCCAGAATGATCTTTTCTGACACGATTCTCCAGTCCCAGGACCCTCGCCAGGGGTCTGCCCCATCCTGGGTGCCCCCCTGGGCAAGACTCACTGGCCTGAGGATAAAATTCTTGGTCTGGCACTCAAGATCCTGGAGTAATTAGTATTATCTCTAGAAACTGAAAAGTCTTTCTTTTTGCCACAGTGTCCCTGGCGGGTTTCAGACGAGTGCAGGCATCCTCGAGGGAGAAGGGTGGCTGATGACAGAGGAATTAAAAAACAAACACATTAGCTCTGGCCTGCCCAGACAACGAAGAGAGGAGAAGGCTCTCGTCTCACTGATTTATATTGTTACGGCTCCTTCCACACACCAAAGTGGGAGTCTTTACATCTCCCGCCCTCCACATTTGCTGCAGCGAGAAAATCACATTTTTCATGAACCGTGGGAATTACCGAACAGCAGTGGTTTTATTTGCTAAGGATTGAACTTGGCCATTTCTTCTCTGAGGCTGGGTCCTGCTGTTCCCTACAACTTCTCATCTAGTGAGGCACCACGGAGAATAAATCAGGGCCAGCACTCGGTGTGACAGTCACTGTCTGGCAGGGCCCTGGGGGGTGGGGGCTAATGGGGCCGCACAGCAGGGAGGGACTGCTGCGGGCTAGGCTGGGGGTGGGGGGAGCAGTGAGGATAAGACTTTGAAAAACGAGTGGAAGGATGTTGCCACTTCATAAAACCGATGTCAGTGGGTGAATCATCGGCCATGCCGGGACTGAGGGACCTGGCAGGGCCTTCGTGATCGGGGCGCTCCGGGGCTGTTTTATGGGGGTCCATGAACCCGTAAGTTGTGTGTAATTCCTTCAGTGCACATGTGCGTGTCCCCAGGGTCACAGTTCACAGCTTTCATCAGTTCTCAGAGATTAAGAACCACCGGCCTGGTTCAGCCCCCTGCTCATCATCCAGAGGAAAGATCTATGGAGTCCTTGGAAGGGAATGGGTCCACCGAGGTCCCCTAGTGAGTTAGGCATTTGGAGACCCAGAGTCTTGGCCCGATCCTTGCTGTGTGACCTTGGGTGGGTCCCCTCACACCTCTGAGTGTTTTCTTACACATGCAGTTAAAGGGTTTTAGAGAGGATTAAATAAAGAGTGAATGCGCGTCAATACCTATGCACAGCATTAGTGTGCAATTGACTCTCAACACATACTCTTTGAATCACCAAGTGACTTTGAAAATCGTTCTTTTCAGCTATTTTTCACTCATTCAGTAAGTATTATTTCATATCCCAGGACACTAACTGACTAAGGCAGGCACAGTTCCTGCTCTCACAGAGCTGGGACTTAGGCAGGAGCTACAGCGAAGAAAACAGACCATCGCTCGTTACCGCTGTAACTGTGGTCATGCAGTGTGAGGAACATCCTGCCCGGGTCAGCACAGAAACCTGGGGGGACAGGGGGTGGAGGCGCCTAACCAGGGGCGAGTGGGGGAAGGGAGGCCCAGGAAAGGCTTCCCAGAGGAGGCAGCAACTAAGCTGAGCCCTGGAGAAAAAGCAAGAGCCAGTCAAGCAAAGAGAGGGCCGGCCCATTGCACAGAGAACAGCATATGCGAGAGTCTGGAGGCAAAAGAAAGCCAGCAGAAGCCCTGCTGAAATCAACAAGCTTCCCGGCACATCTGTACCCCTCACCTTCCATCGTCTATCGTTGCATTTACCGTATTTTTCGGGCTGTAAGACACAATTTTCCACCACCCCACCCAGCCCACATTTAGGAGGAATAATGGTTGTTAATACTGCTGTTGAGTTCTGTTTACATTTACATTGGTAAAATATTATGTTATTTATGTTATTAAATATTTTACATTTTTTGCTTCAAAAATGTTTTTCCCTGTTTTCCTCCTCTAAAACCTAGATGCGTCTTATGGTCCAAAAATATTTATTTAATGTTGGCACCTTTATACGGGATCATCTCCTCTTTCCTGTTGACCCAAGTGGCGCAGCTTCCCTGTACCGGGCCTCGGAAACTCTCTCAGAGCCCCCTCTTCAGCGGCGGGAAAGCTGTCTGGGAAACTTACTCACATCAGGTGATGCTGTGATCAGAGCCAGGTGGGCAGTCTGCTGAGCTCGTGGTATCAGAGGCAGACAATCACCGCCTGGCTCGCTGGGCTGGCCCAGACTGGCTGAGCTTCCCGGGTTGCTGTCCTGCCAGGGACAGCCTGAGTGATCACCCCAGAGATGATTAATTCCTGCCTCGCTCGGCCGGCCCTGGACCTGCAGCCAAGTGCTGCTGTCATCTCTGTATTCTTCTGCTGCACCATTATTGAAAATCAATAAGCTGTCCAAGCCGAATGAAGTTCAGTGACTGGGACCGAGTCCATAAATCAAATAAAAACGAAATTATATTTTAAAAGGGAAATAGGAGGAAGAAGGATGCTTAGAAGTGGAATCGGAGTCCCAAGAGCCTCAGTCATTATGGAAGCAAAGATATGAGCTAGAAACTGGACCTACCTGGCCAGGGAGCAGGGTGTAGGGGCTGGAAGTGCCCCAGAGACACCTCACATGGCCCCTGGTTTTCCAGACCCGGAGACGGAGGCCCAGAGAGAAACTGCGCTCCGGCCACACAGGGAGAGGCAGAGCTGGCTCCATACCCTTGGCCCGCCGGCATTCTCCCTCCACCCGCCAGCACTCAGCTCAATGAGAAACGACAGCTGAAATGATGTGGATTTAAGAGGAAACCGGAGAGGCTTTAAATTTTTGTGTTGTCAATCTTTCACTCTTTTTATTTACAGTTTCTGCTTTTAATATTATGCTTTAAAGTCCCAAGCACAGATGTCTGTTTCCAGCCAAGGACCAGGCAGAATAGCCCCTGGAGCTCACATGGGGCTGGAACCCTTCATATCATCACCAACCCGAGTGGGAAGACCCCTTACACACAAGCTGTGGAGCAGGGTCCTCAGGAGGGTATTGCGTTAGCAGTGAGGCCAACATAACCCTCGACTAAAGCCTGCACACTCCACACCTTGAAAGGATCCACCTGATTTGTGCTCCAGAATGGAACCCAGTAGTGTCTAAAGGAAAGCCACAAAGTCCAGCAATCAACAATGTAGAATTTGCCATGTCCAGCATCCCATAAAAAATTTCAAGGCAGGCAGAATAGGAAAATATGGCCTGTCGCCAGACAGAAAGCTGATCATTAGAAACAAACCAAGAAATGATAGAGTTGAGGGCTTTAGCAAAGAACATTAAAACGGCTCTTATGATCCACATGTTTGAGAAGGTAGAGGAACATGTAAGCATGATAAGGAGAGATATGGAAGGTTTAAAATGTTAGATACAAACAGAGTTTCTACAAATGGGAAATATAATATCAGAAAGAAAAAAGACATCAGATGGTATGAACACTAGATTAGACTTTGAAGAAGGAAAGGTCAGTGGCTTTGAAGCTATAGCTTTAGAAACCATGCAAAATGGAACACAGGCTTGCCACTGGACCCAGCAATCACAGCCTCAGGCACCCGCCTGAGGGAAATGAAAATGTACTCAACGTTCATTACTCAACTCATGTATTCAGAGCCTGGTTCACTGTCATGAAGAACCGGAAACAACCGAAATGTCTCCAGGCTGAAGAACACGTGATGTATTCCGACAACAGGATACTGCCCAGCCATAAGAGGAATGGGCCTCTGATGCTCGCAGTAACATGGGCGATCTCGAAAACATTATGTAGATTGCATGTGTACGAAGTTCTTAAAAAAGGAAAACTACATAAAAGCAGCTCAGTGGTTGCTTAGGGTAAGGGATGGGAACCGACCGCAAAGAGGCATGAGAGAACTTTTTGGGTTGATGGAAATGTTTTCTGTCAAAACTTTTGAGATGATTCCATCGCTGCGTACACTTGTCAAAGCTTAGGAAGTGTGGTGGGCGCGTGTGACTGTGTGTGTGTTGACGGTGTGGTTATACAAGGGCAGCAGGAGGGACTTTTGTGCTGACAGAACCGCCCAGTGTCTTGCCGGTGGTGGTGGATACACCAGCCTACACACGGCATAACCTCGTACAAATCTGAATACACGCCTACCACCAAGTACAAGGAAAAATGGGGAATCTGAACTAGACCGGTGGGTGTCATGAAGGTCAGTATCTGGAGTGTGATATTATGCTGAAGCGCTACAGGAAACTGGGTGAAGGGTACAGGAGATTTCCCTGTAATATTTCTTATAACTACATGTGAATCTATAATATTGTCATAAAAGCTTCAATTAAAGACATACCAATAACATTGCTAAATTTTATTGAATATACAATATTCCTCAATGAAACAGGTGTTTGAAAAGTTCTATGTGACCCTCTAAAACAAAGTGATGTTTCCTGTTGTAACTTGCTCATATGTGAGAGCTTCAATAAGACTTATGACTTAGGAATATTTAGAAGTTTTGTTTGTTTTTTCTTAACAGAAGCAAAAATGATGATTTTTCCATGTCAAACCAATAAAGATATTGTCTTAAACAAAAGTTCCAAACTACCCCAGGAAAATATAACTACCCACCTATGTTTTCATGTTTTTCACTTAGATCTCATTTATAAATAAAACAATTTTGTTCTATGCTATTTTTAAATGTTCTTTTTTTCCTAAATGGTTAGCTAATAGTCCTGATATCACTTGTAACATAACCCATTTTCCCCAACATATATGCTTGAAGAATTACCTTTATCACATACTAAATTGGCACCTACATTTTTGCCTATTTATGGACTCTCTGTTTCACTGAGTTGAATGTACCAAATTTCTTTACCCGTACATCCCTATTTTCTTTACTGTGGCCATACGATATGTTTTAATGCCTGCTATGTGAGTTTTTTTACTTACTGTTTCTTTTCAAAATGTTTTTGGCTATCTGTGTGCATTTATTAACTTCAAAATAATTTTTCCAAGTTCTCAAATATCCTGCTAGATTTCAACTGGTAATTTATTAAATTTACAAATTCATTTGGGGAAAATCGATCACTTCACATTACCCAAATTTTCTACCCAGGAACATGACACACCAAGGGCCCCCACATTGCGCAACTCCACGGGGTACCGTTCGCAGTGGAGTTCTGATGTCTTCACCCTGCTTGGCTATAGACAGGGGCTGGAGCTATATATTTCCATTCATTCAAATTGCCTTTACACCTCTTGGTTAAAGCATTATAGCTTTCATCATATAAAACTGTACACTTCTTGTTACGTTAATGTCAGGGTCACTCATATTTCTGCTACTATTGTGAATACCCCCATGTTGTTGCTACTGTATTGAAAGTGATCGATTTTTTTTAATTTGCTAACTGACCACCTTCCTGATAATTCTCATTCATCCTAGCATAGTTTTTTAGTTGATGTCTTTGGATTTTCAAGCTAGAAGATTATATCATCTGCAAATAATAGCTTTGATTCCTTCTTTGTGCTACTCACAGCCTTTGTTGAATAGTCAATCAGCTGTCCTCGGTGGAGTGAGGGTGTGGCTGCAGGCTTTCCCGCCTTCTTCCTGCCCACACTGGGGTGCTTCGCTTCACATCGGGCATGGTGTTGGCTTCCTGTCGTAGATAAATGTTCATTTCAGGAAATCTCTTTCTACCCCAAGTTTACTGAGAATATTTCAAATTTGGAATAAAGGTTGAATTGCATTCTTTTGTTGCCTTTTCAAGACGATCATTCCCCATTTGACCTATTCATGCAATGGATCATATCAATACAGTTACATCAAACGGTTCTAGCCTTTGTTTCTTTTTTAATTCCATAGGCATTAAGATATTTTGAGGAAAAATTCTATCTTAGTCTTATGTCTCTATTCAAAGACATTCAAAACTAGTTTTGCCCTGCCCCTCCTTTCTAACTGTAACTTTATTTGTGACTATGTAACAAAGGCCAGTTTAGAGATTTTTTTTTTAAGTTTAAACCTTTTTAGAAAAGGTTAAAAAACCAGGCTAGCAAAAAAGGTACTCAACACACACTTACATCAAACAAGCTAACATGTATTTCAGTACAATGTAACTACACGGAAGAGACACAATACACATGTGCTCACAAAGCAAACACTGCAGGCTCAGAACAGGTTTGAAAAAACATGATTTTCACACTGATTACAGTAACTCTAAAAATGATCGTAATGTTCAAACGGCACTTAGTTTACAAAAACATCACACACGCACACACCCCAAACACACGTATACCTCCTACCCATGCAGTCACCGAGAACCAGGCACTATGGTTCCTGTAAAATACTAACAGCTAGATGCTGGTGCACAAAACATTCTGACCTTGAAACAAACCTAAGTTGGCATGGCATATGATTTTAATGTACTTCTGTGTTGTATGTGCTATTGCCTTATTTGGAATTTTAAAGTCTATAGGCAGGTGTATTCTATCTGACCTGTTAGGCTTGGTAATCAGGGATATGCCGGGTTTATAGAAAGACCTGAAGAGATTTCCATATTTTTCTTTGACTCAGAGCTGTTTAGACAGCACAGGAATTCTTTGTTTCTTGGAGATTTAGAGAAATTTGCTCATAAAGCCGTGTGATCTCTTAGCTTTCTTTGGGAACGGTCCTTCAATAATTGTGTTGTTTTCTTTCAGTTTCTTATTTTCTTTAGTCAGTTAACTTCACCAATTTATATTTTCTATCAGGACTATCAATTTCCCCCAATTTTAAAGATACTTAGTATGGAGATATACATAGTGTCCTCTTATACTTATAAAACTTCACTGGTGCCTTTGGTTCTATCACCCTTCTCAACTTTAATGTGGTATTTTCTGTTTTCCCCATTTTATTTCGATTACTTTTTTTTCTGAAGTGTGTACAATCTATTGGATTTTTTGAAGAAACTGCTCCTGGTTTTATTAATTACTCTACTAGGTTTTTGTTATGGAATGTGTTCATTTTTGTTCTCCTCTTTATTACTTTCTTCCTTTCCCCACAGATTTATTTTGTTGACTCTTTTTTCTCACTTTTCCAGTGAAATGCTTATGTGACCAACGTTTATAGTTTCTTTTAAAAATAAACTACAAACTTTATTCCAAGGACAGCACTAACTGTGTTAATGTATAATATTTTCATTTTCTTATTACTGAACTAAATCCTTCGGAATAGGGACTCCCTCTCGGTCTGGCTGAAGCCCCAAAGTCTGGGCATAAAAGCGTCACGTTCTGAAGTGAGGAGCCAGGCCGTCTTCACAGGTCTTGCAAAGGAAGCACCTGGAAGCCGAGTTTTGCCCCCTTAGTCCAGCATGCACCTCAGGTACAGAAAAGGGTTGAGAGTGAAGAGTCTGGGAGAAAAGGTTTCTCTGAGAAAGCTGTGGGAGGCTTTTACCCTCCTTCACCAGCATGAGTGCTTCCCCTGGTCCCCTCGTAAGTCTGGCCCCTAAAGTCTGAGGCCAGGGCACTGGGAATGCCTGTCTCCTGGGAGATTCAAAGCCACGAGGCCTAGGCCATCCACCTGAGAGGCGTAGAGAAAGCACTGCGCAGGGATGAGTTGTACCTCTGCCAACAGAAGGGGGCGCACATTTTCTGCTGGTCATGAGGGGGAGACTTGACCTGGGGCTATCTTTTTAAAAAAAATTTTTAAAGATGTATTTTAAGATTTTATTTAGTTATTTCTAGAGAGGGAAGGGAGGGAGAAAGAGAGAGAGAGAAACATCAATGTGCGGTTGCTGAGGGCCATGGCCTACAACCCAGGCATTTGCCCTGACTGGGAATCGAACCTGCGATACTTTGGTTCACAGCCCGTGCTCAATCCACTGAGCTACACCAGCCAGGGCAACCTGGGGATATCTTAATGAGGACTTTGCCCGAAAGTCCCCTTGGAGGAGTGATGAACCCAACAAAGATAATGTGGGGGGAATGGACAACTAGCTAGCCCAAGGCTCAGGACTGAGTCAGCTGCAGCCACTTGGAGATATAGGCTACCATTCAGAGACGAGATTCATTTGGAGATTGTAACTGTGGGGTCCTGGCTGGGGACGTCTCTGTGAAACCCACACAAGTGCCGCCAAGCCCATGGACACCAACCCCAGCACCCGCCACAGCAGACTGTGCAGTTGCCCCAATGCTGGTTGCCTCTGGCCCCCACCTGCAGGGGCCCGGGGCCACAGGCTGGGAGGCCAGGGGAGCAGAGTAAGGAGGGGAAGCGTGACAGAGTCACCCATGTCACCTCCCCCACAGCAGGCTCCCCAGGCCCTGCTGGTCCGAGCAAGGGAGGAGAGAAGCTTTAACTGAAGTTGGGGTACATTTTAATTACTGAAAAAGACAAGATAATTTTCGTATCTAATGGTAGAGGTGGTCTGGGTTTGTTTGTTTTATCCAGAGATCCCAGGAAACGTTGTGGGACATGCCTGGGATTTAATCCAAGGGTCGGAGCAGAAGTAATTTATACAGAACCTGTGTGATGGACATCAGGAACCAACTTCTGCTTGTGTCCAGTTGAATTCGCTTTGCTCAACAGAACAGCTCTGGTTCATTAGATTATGATAAGAGGAGGTGGCCTCTACAATTCCAAGTTTTTGGAAATTTTGGGCTTCCTTCGTGACCTAATACCCCCCAATGAGATAGACATTTTTCTTTGGCTGCTCAGTGTCTGAACCCTCTTTCTGTGCCTGGCACTGAGTGTGCCCAACACCTGCTTTTCTGGCCTCCCTTGCTGCTAGGGCCTGGACTCCGTCAAGCTGATGCAGCTGCCTGGGACAGAGTCTATTGACACAAAGAAGCAGGAGCCTTGAACAACCCACTTCTGGCCCCGAATAGTGGCAACACAGTTTCCAAGGTCATCAGGGCCAGCAGCAGTGGCCAAGGGCTAATGCCAACTGCACAAGTGACGTATCTGGGATTCAATGGTGGTGGCCATGGGGTCTTTACCAGGCTGGTCTTTTTTTAAAAATATAGTTTATTGATTGTGCTATTACAGTTGTCCCAATTCTCCCCCCCCTTATTCCCCTCTGCCCTGCATGCCCCCCGCCACCAGCATTCCCCCTCCTTAGTTCATGTCCATGGGTCATAAATATAAATTCTTTAGCTTCTACATTTCCAATACTATTCTTAAACCAGGCTGGTCTTATGGCTGAAATCTTGGCTAATGTTTTGTTTTCTTTTCCCTTGCCTGTTTTTCATTCCTGATTGAAATTCTTCCTGGCAATGTCAATGGAGGGACACAGACAATAAACATGATAAATAAATAAATTACATAGTACATTTAGAAGTGAGAAAGGCTTTAAAGGGAAATAAGGCAAATTAAGGAGAGTGGGATGTCTGGGGGCGGCAGGACACAGGTCCTGAGACCAGAGTGCCTGGAGGGTTCAGAGGGCAGCAGGGACCCCGGTGTGGTGAGAGTGGAGTGAGAGGGCAAGCAGGTTAGTGAGTAATGGAGCCAAGTCCCAGTGACCCTGTGGGTGATTATGAAGAACCTGACTTTCACTCTGAATGGAATGACAGGCATGGATGGTTTTGAGCAACTGTCATGATCTGATTTCCACTTTAAGAGCACCACTCCGGTGTCGGTGGATGACAGGCCGTAAGAGACTAGGGTAGAAGGAGGGAGGCCAGGTCATAGGCCGTGGAGATAGCCCAAGGCAGTGAAGATGGCAGCTTGGACTTGAACGGTAGCAATGAATGTGGTGAGAAGAAGTCAGATCGGGGATGTACGTGGAAAGGACAGCCGACAGAGTTTGCTTCAGGAGTTCAAGTCGAGTCCAAGGCCTCTGGTCTGAGCCACTGGGAGAAGATGCAGTTACCATTTCGTGAGAGGGAGAAGTGTATAGCAGGGTTTGGTGGGGGTGTGTGTGCAGCAGGGTTTGGTGGGGGGTGATTGGGACACCGGTCTGGGACATGAGAAGTGAGAGACAGTTCTGGAGACGTTGAGCTGGTGGTTTGAAATCCAAGCCTGGGGCCCAGGGGCAAGTTTGGGTGTGGATGTGCATTTTGGAATAGTGAGCGACCAGAGGGCATTAAGTCTGTGAGATCGAAGACGTCATCTCCGGGTGGAGAGTGGAGAGAAAAGGCCCAGCTACTGGGCTTGGGGGCACATCAGTGGTGACACGTGGTGGAGGAGGAGGAACCAGAAAAGAAGACGGAGCAGCAGCACCCGGCAGAGGAGAAGGTGGAGAGTGTGGTTTCCAGAAGCCACATGAAGAAAGTCTTTTCGCCCTGGCTGGCGTAGCTCAGTGGATTGAGCATGGGCTGTGAACCAGTGTCGCAGGTTTGATTCCCAGTCAGGGCACATGCCTGGGTTGCAGGCCATGGCCCCCAGCAACTGCACATTGATGTTTCTCTCTCTCTTTCCCTCTCTCTTTCTCTCTCTCTCTCCCTCTCCCTCCCTCCCTCCCCTCTCTAAAAATAAATAAATAAAATCTTAAAAAAAAAAAAGAAAGAAAGTCTTTCCAAGAGGAGGGGACATTCAGTGCGTCGAGTGTGGTTGATAGGCCTTGGAGGACGACAGAGAGTTTACCATTGGCCTTCGGGGTGTGGGGGCGGTTGGTGAGATCATGTCCTTTCCTGTACTCGGTGATGCCAGGCTTTCCCCCCAGTCTGGTGGGTGTGAGCGGCATCTCATTGTTGCTCTAATTCCCCTGTGGTTTATAGACTTTCTTTGAGATTCTGGGCAAAAATTAAGTGGGAAAATGGTGTTCTCAGGGTGGGCACTGAAGTTGTGGCCACCCCAAAAAGCAGCCTGTGCTGTTCTTGTGTGACTCTGGGGTCAGACAGTGGAAAGAGGAGTGAAGGAGCTTCCCATGTGTTTTAAGCAATTCTGTTTCTGGAAATGAATGCGGAAGGATTTCCTCTGTCTGCCTCACCTGTCTTACCATTACTGAGAGCTCTCTCAGATACAGGGAGTCACTCTCTGTCTGCCTTAGTCTTCTGCGCACGTGTGACGCTCTGTCCTTGTCCCTGTATTTGCGATGGTGTGCGGGGTAGGGCTGGGAGGGGCATGCTGGCCGAGCGACATTTTAAACTGGACATCTCCCTTAGAAATACTTAAATTAAAAAAAGGCCAAGCCAGCCCTCTCCAAATTCCTTTGTGTTTTAAATATCCACCTCATAGGCACACCCCTGCTTGTTTAACTCCTAAAAGATTTTCAACCTTCATGAATATATATGATGGTTAATTTTATGCATCTTGACTGGGCCATCAGATGCCCAGATACTTGGCCAAACATTACTCTGGATGTTTCTGAGAAGGTGTTCTCCAATGAGATTAACATCTCAATCACTAGACTGAGTAAAGCAGGTGGCGCTTCTCACGTGGTGGGCCTTATCCATTCCGTTGAAGGCCGGACTAGAACGAAAGGCTGACTGCCCTGACCTGTGTGGCTCTGTTGGTTGGGCATCATCCCACAAAATGAGGGGTCGGTGGTTCGATCCCAGGTTAGGGCATATACCTGGGTCATGGGTTTGGTCCCTGGTTGGGGTGTGTGTGACAGGCGGCTGATCAATATTTCTCACATTGTTCTCTCTTTCTCCCTTCCTTCCCCTCTCTCTAAAAATAAATTTAAAAATCTTAAAAAGAAAAAGGATAAAAGGCTGACCTTCTTCTGAGTAAGAAAGAATTCTCCTGCCTGAGAACTTTCACACTGGAGCACCAGCTCTTCCAGGCTCTACAGCAACGTGCTGGTCTCGGCATTCGAACTCGGACATTGGCTCTGCAGACGTTGATCTGCCAGTCTCCATAGTGTCCATCCTACTGGTTCTGTTTTTCTGGAGAGCACTGGCTAACACAATAAGGAAAACAGAAGAGGCCCAAGAATGTTGCCAGTGTGGGCACTGCCAAGTGGCCTGGGTGCCACGGGGCTCCTCAGCCCACCCTGCTGAGGGGCCTGGCCCCTCGGCCTCTCAGGACTGAGTGATCCCTGAGGGCCTCTCAGTGTGAGTGTTCCAGGTGTCTGAGAGGCCAAGTTGCTTGGACTAGTGAACATAGCCATGCCCCCACATCACTCTCCCCCTACCAAATCAGCAACGTCCGCTCAGCCCCTGCCCCTCAAAAAGGATAACAGCAGATGTCGGCAAGGATGTGGGGAAACAGGCAGGAGAAGGCATTCCAAGCAGAGGGGACACGTAGGCAAAGGCACTACAGGGGAAGGTGACTCTTTGTATTCGAGGGCAGGCCAGGTCACTTGGGTGATAGGATCACCAGGTTTCTAGAGGGGGGATCTTAATCTGTGCATTTATGGTTTCTGAAGCCCTTTCACGCCTTCCTCATCACCACACTGTGAGATCAACATTTTTAATGCTTACTTTGCAGGAAAGAAAACTGAAGCTCAGAGGGCATGAGCTATTCTGCAGGGTCAGACAGCTGGAAATCAGCAGGGCTGAGATTAGAACCCACATCTATCTGTGCTCCTCCCCTGACACCCCAGAGCCTTTGAGGCTGTATGACTGAGCACATCTCGGCACCGATTTTGCATTATCCTAATGACAAATGAATGTGCAATGCCTTAGACCAGCCGTAGAGTTGCTCTGATCCCACTGTCAGAGTGAGGAAAAAACAAATCCATCATTTCTGGATCCGAGGTGTTTTTATTTTGATTCCCTCTCCCACCTGCCCCCCGCAGAGCCTGGGGAGGAGGTAGATTTTGATTCTAACAGCCTGTGTACATCCATGCCCGCCTGTGTATGCACAAGGTGAAGGAGAGATTATAACTTTATTCTCGCTTGGGGGCAACCGGTTATGTCTGGAAACATTTGAACATCCCATAAAGCTCATTTCTTTTGCAAATGAGTCAGATGACACAGAGCACTTCAAAGCGAAATTCCGTTGGGCTTTCCATCTGGCTGGCCTCTGGGGGAATGCGTCCAGCACTGCCTTTGTTAACCAGGTCCCCAGAGTTAGAATTTTATGCTGAAATACAAATAACTGTGCATTCGTGGGGAACAAAGCCAAGATATGATCTCAACTGCATTTGGAGTGAAATTCCCCATTTGCCTCTAATGCTCTCCACCTTCCACACGAAGCACAAAGAACATTTTCTTGCTTCAAGCAGCTGGACTGTTTCACGCCCTGCACCTGGGAGGGCAGGCCTGGCTGAGTCACGGCTTCTTCACCCCGCCCGTCTCTGATTGCCGTGTGCTCTTAGATAGGCCTCTAGTCCTTGTGGCCTCACCCCTCTGTGTGTGAACTCCTGGAGCTTTCCATGTCTCCCAGACGGTTCCCCGGAGCATCCTGTGGAGTGGCTCGCTCAACTCCATCCAACCCTCCTCCTAGTCAGAGAGATTGGGCATGTAAGACCCGATCTCCCAGACCCTCTTGTGTCAAGAGTTATGGATGTAAAGTGGGTGCTGTCCATTTGATACACTTGTGTACGTTTTGGAAGATTCATTTTCCTGTCCTCTGCTCACTGCTCCCTGTGGCCTCCCTGCAGCATCTCTGGTCTAAGTCCTCCTTGAGTCTACACAAGCAAGAGAGGGCAGCCCCTGTGGCTGCTGTTTACCTACCCGTCCGCCTGCTGCATCCCCAGTTGTCTCTGTGGGGTCCGGGGCATGGATATGCAAAAGGAGTCCTCCCAAAGCCCCTTTGGAGAATCCCAGGTGGGTCCTGGGTATGGGCACTGTTAAGCCCTCCTTCTGGAGCCTTCCTGGTCTCTCTCCCTTCTCCCTCCTCATCCCTGCCCCCGGGGAGGGTGGGGTGCCATGCCAGCTGGGTTATTCTGCTCAAGGACATCTCCCTTCTGCCTCTCCTTCCTGTTTACTACAGCTTCCACATCATATCACCAAGGTGTGCCAAGAAATGACCATCTTCTCCACAATCAAAGCCCCTTCCGTTCCCTCCCATCCTTCCCTTTTCTCTCCTCCCCTCCCCTCCTGCAGCTCCGCCAGCTTCCCCATGAGCCCTGTCACCTAGCTTGGGCACTGCCCCTCCCTGGCTGAGAGTGTCCACACAAGTAGCTCACCAGGTCCAGAGGCACTAGTCCTGGCTGCTTGGGGTTTCTTCAGTCTGCTCCACCAACCTGTACATTCTGGGTGAGTCACAGCCACGCTCTGGGCTTCTTCTATTGCCCCCACTCCTGCAACAGAATAGTGGGTGCGGTCAGGTACCACCAGAAGCCTGGGGCTTTCAGAGGACCCTTACCTGGGACCCTGTGGGTCCTCCAGAACCTTGGACACCAGAGAACAGTTTCAAAGTGAGGAGTTGCGCCCCACTGAAGCCCTCCTCCGTGAGGCCCCCGGGCTCCCACAGTCAGTTCTGGGGTCTCCTAACACCGCCCTGTCCTCCTCCATCCATCCAGGTCATGTGAGAGTCCCTGGCTCCTGTGAGCAGCCTGAGCTCTTTGGGGGGCTCCAGTAGCCCCACTCTGAGGCAGCACACTCAGGACTAACCCCTGGAAACCCCTCTCTGCCTCCCATTTGCTGAGGTGGCTTCATCCTTTACAGTGTTGGGCAGGAGTCTGGCCATACTCCATCCCTGGTGGGAGTGAGGGATAGTCAGGCTGGTGAGGGATGCAGCTGCAGGAGAGGACCCACATGGGGCCCCAGCGACAGCGGGTTGTGCCATCAGGGGGAGAATGCTTGGAGGTGAGCTGGGCAGAGGGCTGCTCTTCCACCTTTCCTGATGCCTTGAGGTCCTGTATCCACTCTTATTTCCTCCTGCATCTTAGCATTCTAGTCTCAACAGCTATCACAGCAGCACATTGATGTAAGCTCGGGTTGACCAGTTGACTCCGATGGGGAAGCACACAGCAGGCAGCCTGACCATGCCTGCACCTGCTGCACTTCACTCCGCACCCTTGATGGGGCTCCCTGAGGGTGAGCAGGGCCCTGCCTCTGCCCCCAGTGCCCTGGGGGGGGTTCTAAATGTCTCCTCCCTCTGCACTGCTCCCACCCCCATCAGTCCTTTTTCCTTGGACAGCTCTGGTCTCTGACCCTGCTCAACTCCTACCATCAAAGCCACAAATGCTGTTGAGTGCCCTCGGTGACAGAATGAACAGGAAGAAGAGGTCTGACCTCCTGGTGCTTTCTCCTTGTGAGACAGGGTGCTGGGATAAAGGACATGGGTGCTGAGTCCAACAGACCTGGCCCAAGTCCTGGCTGCAGGACACGGCACGTGTGCGGTTCCAGTCTCTGGACTTTATTATTGTTATTTTTAAAGACTTTATTTATTTATTTTTAGAGAGCAAGGAAAGGTTGGAGAGAAACATGGATGTGAGAGAGAAAGATTGGCTAGTTGCCTCTTGCACCCCGACTGGGGACCAAGTCTGCAAGCCAGGCATGTGCCTTGACCAAGAATCGAACTGACAATGTTTTGCTTTGCAGGATGATGTCCAACCAGCTGAGCCATGCTGGTCAGGACCACTGGGGAGGCCCAGTGGAGGGGCATGGAAAGGAGCAGGTCAGGCCAGATCGCTGGCTGCCACTCGCACTTTGCCTCTCACCAGCTGTGGGATCTCGGGCAAGTGACAGTTCAATGTCACTTCTCAGTGTCCCATCTGCCACCCAACAGGTTACAGGTCTCAAATGCCAGCCTCTGAGATACTTGATGCACTCCCCTTCTGCGAACAAATGAAGAGAAAACTCAGCTGAGTCCTGCCTATATTTACACACGGAGCATATCCAGATGTTGGTCTTGTGAAAGCTCCCCTGACCATGGCCTTAGCCTCACAATCCCTCTATTTGTCACAGTGCCACTTAGCATGCTTTGTCCAAACTGTCTCACAAAAACCTAATGCCCAGGACAGGGGAGGTATAAGTGAGCAGAAATCCACGTCAGATGCTGAGGGGGTGTGGCTCAGCCACGGGCTGTGAATGCAGTGTGTGGGCACCACCCATAGTCATTCTCAGAGCTCGGGTCTGCAAGTCCTGGCTCATCGGCCCATCGGTTTGACCATTCCCATACTTGTGCAGAAGCGTCCTTGCCTTTTCCAGCTGTGCTGCAACGTGAATCCTGGACTCCTGTCCACCTCTACCCTCCCTTTGCTTCAGAGACACTGTTAAGCTACTTTATAATTAGGAATAATAAAGATCTGTAATATAACCCATGAAAGGAGTTGTGTGCATTTCTTGGGGCTCTAGCATCAGATCAATAACTCCTCCCCGTTGCGTAGGTCCAGCCATTTCACTTTCCAACAGCTGTTTTCAGATGTGAGGAACATGCTGACAGGTCAGAGATGAGCTGGACAATTTCTGGGCATGAAGGAAAAAAAGGATCCAAAACATGGGAGGGGTAATCGGGGGTCCTGGCAGCTGGCCGACTTGTCTGGCTCTATAGCTTTGGGGAAGCTGTAGGAAAGAGAAAGGTGTCCCCTGGAAAGCTTGGGCACCGGAATGTTCTCCGGCCCTGATGTGATCTATTTGCTTTCCCACAATCAGCCTGCCAGAGGCGGGTTCACAGGCTGTGGAAGTGGCAGGTGAGCTTGGACTTACTGGGCCCACCACCCTCACTTTGGAGACCGGGCCCAGAGAAGGAAGAGGCTTGGCTTCCAAGGCCCGTACCCAGAGGCTGCAGAGCAGGCTGGCGTCTGAAGCCCTTCTGGGACAGTCTTGTCGTTCCAGGTTTTTCTCAGTGCTGACAGCCTCGTGTTCCTCCTAAAAGAGAAAGTTTCCTCTCCACGGCTGGTCCAGGGTAATTGAAAGGTAACTCACCGATCCTTTGCCAGCACCCAGGATTTCTCTCATTACAGCATCCAGCTCTAGCTTTTGACGAAGGAGCCGAGCCCCAGAGATGTGGTGTCATTTGCCCCAAAGCTATAATGAGTGTGGTGAGCCCCGTGAAGGAAACCCAAGGGCTGTTTCTGACAAACTTTTCCTTCCTTCCCCCGTCCCTGCTTTCTTCCTCTCTTCCTTCCCTTCTCTTTTCTTCTTTCTTTCACTCTCTTTGGAAAAAAAAAAACGTTTAACAAATTTCAAAAATATTCGTGTTCAAGAATTGCCCAAGGCATCTGGACCTTTTTAAAAAGTTATTACAATCTCAATAAATAGGATGTACTTAAAATGTTTAAAAATGAGATTCCATTTTAAGATCAGTGACTCATTAAATAGTCTTTAAGATCATTTCTGTATCATGATATGTTTAACCAAGGTAAATGTTTAAGTTTAGTTGTATTATTTCCATATGTTTCTCCATAATTACATACATTTGAGGCTTACAAAAGCCTTAGTAAATCTCACTGAAGATATTTGCCCCTTTTCTGAGTGTGGCCCATATTCAGCAAACATTTAACAAAACACTGAGTGCCTGACCTTGCACAGGCGTGCAGATATGGAGGTAAATAATGTGCGGCTGCCACCTCCAAAGGGCTCACATGCCAATGGGGAGGTAGACAGGTGGATAAAGAGAGGAACCAGGTATCCGGGTCCTGAAAAGGGGGTGACAGGGTATGAAAGGAGGCAGGTGAGCCCCACTGGCAGCGACAGGAGTCAGTGAGACAGGGAGCAAGAGAGCCAAGACGCATATGGAGCTTGGTCCAAATGCTGGAACAGGCAGGAGTCACGCAAGGGCAGCTCCGGCAGCAGGAGCAGGATGGAAGGTTCGGTGGGGTAGAAGAATGTCACATGCCCGGGAAACAGCATGTGGCTCCTTCTTGGGCCTGGAACACGAGGCACAGGGACAGGGAAGGGGCTGAGGGTGCAGAAATCCAGACACTGATGTCACACAAGTTTCAGAACCCAGCCTCTCCAGCCCTTCTGCCTCTTTAGCAAATCCAAAAGCCTCCATCAACCTGCACCCCACTCCCCTGTGACCTGCACCCACAGGAGCCCCCAAGGAGCAGACTGTCAGGGTGTTCAGTGCTGAACCCCTGCAGGACCTGGCAGGCCCCATGCCAGCCCCAGGCCCCCAGGCAATGAGCACGGCCCTCTCTGGGCTTCAGTGACGGTCTGGACAGGGCAGGGCTGGACTAGCCTCTCCCCCAAACCTCTCAGCTCTGAGTCTCAGCTCCAGGATTCAAAAGGCAAAGCAAAACAAAAACTTGACGCTCTGTGAGCCGAGCAGGTGG
Source organism: Phyllostomus discolor (assembly GCF_004126475.2). Classification (NCBI taxonomy): domain Eukaryota; kingdom Metazoa; phylum Chordata; class Mammalia; order Chiroptera; family Phyllostomidae; genus Phyllostomus; species Phyllostomus discolor. The sequence goes on from NC_040905.2 coordinate 185,670,869, forward strand.
CCAGTTTGCCAGCCAGCTGCCTGACCTGGCATCCGTGGCTTGTCCCCCTCTAGTAGTTGGCACTGGGCAGGAGGAGGGCTTGGGAAGAGGCTGTGGCAGACTGGCGTGCCTGGCCTCCCAGATGACTCCCAAGCCCATGTGCCAGTGGGAAACCAACAGAGGCGGGTGGCCAGGGTGGGCAGCCCAGGAGGCAGAGCAGGTGGCCCTGGAACAGCAGTTTTGGGCAAGTCACGTCTAGCGCTGTTCTGGGGGCTATCAGGCTGCTGGAGCGAGAAAAGGAAAGATGGGCAGGAATGTGTTCAGTGCACAAAGGCAGGTCAGGGCTGGGGATGCTGGGTCAGGCAGGCTCTGCAGAGGCCTGGGACTGTGGTCTGCAGCTGGGACATGCACGGGCATCTGAGGTCATAGCCAATCCCCTAGTCAAAATCCAAGCCCCGCACAGAGGCGGGGAGATGGGACCACCACATGGGAGAGAAGGGGGACCCAAAGTTCACCCTCCTGAGACGGGGAGGTGGTGGTAGAAAAGGCAAACCCTGAATGAGAAGGGAGGAAATTCAGAATCATTCCTGCCACTGATTCCCTGAGTGGTGCCGGTTTTGATGCCCTTCCTCTCTGGGCCTCAGTTTCCGTAGCAACATGATGGGGCTGTTACCTATTCTCCCTTACCCACCGTGAGCCCTTCCAGCCCTGGGCCTCACTGAATCCCTGCCTGGGGCCACTCCACAGTCCCTGTGTGACAGCATTTGGTGGTGGCAATACTCGGGTGAGGGATGTGGCAGTGGTGACCTAACTTGAAGCTTCATTTCCACTTACAAGAAAAACCGTGAGCTTCTTTTAAATTGGGCAATAAAGATTACTGGAAGGCCTTCTAGTCACTTCTAGATAATTTTTATCTGGTCCTTTTGGATAACCTTTTTTTACAGGTAACCTGCTTCTTTCATTGTTTTAGAGCTATCTTGTAGCTTTAAAAATTGTAGAAAACTGATAATGCATTTATCCCTATCCATAGAAATTCAAATGAATTTTGACCTTTGGAACAGCAATGCTCATTGCTCTGTGGATATCGACTGTTTTTGCGTCTATTTCCACATTCCTAAATGCCCACGTGTGCAGCTCTGTGGCTCCTCCTTCCAACGGTGGTTACGCAGCTTACGGATCCCCCATTAATTAATGAGTTAAATACAGTAATGGATGTGTTCTTTTTATATTTGTATGAGAATCATTGTCTTAGTTTTCCATTGCTGCGTAATAATAAATGGCCACAGATTTATCAGCTCAAAGCAGGACCCTTTTATCAGCACACAGTTGTGTAGGTCAGGCATCCGAGCCGACGTGCACAGCCAGGCTGCATTCCCTGCTCAGGGTCAGCTGGGCTGCATGTCTTTCTAAAGGCTCTGGGGGAAGAATTCATTATCAAGCTCATTCAGGTTGTTGGCCAAATTCGACTCTTTGAGGTTGTAAGACTCTCGATCCCTGTTTTATCTCTAGCCGTCAGCTGGGGACCCCCTGTCAGCAGCCGCAGCCCGTCTCTGTGCGCTGGCAGTTCACAGCACAGCAGTTCTCTTTCTCCCGGGCCAGCGGGGGCAGGTCTCACCGGTTTCTTTCCTCTGCGACCACCCAGAAAAAATGCTCTGCTTTGAAAGGGATAACTCAATGAATCAGGACCACCCAGCCAAATCTCCCTTTTGCCATATCACATAATCCCAGTAGTGATACCATATTTATAGGTTCTACCCACACTGAAAGGAGAGAGGATTGTACAAGGGTGGGGTCATTGAGGGCCATCCTAGAATTCTGGATACCACACACGATTTTGCCTGACCAAAAACACTTGGACTCAATTTGTAAAAAGCTGAAAGACCACCAGAGAATGGGAATAGGCTGGTGGAGATGTCGAGGGGGCTAAAACCCCGCTCTGCTCCTTGGTACTGCCGCTGACAGAAGCCCTGACTCACTTTAAGGTCCGCTTGACCATAATGCTGAGTTTGGCTCTCTGTCTCCCGGTCAGGCTGGGGACTCCTCCCAATCCAGAACCGGCTCTACTCAGATCTTCCCTCACCTGGAGGCCCTAAAGCAAGCTCTGGGGGATGGTTTGAGGTCAGGGTGTGAGGTATTTTCCTCTTTATCTGGATTCTCTCTTCTGTTGGTTTAAAACCAACATGCCCACTAACATACACAAAATCTCTGGAGTCTGGGAGTAGGGTACAGTGGAGAGAGGAAACTCAGAGAGCCTTCAGCAATGAACATAATATTGGTCAGACAGGAACCAGGGACACAGGTCCATCAGACCAGTCCCCAGAACGTGAAACAGCAGGGGCTCTGATTCCCACTTGTCGTGAGGGCTCAGCTTCAGGATGGGCCGAGAACGAGGCGGAATCCCTGAGTCCCCCATCTGGTCTCCCTTCGTGGCCTCTGCCTCGCCCTCCTCTGCTGAGGGAAGTGTCGGAAACTCAGAGCATCACGAGCTTCCCCCTCCACCCCAGCCCCAGGCAGCTCCTTCCGTCTCTGCCCCTGCACTGCCGCACAGGCTCTCCCCTGTGCCCAGCATTGTCACACGCCTGACCTCCACCACAGAACTTCTTTCTTTACCACTCAACTCAAATCGCAGGTTTTCTGAGGGACTTCCTTCAGAGGCATCACAGCAGTGGAAAGAAAATGGGCTTTGAATTTAGTTAGAATATTGCTTCTGCCCCTTCCAAGCTGTGTGGCCTTGGGAAAATGACAAGAGCTCTCAGAGCCTTTGTTTCCTTATCTCTAGAAGGAACACAGCGCCATCTTTGACAATGAAGCCCGTGTCCGTGATTCCTTGCATAACCACTGTAACAGTGACCGGTGACCGTGTATTGTGTGCTCGTGCTCGCCATGGGCTGGGCACTGTGCTCGGCGCTCTCTCTGCATTCTTCATTTAATCTCCCCAACAACTGGACGAAGAAAGTTCTGTTACCCCACTTTGCCTATGAGGAAAACAAGGTTGGCAGAGGTTGGACCCCATCTCATCCGTCTCCAAAGCTTGTGCTCCTACTCACTATGACACATTGCCTCTTTGAAAGCATTCAAGACCGCCGCTCCCTTCGCCCTCTCTCTTCCCCACCGGGCTCACTTCTGGACTATCCAGGCTGCTCGCCCTTCCCTCTGCCTCTGCACCCGGTGCCTCTGGGATGCCACTGCAGACACGGGCTTCATCCCATCTCACGTGTTTTCATCTCCACTGTGGGGTCTGGCACAGAGCCAGCACGGAGTACCTGTTATTCAAGTGAATTAATAAATTATCTTGAGTCTTTTTAGGAAGTGACCAGGGCATGATTTATATGATAAGATGGTTCTAAACCCCACATAAATTAAAGCGAGAAGACTGCCCCTTCCACTCCACCTGCCTTCCCTCCTACGAGTTCAGCTGAGCGACAGGCCCCGCAGGAACCCAGCGGAGGAGAGATAAAAACATCAAGGCCCATTCCGGCTTCACACCAGACCCTGGAATTTAATTTAACTCATAGAGACATTGGTGTTGTCACTCCTGGGGGCTCCCAGAGCAGCTTCACAGAGCAGCTGGTAACAGCTGTGATGGGCTCGCCTTCACACCTTCGATGGGATCGCAAGGGAATCCCGCAGAGGCAGGGCCCTGGAAGTCATTTCACAGAAGACTGTGACTCCTGACCTTTGTCGGTTTAGAAGCAGCTGCTGAGGTCACCCGGTGACCCCTTTGTTTTTAAAGTAGCTAAACTGAGGCCAAGGGATTTTCTCAAAGCCATGCAGCTTTCCCAAGTTTTATGAAGCAGCAGAAAGGATGTAAACAACTAGAGCATTTTTTAAAGAGCTGGGCTGTGTAAGCCTGGCGCTGAAGCGTCTGCCTTCCCTCTCCTCCCCGTGAGTCGGGCGATGCGCGCATGCGCGGCCTGCGAGTGGCAGACACGGGACAGTCACCACGGTTAAAGTAGCTCTTGGAATACTCGGTGTGCATGAAATCTAGATTGTCATCTGACCTCCCCACTTTGTCAGTTTTATATTAAATTCTGACTTTTTGTATTAAGCCATGACTATTTTTATATTCAAGTATGACTCTTCCATACTGAACTCCGATTCTGAAAGCAGCTAATTCTGTGACAAGACATCTTTTAAAATGAAACACATGCAGAACACATTTCTTGTGATCTTTTAAAATAATTTTCTACTGCCAGTTGAACGGGACCCTGACCTCACTCCACCTATTGGGCGAAACTACGCTTCCTGGCTCACCCTGCACTTGGGTTTTGGAGGCCAGCTTACTGTAGAGCTTTTCCCTCATCCGCAGCCTTAAAATCAAATCTTCGGTGTTTGCTTATTTTATAGCACTCTGAACTCTGGCAATTCAATAAAATTTTAAAGTATGTTTATTTACTGAGCACTTATCATGGCCAAGGCTGGGGACGTGAGTAGTTTCTGGCATCAGGATCTGGAAATATGCAAAAGAGGCAGCCTCTGCCCTCAAGGAAGTCACGATTAACCAGAGAGTAAAATCATTAACAGATCATTAAAATCAATGTGGTGAAATAAAAATAAGGCCAGAAGTCATGAGGGAAAACGTTTACCTGCATAAATATTTAAAATTTCTGTGAGGCAAAAGACATCGTAAATAAAACTAAAGTACAAATGACAAATGGAAAAAACATTTTCAGTATTTATTACATACTAAAGATTAATAGGGTTAATGAATAAAGAACTTTCTACAACGCAAAAAAACCCCCCCAAAAAACAAAAAAAAACCCAATAGTGAATGTGCAGAAGACTTGAACTAGAAATATACTTTTTAAAAATAGAGAAACACAGTGCTCAAACTAACAAAATATAGATTAAAACAACAAGAATGTATTTTCCCCTGTCAGCCTGGCAAAACATATTTGAAGATTGATAACGCTGAATGCTGGTGAGACTGAAGCTGGAAAAGCCAGCGTCCCTGCTGCCTGTGACCTGCCAGGCTCGATAAGCAGAGACGGGGGTTGAATCTTTATGGCGCTTCATTCAGGTGGTTTCAGCTGACCCTTTTTGTAAGGAGAAGAAAAGTGTAGGTACGGGGATTGAAATCTGGGGGAAAATCGAATCAGATAAAAAGCTACAGCATTCTTTCATCTGGGTCCTGGGCGTCTCCCCCTGGAGCACCGTGGCTCAGATGCCATCTTGATTGCTGGAGACCTCCTGAGGCACAAAAGTGGGACTGCTTCCATCTCCTTGAAGTCGAGGTGGTTCATACCCGCAGTTTCCGAAACAATAGCTTTTTACCTTCATTGATTACTAAGCTTATTAGCTATGACCTGAAACTAAAGTTTCTCCAACATTTGAGCCCCCCAATCAAGTGGGCAGAAAAATACATACCCAGGTGGGGAAGGGGTAAATTTAGGAAACATTTTTAAAGGCAATCTGGTAGCATCCATCAAAGATTTAAGTGTGAATATCCCTTGACCCAGCTGTTCCACCCCGAGAAATTTATTCTGCAGGTTTCCTCACTCAGCTGCACAAAGATGAACATCCAGAGTGCTTCACTGCAGCTGCTTCCTCAAGTGGGACGTTTAAAACATTTTATATGTCCATTAGATTTGTTAAATGAATTAAGGTACAGTCATAAAATGAAATACAGGGGCCAGCACTAATAACACCCCCTTTCTTATTACAAAATCATAAGCATGTAATTCTGTAACATAACAATATCACACTGAAGCACACTATATGACATTATAAGTGAAATGTTCAAATTAAAACTATAAATTATTACACCCATATTATTACCATCAAACAGGCATTACTTCTGCCAGACTCTGTATTATACACGTTAAAAAAATTACTATGAAAGTCTTTTTTTTTTTTGCAGCAAACGTTTTAATTTATACATGAGAAAAGGAAGTGTTCAAAAGGGTATGCATTTCAAGTTATTGCAGGTTATTTGTGAGAGAATTTCTGTAGGTAAAACATGTTTAAATTTAACCAACAGTAGCATGTCAGTGTATTTAAAATCATGACAAAAATCTTCTCTCTGGTCATGTTGCCCATGACAAATTACTATGATGTTGTATGTTTAGGGCAAGATGTCAATACAGCATAAGTCCCATGGCATTTTGGTTTTCTTCTGGAGATTAAAGCTGTTTTTCTTGGGATAAATGCAGCAGCAAAACACAAACCAGTTGATCAAAAAAAGCACTTCTGCCATTAACTCCAATAATTTTCAGGACACATCAACCGACAGTAGTTTTGCCGTTCCCAGTTCTTTTAAGAATTACATCTCTGCACTATTGCCTTAAGTATGTCTGTAAAAGCTTGTTCTCTGTTAAGCCAGTTTACTGACTTCAGCCTGGTTGAGAGAATTTAGTTGGTTGGTCCATTTATCTAGTGCAGTATATCAGGCACCACCCCTCTTCTGATGATCTAGTTCAAGGGGTTGGTTGACTTGATCAATTCAGCCATGAATAGTGTTATCCAATATGCACTGCACCAGCAAGCTCTCCACGTCAGCTACATCTACGTTTAACTCCTTAGAAATAAAAGGAATATGTATTCTTGTGTAAGGCTTAATTAATTTTATGAGCACTTGTGTTCTGATATTTCTCAAAAGCTCTTCAATGTGTTCCCTTATGAAAGGATCATCCATGATGTTGCTGTGATTTGTTTTCAGAATCTTTTCAAATTCAGTGATGTCATTATTCTGATAGGCACTTACTAAATTCGTCATTGCAAGAATTTCTGGATCATTTTTGTATGCTTTGGCCTCCTGTGAGTCAAATGGATTTATTCCTGATTTCATTAGCATATTTGCTAAGACCAAATATTTTAAGCAAGTAGTTCGCCTTGGACTTCCTGATTCATCATAATTCTTGAAGGCTTCAAAAAAAATCAGTGTGTGCCTTTTCAAATTCACCTTCTCTTGAGTGCATTTTACCACCACATTCTTTGATGACGCCCATGATCAGTGGATGTGGGATGGCAGACTTGATGTGAAGTGACTGTTCACAGAGTGCTTTAAGTTTTTTGTTATTTTTCTGTGCTGTGTACATTTGAATTTCCAAAGCATATATTTCTAATAACTGTGTACCCTTTTTCAGGTCATCTTCTCTATCATCAGTCTGGCAGGACTGATGTAACTGGCGTGAAATTTTTTGAACCTTTCCATATTCCTCCCATTCTAAATATAGTTTTCCATGCTTTGTGTTTGTCTTAAACCACAGTCTATCATTCTTAGCATCTTTTAAAGCTTCCAGTGTTGTTTCATAGAATTCCTGCAGTAAATCCATCTGTTTAGAAGTGGAGATATAATCAAGAATAGAATTAATGGATTTTTCAGAATAATTTCTTGTGACTGCACTTCGAATATAGGTCAATAGTTGTTTATATCTGTTCATCATTTCTGGAAAGTTTGTCAACTTGAAGTTAATCTTAATCATTTGTTTCAGTGCTTTAAATCCCCATTCTCCCTTTTCACCTTCAAGTTCCAAAACCTTCTGGAAACTGCTTAATGCTGCTTTTGGGTCATCTTCTTTTAATGCTTTGGAATTATAGTATTGATTTTCCAAATCCACATTTGGCTCGGAGTTACTATCTTCAGAGTATTCCAGGTCGTAGTCCTCTTCATCATCGCACATGAAATCATCTTCCATGTCAGACATCTTGGTCGGGAAAGGGGGGAGGGCGAAAGTCTTTATATATTAAGTGATAAAAGCAAGAAACAGGACAATGTATATAATACATTCCAAATTGTGTAAAAATCTAAAATAGGAATATATATATACCTATAGCTTATGCATTTATTTTTTACACAAATGTTTATAGCAACTTTATTCATATCCAAGAACAAATTGTGATATATCTTTACAATGTAATCCTACTCAGCAATGAAAAGAACCAGTTGCTGATCTATACAACAACATAGATGAATCTCAGAAATAATACGCTTAGTAAAAGAAGCCAGACCCAAAGAACACATATTGTCTGACTCCATTTTTATGGAGCTCAGATAAAGAGAAATGTCATCTATAGCCACAGAGAGCAGGTCTGCCATGCCCGGGGCCAGGGGTGGTAGGTAAGGGGCTGACAGGCAGGACACAGGGGACATTTGGGGTGATGAAATGTTCTCTATCTTGACTGTAGTGGTGGTTCCCCTGATGCACACATTGTCAATAGTTGCCAACTTAAAACGTGTGCATAAAGACGCTGCAGCAATGAAAATGCCATAAGTAGCACTGATACAGTCAACACATCAGTCCTCTTGTAGTACAAGTCCCAGCACCATTTCTTAAAGCTTTGTTGGGGTGTAATTTACCTACCATAAAATTCTCCCATTCTGACTGTGTAGTTAGATGACTTTCAGATGCAACCATCACTACAGTTCGGTCAAGAACACTCCCATCACTCCAAAAAGTTCCCATGTGCCCCTTGCCCAGTCAATCCCCTCTCCAAACCTCAGCCTGAGGCAACCGCCAAACTACTCTCTGTCTCAAAGCTTTTGCCTTTTCTAGAAATTGTACATAGCATATTTTGCCGGATATAATGTGCTCCCATGCATAATGCACACCCACGTTTTTGGCCCAAACTTTCAGGAAAAAATCTTTCAATTTTTTAATTCAATTTATTATGTGTTTATATTTAGAAACAAAACTGATGATTGTATTCCAGGGTATTATTTTGCATACAGATATCATTATTGCTTTCCAGAGTTAAACTTTCAATACATAAGCATAAATAAAATAATTAAAGACTGTTATGTAGATACAGAATTAGCAGTACCCATGTATAATGCGCATCCTTATTTTTCCCTCAAAAATTTGGGCAAAAAAGTGAGCATGATACACAGCAAAATACAGTAAATGGAATTTTACATAATAGAAAATATAGTTTTCAACAGTGGGCTTTCTTTACTCATTCTTTCATGTAGTTTTTTTCCTCCTTTTTTCTTTTTTTAAAAAATTATATTTTATTGATTATACTATTACAGTTGTCCCAATTTTTTGTCATTAGCCCCTCTCCCCACCCAGCACCCCCACTCCCTCAGACAGTCTCCACACCTTTGTTCATGTCCACGGGTAATGCCTACATGTTCTTCGGTTACTCCATTTCCTATACTGTACTTTACATCCCCATGGCTATTCTGTGACAAACTTGTACTTCTTTATCCCCTCACCTCTTCCCCCACCCCCCATACCCCTCTCTCATCTGGCAACCATCAAAACACTCTCCGTATCCATGATTCTGTGTCTGTTCTTGCTCACTTAGTTTGTTCTTTACAGTCAATTGCTGACAAGTATGTGTTTATTGCCATTTCATTGTTCATAGTTTTGATCTTCTTTTTCCTGAATAAGTCACTTTAACGTTTCATGTAATAATGGTTTGGTGATGATGAACTCCTTTAGTTTTTTGTTGTCTGGGAAGCTCTTTTTCTGCCCTTCAATTCTAAATGATATCTTTGCTGGGTAGAGCAGTCTTGGCTATAGGCTCCTGCTTTTCATGACTTTAAATATTTCTTGCCAATCTCTTTAAGCCTGAAAAATTTCTTTTGAGAAATCAGCTGACAGTCTTATGGCAACTGCCCTCTAGGTAACCAACTACTTTTCTCTTGCCGCTTTTAAGATTCTCTTTATCTTTAATCTTTGGCATCATAATTATGTTGTGTCTTAGAGAGGGCCTCTTTGCCTCCATCTTGTGTGGGACTCTCTGTGCTTCCTGGACTTGCATGTCTATTTGTTTTACCACATTAGGAAAGTTTTCTTTCATTATTTTTTCAAATAGATTTCCAATTTCTTACTCTCTTTCTTTTCCTCCTGGCACCCTTATGATGCAAATATAGGTATGCTTGAAGTTGTCTCAAAGGCTCCTTTCACTATCCTTGTTTTTTTGGATTCATTTTTCTTCCTGTTATGATTGGCTGTTTTTGGTTTTCTTATGATCCATATCATTTATTTGACTCTTGGATTTATCCACTTTACTTTTGATTCCCTGTAAATTATTCTTTATTTCAATTAGTGTATCCTTCATTTCTAAATGGATTTTTTATGCTACTGAGGTCCTCACTAAGTTCCTTGAGTGTCCTAATAACCAGTGTTTTGAACTCTGCATCTGATAGATTGCTTTTCTCCATTTTATTTAGCTCTTTTGCTTGAGTTTTGATCTGTCCTTTCACTGAGGCCATGTTTCTTTGTCTCTTCATTTTGGCAGCCTCCCTTGTGTTTGTTTCTATGTATTACATAGAGCTGTTATGACTCCCTATTTTGGTAGTGTGGCCTAATATAGTAGGTATCCTTTAGGGTCCAGTGGCATAGCCTCCCTTATCACCCAAGCTAGGTACTTGAAATGTGTCCTTCCTGTGGGCCATGTACACCCTTCTCTCATAGTTGAGCCTTGGTTGTTGTTGGCAGGCCAATGGGAGGGGTTTACCTAGGCCAGTCAGTTGCAAGGACTAGCTATGACCACTGACTACCAATCTCCACTTCCCATGGAGTATCAGCTCTGCAGGGGGCACGGTTGTGGTGCTCCGATGTGGTCTGTAGCTGTCCACTGGGTGCTCAGGCTCTGTGTTTCACAGTGGTGAAGGCCAGGGTCAGCTACGACCTGTGTTCCACCCAGGGCTACCCTGCATGAGCTACAAAGCAATCAGTCTTCCACTTGTGCTAGACTTAGAGTTTCCCAGGCAAAGTCAAACTGTTATCCAAAGTTGGCTGCTGCTAGTGCCAGGCCTGGGGCCACTTAGCCATAGGTACAGGGCTTAGGGACTTTTGTAGGTGGCTATTGCTTGTTTGAGAGGGTTTAGAAAGACATGAAACCTGAGCTGAAACCAGCCATTCATATGGAAAAGCCGCTGTTAACAGCTTGAGTTCACCCTTATGTTGTGTGGTGTGGGGCAGAGCCTCAGGTATTCACCAGGGTGCAGCAAATTATGTGGGCCAGATTGATGGAGTCTCAGATATGGCCCCTGCTTGCTGACTCTGTAGTTCTGTTGGTGGGGTGGTGGGGGGAGGCTCAGAAAAGGAACAATGGCCTCTTACCTCCTTTCTGTCTGGGAGAAAGCTGTCACCTAACTCTAGCCTTGATGCCAGACACTTCAATTCCTCCCCATATGTCACTGGTGCCTTTCAAGCTGCTATTGTGGTGCTGGATCTCAGAGGGACTGAGTCTGGGTAAACCCATGTGCAGGCCCTTTAAGAGGAACTGCTTGAGACTCTAGTAGTTTTTTTCACTGACTCAAATCCTGCTGGTTTTTACAGCCAGAAGTTATGGGGACTTATCTTCCTGGCACTGGAACCCTGGGCTGGGGAGCCCGGTGTGGGGCTGGGACCACTTGCTCCTGAGATATTCCTTCCAAATTTTTATCCACCACACATGGGTGTGGGACTAGCCCATTCCTCATCTCCGTGTCTCCACGTCTCCACATCTCCTACCAGTCTGGATGGACGTGGTTTCTTTAGTTCCATAGTTGCCAGATTTCCATTCACCTTGATTTCTGATGGTTCTGTGTGATGATTGTTCTGTTGTTTAGTTGTAATTTTGATGTGGTTGTGTGAGGAGGCAACCCATGTCTACCTATGCCTCCATCTTGACCAGAAGTCTCCAAGCTTATGCATTTCAAAGGTCTGAAAGGATATACACTATTACAGTGATAGCCTTTGAGGAACTGGGATCTTGAGGAACTTTTAAGATTTACTATAAATACTTTTTTTTGTTTGGATTATTTATAATTAGAAAAATTACAAAAATGTAACTAATTCTTCTTGCTGATTCCTGTCATTCAAGATGACAAATACCCAAATACCTTTTGGCTTGCCATCCAAAGACCTATGGTCCACTTGAAGATGCTGAGTTTTTTGGCTTGGGTGATAAGTTGATTACCACAGCCTCACAAAGACAAGGACCATAGAGAGAAAAGTGTATCTGTGGAGGAGGTGAGGATAAGGAGCATAGCTTTGGACATGTTGGGTGTGGGTGCCTGGTGACCCTGATGTGAATGGTCAGAAGAGTCTGATATCTAGGGAAGAGCTCTTGGAAGTCCTTGCTTATAGATGACAGTGGACAGGTGACATAGAGAGAGGTTATAGGGTGAGAGGAGAAGATGCCCTTGGATGGGGCAGTTTAGAGCCACATAGGCCATCTTTCTGTCCCTTCAGTTGACCAAACTTACCCCTGCCTTACGGATTTTTAAAAAAATATTTTACTTATTTACTTTTAGAGAGAGGGGAGAGAGAAAGAGAGGGAGAGAAACATCAGTGTGTGGTTGCCTCTCACACGCCCCCACCTGGGGACCTGGCCCGCAACCCAGGCATGTGCCCCAACAGGGAATCGAACCAGTGTCCCTTTGGTTCTCAGGCCAGCGCTCAGTCCACTGAGCCGCACCCTCCAGGGCTGCCTTATAGATTTTATATAAGTTGAGACTTTATATATTTCTTGTCAGTTGTTCCTTATATCATGTAATGACCATTTTTATCCCTAATAATCCTCTTGGCATAACATCTATTTATTCAATATCTATGCCACTTTTGTTTTGGCCAATATTTGCTTGTAATATATAGCATAGAACTTTTGATAAGAATTTTAATCTGAGAATGTTTATTCTTTCATCAAAGACTTTGATCTTTTTACATAATTGTTACTATCAATTTTCTGGGATTTATTTATCTATTGAATACTTTATATTGACCATGTTTTCTCTTTCTTTCTTTCTTTCTTTCTTTCTTTCTTTCTTTCTTTCTTTCTTTCTCTCTCTTTCTTTCTCTTTCTTTCTTTCTTTCTTTCTTTCTTTCTTTCTTTCTTTCTTCTGTCAGTGTAATCAAATCTTTTATTACATGTTTCCCCTCCACTCATTAAGAGATGATACCTAACTGTTTCTGTTTACTGCTTACTTTTGATTTTTTAATATACATATTGGACGGTACCAAGTTAACTACTATCTACACTTTCTTCCCCCCAAATTCGAACACTTTAGCACACCTTGAATTTTATCATACCTCTCCTATCTTACTATCTTACTTAGTATTTTAGTTCACACCTTATTTTTATGTCTTTCAGATTATTATTAGTATTGTGTACATTCAATGCATATTTGGACTTAATCGTGTTTATTACTTCTTTCTTCCACATAGCTTCTTACATTGTACTTTTCCTTTCTGAGCTTGAATCTCTTTTTCCTAATGTATATCCTGCCATATTTCTTTCAGAAAGTGTCTGTTGGTGGTAACAGTCTCAGCATTAGTCTGAAAATGATTTTATTTCAACCACTCTTAGTTTAATTAGTTTTAATTAAATTTTTTTGAGTGAAGGAGTGAGTTACAGAATTCTAGGGTGATAATTATTTTTCTTGTCTTGTGGATTTTATTATTGCTGCTGAGGAGTCTGCTGCCTTCTATTTGTCATTTCCAAGAAGTCTTCTTAAAGGTCTTCTCTTTGTCTTCGGTCTTCTACAGTTTCACACTGATATATTTAAGATCTTAAAGAATCTTTTTGGGACTGGTTGTGTTTGCTGAATCTGACAACTCTTGCTTTTCATCAGTTCTGGAATATTCTCAGTCATTACTCTTAGATTTCATGTCTTTGATCACTTATCAAACATTCGTAGCCACTCTCCTCAGACATGTGTGGGAGCTCCTCATTGATCTTCTCCACTTCTGTTCCAGTCTCTGTCTCTTTAATTGACAGGATTGTATCTGGGGCAGTAGACTCAGACTTACCCACCATTTCATTAATTCTCCTCAATGTGTCCAATAGTCCGTTACTGAGTTTTAAATTTGCAGTGATTATGTTTTCATGTCTAAAAGTTCCACGTGATTCTTTTAACACTCTGCCTCCTCCTTATTGTTTTGTTTTGTCTTCTGTCCTTTAAATGTTTTTTATTATTATAAAATATTTCACAACCTCGATCAGATGTTCAATGATCTGACGTTGTTGCTGGTCCAATTTTGCCTTTTGCCGTGCTGCCTGCCTCTCCTTTGCTGAGGATTACTCATCTTGTTACTTATTTATTCTCACAATTTGCACTCTGAGCTCATCTGTGGGTTTCTCTGAGGGAATGAAGCACACAGGCCAAGACAGACAGACGGACTTTTCCTTGTCCTCTCTCGTCAAGGCTCTGACACTTTCGGGTGGGACAGGAGGACCTGTGGCTCTAATTCTCCGCCTCACCTGGGTTCTAGCGCTGATTTCCCAGCTCCAAGTGCAACAATGGGGTCACCTGAGCCCACAATTGAACTTCTCCCTCCTTTCCTCACCCTGCAAACCCCCATTACATTCGCCACAGGAATATAAAATGAAGAGTCTGTTTCTTCAGACTCTTCTGAAGGATGACCATCCACAGAGGCCAACACTTGCCGGAAGTGGGTGACATTTGTGCAGGAGCGAGTGCAACGAGGGAAGGCTGACTGGAGTGGGCACCTGAAGGGCAAGGGCCCTGTAGGTTTGACATCAGATGTAAAGTGACAAGCTCTCAACGAGAGGAAAGGCTATATCAAAAGAGATGAGTTCAAATGTCAGTCCCATGAGCACCTCTGGTGGTCACCTGGTGCCAGGACTTCGAGCGCCCGGCCATGGCACTCGATGCCCTCATTCTGCCCAGCTGGCCCAACAGGCAAAGGGGGCGTGTCCTGTACCTCGCCTCTGAGGAGGGCAAGGGTACAGGTTAGGAAGCCTGTGTTTCAGGCTCCACAACAAATCATAAAAGATTTGTGTCCATTTGGCTGCTTTAAAAAAATTAATCGACTGACTTTTAGGAGAGAGAAAAAAGGAGAGGGAGAGAGAAAGATCAGTTTGTTGTTCCACTCGTTGATGCATTCATTGGTTGATTCTTTTTTTTTAAATTTATTGATCGTTAGACTGAGAGGAAGGGAGAAAGAAAGAAACAGCGATTTGTTGTTCCACATATTTATGCATTTATTGCTTGATTCTTGTATGTGCTCTGACCAGGGGTCAAACCCACAACCTTGGCGCATGGGGATGACTCTCTAACCCAATGAGCTTCCCCGCCAGGGGGCTGCATGGCTCCTTTGGACTGTACCTCTCAAATCCCAGGGAAACTCTACCCTGGGCAGGTAAAAAGACAGCAAATCCAATTTTTTGTTTCCTTTTTAACTTATCTAGAACTTAAAAATTTAACTAAGTATTCACAAAATCTGCAATCAAACCCATCTCCACTCTCAATTCTGAACAAAACTTACTTCCCCATCTGTTAGAGAAAAATCATCATATATGGAAAGAGATTCAGTACTTAAAAAAGGGAGAGAGATTATATCTGAGGAATTAAAAGAAAACATCTGTCTCAAATGAGATTTGCAAGAAATTGAAGGAAACTTTGATAAAGTTCTAATTTGCATTTTCAGGTACATTCAGGAAGACATGCTTATAAAAAGAATTGGTCTGAAATAATACAAACTTATTTTCAAATGAAAAGCATAATTGCTGAATAAAAAGGTAAGGCAGTCAGTGAAAGTCAGATTGGACACTCTAGAAAATCAAATGAACAAATTGTATATAATATGTTCTTGATATGTTCAGTGCCCTAGAGCCCAGAGAATATAAATAAAGGCACATTAAAATATAGTAAAAAGATAAGAGCTGTGGAAGAAAGACCTAGGGTCTGTTATACTTGAACAGATGATAGAAATTCTCAAAGCAGAGCGTGATAGATCATTGAAGTGGGCCCCAGGCAGCCCCGCTGCTCCACACCCTCGCCCCTCTGCAATGTGGCCTTGAGACTTCTATCAGGGGATGGAGTCTGTTTCCCCAGCCCTTGAATCAACACTGGCCTTGTGATTCGCTTTGACCAGCTGAGTGCAGTGGAAGTGCCATTCTGTGAGTCTAAGCCCGGCTAGTAGCTAGCTGCCTTGGCGAGCATGTTCATGGGCTGAGACCCCCTCCGGCTACCGCACAGGGCAGACCGCCTGTGGCTTTCCTCTTTCTGGGTTTATTGGCACCAACTACAGGGGCTGCAACCAGCGTTGGGAGGGCTCAAGGCTAGTGCTCCAGTCCTGATAACCCTCCTGCCTTCAGACACGAAGGCCTGGTGCCCACCCCCCAGGAGGGAGATTACAGTGTTTCGGTGGTGTTGGGAGGGGGCTTTGGCATGAAGAATTGCCCTACCTTGAAGAGAAGTCAACCTTCTGAGGGTGACAGAGGTAACACCGTGCCACTTCTCTCCCAGATTAGAGGGGGAAAGGTTTCATTTCAACATTGATACCTGCCACACTAGATAAAAACTGGGTCCCTGATACCACGTCTCTGTCCTGCCCACCTTGAACTGTCCCCTCCTTGTATTTTAATGCGAGAGGAAAACAGAGGGTGGGGCAGGTTTACAGTTGTGAGTACATGAAACACAGAATTTAGTCTTGTATTATTATTATTATTATTATTATTATATTATTTTCCATACCAACCATTGTAAACCTGCTTTTGCCCCACCCTGTATATACTATTGGGGGCTCTTCATTATTTGAACTCAAACCTAATCCTACATACACAGCTCAGGTTTGGGGGGAGCACATCCACCTACAGAAGAAGGGGCCTGGGAGGCAACATCCCAGGAGACGAGGAGCCCAGTGTCTCCCCTCCTGCCCTGGCCAGTGGGGACCTCAGCAGCCTGGGGCTGTCTGCCCTCCATGCTCCCCCCACCTCAATCTGTGGTGTCCTCCTTCTTCAGTCTTTCGCTGAAAGAAACCTAGTTAATTTCCTTTAATTCAGCTTTTGCCCAACTTTATTTTACCCCAGAAAGCCCCTTTCTCCCCACATAATACCTATGCACGTCCCACAGGGAAAGATGTTTGGGGGAATGTCAGGTTAGATAAACAATCACAAAAGCAGTAGCCGTGACCTTGGAAACTGCACGGGCGAACACGGTAGTACATGCTTGGTGCTGGCTGTACCTGGATCCCGATGCCCTACCCTGACCACGTTGGGACCCTAACCTCCCTCATTTTGGACCCGATATTCTGCTGTCTACAGAGACGATCTGTTTCCTTTGTCTCTTTCATGGGAAGGTTGGGGACAGCTCTGAGTCTATGTTTGGTAAAATCCACAATCCTTTAAACCCCAAAGATGAGAAAGACTTCCTGTTGAAGGCTCCCGCGGGTCCAAACCTGCTTCCCACCCACAGGCCAGAGACAGGATGATAATGAAAGCAGGAGACATCCATGAAATCTCAGAAAGAGATGCCCTCTGCAGCCTTGCAGGTTGAAGCCAGAGTCCCCGTGGATTACGACCTCCTCCAACTCCCCGAGAAACGTGAGCCCTGCTCTGGGTCCACAGGGCCCAGCAGGCTGGGGACCCGTGCACAGCAGGTTCCCGGGGTGGGGGGCGGGGCGCTGCTGAAGTCGTGGAGAGGCAGCCTCCAGTTTCCTTCTTCCTGGTCGCTCTGGATCGCTGGCGACGTGTCCCCTCCAGATTGACAGCCCAGGGGCTGCCAACGAAAAGGGGCTGAGGACAAAGTAAAGAAAAGAGATCCGGCAGAGCCCCGTCTGTGGGGAGAATCCCGCTTCCTTCTGTCACAAAGACAGGCGGCAGCAGGCCTCTCCTGCTGTTCCCTCCAAGTGAACCTTTTCCTGCTCCCTCCCCTCCGAATATCTAGATCCTCTGAGGTCCATCCCTGACGCAGAACAAACAGGCCTTAAAATCAGTAAATTTGCACCCTAGGGCCACCTTTTATTGCCCGTGTGAGAGTCCCTCCGGCTCCCTGGACTGCAGACAATGTGGGTTATACAACGAGTGACAACCACATGGGGGCACAATGCCCGCCGAGTGGTGGGTGCATGTCAAGTGACACATATATGTGTCTGTGTGTTTATTTATTTCAGGTGCCTCCCCTTCCTTGCTTCCAGCTTTTTCTGATTCTTTCAAAGTAAACTTTCCTACTTCCAAGTCTTTTTCTTACATAGGACTCGACTTAGCAAGAAAGTGGGATTCTCTCACCCTTTCCACCATGGGCACAGGACGCTGTACCTGAAACCGAATGAACATAAAGGGAGTCACAACAGACACTTCGGGGGTGATTTTAGAATCGATTTTAATCGAATCGATAAGTTAATTCTTGGAGATAATCTTCATGAAGTATGTTTTCAAAGGAGATTGAGGCTTTTTTTGTTTGTTTTATTTGCGTTTTTCCGGGAACATGCTTCCATTTTAATCATGTGAAGGATTATCCTGGACCGAGTGCAATTCATTCTACCTTCACTACGGAGATTTCTAGAGCAAAGAGGCATCGAGCCCCAAACTGGACTGCAAAGGGAGAGCGGGAGTGAGGAGAGGAGGGAGGACGGGAGGGCGGGAAGGAGGGGGAGAAAGAGAAGTGAGAATGCCACGGATAACGAGCTTGGTTTTCAGATCTGTCCTGAAGCTCTCCTTTTCCTGCCCAGCAGCCTTGGTTGCAACTGAAAGGAGGCCCTCATTACCTGCAGGTGACGTAATTAATTGTAGGCTCTGTCCGAGGCCTCCTCGTACTGGTGGGCAGAGCAGTGGCTGCGCTGCTGGCAATGAAACCCAGAACCGGACATGGTTCGGCTTGTGCCTTCCTGGGTACAGGACACTGGCTCCCCTCCTGACACAGTCATGTTCCTGAAATGCAAATGGGAGCCAGGATCCCTGGATTCAACCCTCCAAGGCTCTCAGGCTGCCACAGACAATGAACTCCACCCTTGAGGACTGTCCCCTCACCACTTCACTGCAGAACCTGGAAGGGAGTGGGTGCATTCTCAGCCCACCCTCATCAGGAGCCCCCCCGCCCCGCAAGCCTAAGTGCAGCCAAGCCATGCTTTTGCGGGGCCGGGGGGCGTCGGCTCACTCACCTGCCCCCAGTGCAGGCTGGGATGTCCAGGCCCCTCGCGGACTCCAGACGGGCGCAGGCCATTTGATGCACAGTGCGCATGGGCACGGCGAAGGCTGTCAGCGGTCCTGCAGTGACGTAACGTGTTCGACTTGTTTAACTTGGTGCTTTTCATGCTTACGGGACCCTGGACCACTTTTCTGGTGGAGCGCCCCTCATTTCCTTGAGGGGCGCTCCACAGGACGCTGGGAAGCTCTGCCCAGGTGGCTCCCACAGCCACGCCCAGCCCCCCTGGAAGACAGAGTTCTTCTCTGGTTCAGCTTGGGGTCCGCAAAACCTCGCACAGGACCTAGGAAAGCATATTTGTGGAATGAATAAGTGAGTGAACTAATGAAACCATGCCATTTGTAGCACAAGCAGAACTGGAATATAGCTGTGCACCAAATACTTTTTTTTTTATTCAGGGCAATTAAGCTGTGGCCAATTGCTTGGTTAAGACCAAATCGTCCTCCCCCAACCCCCGCAACATTTCCAAGCTGGTAGGTCTTGAACCAGGCCAGCCTAACATACGTGTTTCATTTGGCCAGCACAGGGGGTTATTTTTTTAATGCCTTAGGTAGGGTCTGAACTCTGCAGCACAGCCTGGCTCTGCCTCCACTGCCCCGCCCAGCCCTTTCCCCACCCGCACCACCTGCCTAGCTCCTGAAGGCTTTGAGTGCGCCATCTCAGGTTTAAATCTCCCTGGGAAGTTGCCTTTTCAATGTGACTGTGTGCATCATGTGTTTATTTGGAAGTGGATTTGCCTGGATGAAAAATCATGAAGCTCTTTAAACCTTAGACCATTTGCAGTGAAACACCTACACAGCCCGACGAGGCACAGGCCCCAGCACACTTAAGGTGAGGTCCCGAGCCAAACCAGCAAGGAAGTCGGGGCTTTGAGACCTGCTGCTCTCCAGCTTGCAAAGCTGTCTGACATCCGTCCTCTCATTAGACCCCAACGACCAGGCTGTGACATGAACAGGACAGGAATCGCGACTTTGCAGGTCACAAATGAGGAAAGGGGGGCTGAGAGAGGCCTTGTCATGATCCAGGGTCACACAGCTTGGCATCTGGTGGGGAATTCCTGTGTCTAGTCTAGTCAAGCTGCCTGCAGGCGAGGGCGTGGTTTAAAGAGGCCTTCCAGCATCATTCTGCTGTAGGGCAGGGGGTGCGACTGCTGAGTGACAGGGCTCGCCTTTCAGGAAGCTCCTTTCCTGCGGACCCAAGCTCTGCCTCCAAAGCAGAAGCGGAGAGCCTCCTCCGGCTCCTCCCAGGTCTAAGACCCCCACACCTAGGCTCTATGTGGACGTGCAGGGAGAGGGCCTGAAGGTACCCAGCCTGCACTCTCCTTTTCAGCTCCAGCTCCGTAGCTGTCACAGAGGAGCATAGATGCCCCAGCCACTGGGGCCGAGACAACCCTTGCTGGATTTTCTGTAGAGCGGCCAATGTGGAGTGAGAGACGGGCACAGACTGCAGCTTCTGGGAGGGAAGACGGGGGGAACGCGGACCATATGGAGCAAGAGTGACAGAATTTGGCAGCGTGGGCTCTGCAGATGGGCCTGCTTATGTCCAGACGCAATCTGCAGCCAAGGACTGAATCATCTCTCTAGCAATTTCTTGTTTCCAAACACGTCTTTTGAAGAATGCGGGGATGCTCTGCACACATATCTGAACCCACTGCTGGGAAAGGATATACAGACATCGCACAGTTGCTTTTGTGGGGGTGTCGGGGGTGCAGAGTGTCTCCTTGAATGGGGTGGAAGTCCCCAGATAAAGAGAAGGGAGCCTGGTGGTTTGGGTAGTATTTAGGGAGTTCGAGTCTACTATTTTACATGTTTTCTTGCATGACCCTTACAACAACACTTTAATGAGATTCGTATTACCAGACTCATTTCCATCTTACCAGAGGAAAGACTAAGATTTTAGCAGCAAGTGCTTTGTCAAGGTCAACCAGCTGGTGAGGGCAGAGCTGTGAGTGAGAAACAGCAAACGGGGCATGCGCGCATGTCCAAGGACCTCCACCCCACCCCGCCACCAAGAGCCAAGATTCTTGCATCAGTCTCCTGGGTGGTCCTGAGCCCCAGCCCCTGTGTGGCCTTCCATTAAGTCACTGGGCCCCCACTCAGGCTCTCCAGAGTCTGTCTTCAGAATAAAATCTGGGCTGTTCTGCTTGGTACGTGACAGCCTGCGAGGCTGGGCTTCATTCACCCTGCCTCTCCAGCCTCACCTCCACCCCTCCCCCACGTGGCTCCCTGGCATGGGTCCAGCCCAGCTACTCAAAGTTCTCTGAGCTGTTAGTGCTGCAGCCCCCTGTCTCAGCTTTGGGGCCTTCCAGGCACATCGCTCTGTTGCTTTTCTATTTTATGTTACCTTTACTTGTGCCCATGTCTTTTCTCTCATTTGAATGTCTGGTCTTCTAGGATCGCAAACTCCTCTCCTTGCCTCTCGTCCTTGTACTGTACTAAACATCCTTGATACAAGTGCACCCACCTCATGGTTCGCACGCAGGGCAATGGCCGCCTGCAGGGTGATGGAAGGGTGTGGGAATTCGCTCCATTCCAGACCAGAGAAGGGAAGGGACCTGCACACTGTTTCACACATAGCTGACAAAGCCCAGGTTTCCAGCCTCTTTCCACTGCACCCCAGTTTAGGGAAGGTGATTTTAATTAATTCCCTGCAGGACCTTGGAGAGCTCACGGATGGGTGCCACAGATTCCGAGTCCTAAAGCTTTAAAATCTGGAACAATTCCCTGTAGCCAAGCTGCCCAGGGAAACTGAGGCTGCCCTCTTCAAAGGCACTGGGCACTTGCCAAGCGCTGTCCCTCAATTAGAATGAAATTCAAACTTCTTATCAAGGCTTCCAAGCTACTATCCCCTTGTTCCCTGAACTCCGAGCAGACGGGCCTCCTTGCTATCGCCTGAGCACACTCCGTACCTCCTTGACTCAAGGCCTTTGCTCAAGCCATTCCCTCTTCCCATGACTCTTTTTCATTTTGCCCCTGGCTGATTCCTGCTTTAGATCTTATTCCTTTGCAGAGAAGCCTTCTCTGATGCCTCTCGTGCATCCTCCTTAGGTCTCCCATGTCACTGTCTCTATCTCGGAACCTAACTCATTCCCCCGAACAGCGTCTATGCATCATCTCTGTCATTTGCAGGACGGCACACACTCAGACTCTGACACTGCAGGAAGGTTATCCTTCGGACCAGAATCTTCAGGATTAAAATGTGCTAAACTCTGCAATTTTGTCCTCTCTCTTCAAGGAACAGGAATGAATCTAGCCTGAGCACCTCACCTCCTACAGAATGATGTCCCTGCACCCCCAACCCCACCATGTGCCTGGAGGTCAGGCAGGTGCACTTCCTGTTTCCTGTTCCTCCACCAACGCAAGTAAGTCACTGTGTCTCTCTGGGCCAATGGTTCTGCTCTGCCCAGTTAATCTGGCCCATGGGAAGGCGCAGAAGTCTGACTTTCTCACCGAGGACAGCCTCAGAATGCCCTGGGGCTGGTTTCAGGAAACCAGGCTAAACAGGGGCCAGCCCGCTATGGCATGGGCCGCAGGTCCGGGCTGCACTTCAGCGACCTGAATCTCAGCTGCTTCTCCGCCAGCTGATCCCTTTGTGATGCAGCCTTAACATGCAGAGTGTGATTCCCAGGGCACATCACTCTGCCCTCTGCCCTCGGTTCCCCCAGAGAGGCACGTTCTTGGGTCAGATGAGATCAGGCCGGTGGTCCAGGGCTCATAGGGACGACAGGCACTGGCGTCTCTGAAGAAGTCTGAGCCCGTGTTCACAGTGCCTGTCTTACTCAGGACACCCAGATTCACACTAATGATCACAACGACATGAATCAGAACCGTGATTTTCTTTTGACTGCTTACTGCGTGCCAGGCATAGGCTGGGTGTTTCACCTGCATTGGCCTCCAGTCCTCCCAACAACCCCATTACACAGACGAGGAAACAGAGGACAGAAAGGTTACCTGACTTGCACGAGGTCACCTGACCTACAAGGTGAGAGGCTGAAATGAGAGCACGTTCTCCCTACCCCCTCACTGAGGGCATCAGAGTCACAAAAATGCATCCCGAGTACATAGCCTTTTACAGTCTCCGGAGCCCTTGGTCACCTGCCATTGTCTCTGACCCTCACAGCCACCCCTGTGCTGAGTGTTACTCTCCCATTTAGTCAAATAAAGATATTTAGAGCAAGGAATTGACTGGCTCAAATCAACGGGTGTATGAGCTATGTATTGCTGCATGACAAATAACCCCAAAACTTTGCCACTTAAAACAAGGCACATGCACTATCTCACTTTCTGTGGGTCAGGGATCCTGGCACGACTCCACCGCCTCATGGTCTCTCACGCGGCTCAGATCCAGGTGTCGGCCCCCAGGCTGTGGTCTCATCTGACAGCTCAACTGGGGAAGGCTCTGCGTCCATGCTGATTCATGGGATTGCTGGCAGGAGTCAATTCTTGTGCTTTGTTGGACTGAGGGCCTTCCTTCCTTGCTGGCTGGCTGTGGATCTGACACAACCCTCAGTTCCTGGTCATGGGGGCCTCTCCAGTGCAGCAGCTTGCTTTCTCAAAGTGTGCAAGCCAAGAAGACAGTAGAGGCTGCGGGGCAAAAAGGAAGTCTTGTAACCGAATTGTGGAAGTGCCACCCCACACATTTGCTGCATTCTGTCATAAGTCACTAGGTCCACTCCGGACTCCTGCCCCCGGGGAGGTAATTACACAAAGGCATGATTACTAGCAGGTGGGGATCTGGAGGCAAGCTTTAAACATCTGCTTAACACAACAGGGGTCTGCGCTGGAGCCTGGGGGTGTGCAGCTCTGAGTTTGGCCTTCCTCCTGGACACGAGAACGTGCTGGCCTGTGGACCGCGGGGGCAGGTGGCGGTCTTCCCTCGTCTGTGCTCTATTCTAGGAACGCTCTCTGGACCATGCAGCGCCTGGGCCAGACTTCCCCATCCCGGGAAAAGAGCCGGCCCCACTTTAATTACATTGTCGCCCCCAGGGAAGCCTGCACTCTTCTCCAGATAGTTTTGCTCTCCCTTTACTGCCATTCCTGCCTTTAAATCAAAGCAGCTCTCTGTTCAAGGGCTCCCGGCCCCAGGCGGGAGGGGGATTTATGAGTGGGTGACCCGGAAATGTAATATAAAGGAGCCAGGACCCAGACAGTAATGTAAGCTGAGAGATCCCGGGGAGCTAGGCGGCTGGGGCCCAGTGACCTCTCGGGCCCGGCCACCATCACAGCCTCTGCCTTTATGAAACTCTTCCATCATCCATTCCTCCAACTGCCCCCACTGGCCCTTCTGGCTGCCCGCACCGCAGTCTCTCACCCACAGCCAGATCTGGGCCACAGGCGTAGGCCTGACCCTGCCTTTCCAGAGCCGCTTCCCTGCCCTCCTGTCTCCTGTCTCCCTTCGCAAACCCTCCCAGGCTCCGGTCTACCGTGCACAGACTCCTGTCTCCCTGCCTGTGCTCGGGCTACTTCCCTCCCCGGGAACTGCCCGCTCTCCCGTGTCCCGGGAGTGAAACCTCCTGGGGACTCCTCCCCTGACCTGTCCCTCTGGGTCCCTCTCTCCTGGCACCGCACCGAGCACGGTGAGCCTTCCTGTTGGAGTCCCCTGTGCCCATGCCACCCTCCCCCCATTAGACTGGGACTTCCTTAAAGGTGAGGGCTGGGGCTGGGACCCACCATGGTTCTCCCTCCACCTGGAACACAGGAGGCGCTCAGCCAACAGTGCTCAGCCAACAGTGCAATGACGGAAGAAGTCGTGGTCAGAATCACCTTTGAGTGGAAAGAAAATTAGTCTTCTGCCTCTAGCCATTGCACGTGTGGCCCATGGCCGGCCACTCCCCAGCTGCTCTCTCTTCCCAGAGGTGCCCTGCCCGCCCGAAACCACGTGTCCCACCAGAGCCCCTGCTCTGAGCCTCCCACATGCGTCTGGGACACGGCAGGTGGAGCAGAAGGCCACAGCGTCCTGCTCGGAGCACACATGTGGGTCCACATGTCCAGGCAGGACACAGGCATTTGCTCTCAGAAGATGCCACCCCACGCTACCCCACTCTTGACCTGCCTCAGTTTCCCTGAAGTCATCCCCAATCCCTTCTTCTCCCTCAGCTTTCCTCTGGTCAGCCCGTGTTCCCTCAGTTCTACCTTCTTTCAAAAGCAGTCTGCCTGTGTCCCACTTTCTCCACCCTCCCCCATCCATTGCCTGTCCAGGTCACCAAGGGTCCCCTCCTGGTTGCTCTCCCTCCCCTCCCCTCACCCTACTCATTTCTTCTCCACTCAAGTGACTTACCAAGCCACTCCCTCGCTCGGAAACTTCCTCAGGCTCCCCAGTGCCTGAGAAACACAGTCCACAGTCCGGCCGCCCTGGGGGCTTCTCTGGCCTCCTTCCCCATGTCCCCTTCATCTCCACCCATACTCTCCAGGGCCACTCACATTGGACCACCTCCTGTTCCCAGTACCCCTGGCCCTTTCCCCCCTCCCCCTGGATGCCCTCCCTCCCCATTTCTGCCAGTCTAGCCCTGCCATCCTCCCAGGACAGCCCAGGCAGTGAACTCTGTCCTCGGTGCCCAGGAAGGTGTTTCCATTAAAGGTGGGAAAGGCACCCCTCCCTGTCTGTCACCTCTCCCCACCAATCCAGCTCCCTGGGGCAAGGACCAGCCTCATTTCCCGGTCTTCCAACCCCTGCCCACTGCTGCTGCCTCTGCAGTGGAGACAAAGACAGCGGGGGAGGGGAGCGGCCCTGAAATCTCTCAGAGGCGCCAGACCGCTCAGTCCCTGAGAAGCAAGCAGAAAGCCCAGAAGGCTGCGCTCCCAGGAGGAGCACTCCGCAGAAGGCCCCGTGCTGGGCTGCAGCCAGGGAGCCCAGGGAGCGTTTGCAAGAGCCCAGGGGTGTGTGGACGGGGAGGAGAGCTTGGCAGCTGCGGGAGATGGCTTAGGATCCGTCTGCTCTCGCTTCAGGCTCCCGATGCCTTTGTTCAGATTCCCCGGGGTGCAAGGGGGTGGGGTGGGGACAGCTCAGAAAAGGGGCATCAGCCTTCTTCTTCGCCCCACCTCAGGAGGAGCCCACTGCCCTCCCCTCCCTGAATCGCCCGCCCCTCTCTGGGCCTGGCCCGCTTTCCTAGGGCTGACCTCACCGAGGGTGCCGCCTGCCTGCTGGGGTTCCGGGTCAGGGCACACGCCTGGTTTATAGGTTCCGTCCCAGTCGGGCACCAAAGAAAAGCAGCCGATCAATAGTTCTCATATCGATGTTTCTTTCCCACTCTTTCTCCCTCTCTACCCCTCTCTCTAAAAGTAAATAAATAAAATCTTAAAACAAAATAAAACCAGACAAAAACCAGTGCCCTCCTCCCCGGCGCCCCAGGCCCTGTGTGTGTCAGAGCCTGTCCTTCCGATCTCTTCTCCCCCATCCTTGAGCTCCGACTCTGAGGTCACAGGCTGAACATGTACACAGTCCACAGAGCTGAAGCTCAGGGGACAGCTGGGCTCCAGTCCCATGCCGGCCCCTCCACCAGACACCCTGCACCACACGGAGCTCCAGCTTCTCACCCACAATGGAGGGAGCAGGCGCCGTTTCGGAGAGGCCAAGGTGCTGGCTGAGAAGTGCTCAGAGCAGGCCGGCCACTCGGGATGTGACTCTCATACGGTGGCCATTGTCCGGAGTGCCCTGTCCTCCTCATTCAGTGTCGCAGACTGTGATGTCTGCCCCACAGATCTTTCTGTGTGATGACCTCCCCTAGTCCTCAGGCCCTTCCCCAGAATCTTCCTTCTCTCCCCACCCTCTGCCTGCTCCCGGCTCTTTCTGGGCAAGCGCAGTCCACCCCGTGGCTCCCACAGCCGTGGGGACACTGTCAGCTCCCAAGCCTGCGCGCCCAGTGCGATGTCTCCCCTGGGCCCCTCGGCCGTCCTTCGGGCATCTCAACCTCATCATCCCGCGCAGCGCCGTGTTGCCCCCGCCACACCTGCTCCTCATCCAGGCAATAACCCCTCCGTCTACTCAGCCCACACACCCTGATGCGGCCCTTCCCTTCAGACAGCCCAGGTTCAGTGACAGCTCTTGTCACTTTCAAGCTGCTTGGCTCAGGGCCTCAGTTTCCCCATCTACAAAATGGGATGATAATAGCCTCAAGATTGAAAGGGGATGAAAGTATTCACCCAGGATGGCAGCACAGAGCATGGTATGACCTAAAAGCTGTTCTTAGCTAGTGTTATTATTAAGGTTATGAATGGTCCCCTCTCCTTACCCTAATAGTCACTGTCACTCCGGGCCAGGTGGGGTGAAAGGCAGGATGATGCTCTCGGAGGAGTGGAAAAAGACAGGAAAGGGTGGACCCGAATGGGGCGGAGGAGGGGTTTGCGGGGCAGGGGACTCCTGGCATAGGCCTGCCCCTGGGTCACAAGGGACACGGCTCCTGGGGAAAGGGCTGGCATTGGACAGGGAGATGTCCAGGGATGTGCCCAGGATGTGTCCTGGGAGGGCCCAGGTTAGTGTCCAGATGCCTGTGTCTTCGGACCCTCTCCAGCTGAAAGTGCTTTCATTCCGGGGGGCTCTCTGGGTCTGACACCACCCCTTCCTAGCACGTTAAAGTCAGAGAGACACCTTGCTGAGCTTGAGACCAGAACTTCCATGGAGCTGTACCACTGTGTCTTCAGTAATAGGCCGCCTCAGCAGGCAGAGGGCAGCTGGTCAGAGACAGGATGCAAGTAGAGACTGGCAGGCTCCCGACAGACAGGCATCTGATACGGTGGTAAGGAGGACAGGGGGATCTTTAAGTTTTCTTCTTACTTCTTGCCCCTAGAGATGATTATCAAAATATCCCTAATTAGATGTTGAAATAAAGATAATACTATGTAGCTCTGGCTGGTGTGGCTCAGTGGATTGAGTGCTGGCCTGGGAACCAAAAGGTTGCCAGTTCGATTCCCCATCAGGGCACATGTCTGGGTTGTGGGCCAGGTCCCCAGTTGGGGGCGTGCAAGAGGCAACTGATTGATGTATTTCTCACACATGGATGTGTTTCTTGCTCTCTTTACCCCTTTCTTCCCCTTGTTCTAAAAATAAATAAATATTTTTTAAAGTATAAAATATACAGACATTATAAAGTACTAGGCCTATATCCTTACCATGGCATACTGCTCAACAATAAAAGGGAATGCACTTTTTAAAAAATGTATTGACTTCAGAGAGAGAAGGGAAGTGAGGAAGAGAGAGAGAGAAACATCGATTTGTTGTTCCACTTAGATACACCTTTGCTGGTTGCTCTTTGTATGTGCCCTGAGTGGGAATCAAACATGCAGTCCTGGGGTGTCGGGACGATGCTCTCACCAGCTGAGGTACAGGGCCGGCAGCAAGGGAATGAACTGTTTTTACTGGTACATGTGACTCAGGTGCACCTCCGGGGAATTAGGCTGAGCAGAGGAGGTTGGGGGTGGGGGAACCAATTCGAAAGGTTACATACTATATGAGTCCATTCATACAAGTTTTAAATGACAGTATTTTAGAAATGGAGGACAGATCAGTGGTTGCTGGTGGGGTGGGGTGCTGAAGCAGAGGGGGTGTCCTTACAAAAGGGCGTGTTTGTTTCCCACTGCTGCTGTAATAAGTTACTGCGTGTAAAACAACCCTAACTGAACCTCTCACAGTTCCTGGAAATCAGACGTCGTCCAAAGCCAGCTTCACCGAACCAACATCGGGGTGTCGGCGGGGCAGCGTTCCCTTTGGAGGCTCCGGGGCAGAATCTGCTCCCCCGCCTTCTCCAGCGTCCGGAGGCTGCTGCAGGCTCCATGTGATGCACGACCCGGCCTTGCATCCCATCAGCCTCTCGTACCCATCGTCACCTCTTCTACTTCTTCCTTTCGCTGACTTGCCTTCCTTACAAGAACTCTGGTGCCCACATTCAGGGTCCACCTAGATAATCCAGGATATCTCCCCATCTCAAGATCCTTAATAATATTTGCAAAGTCCCTTTTGCCATAGAAGCAATATTCACAGGGTCCAGGATTAGTCTGTGGGGATCTTTGAGGGGAGGGACAGTGATTTAGCCTTCCATGCAAAGGGACCCGTGTGGTGTCGACACAGGGACCCTACACAGGGGAAAAAAACACACGGAACTTAACACACACAGAATTGGGTACAAGTACAAACTGTGACATCTGAATAAGATCAGTAGGGTGTGTCAATGCCAATGCCCCCAGATGAGATAGTATATTGAATGTTCATTATAGTTTTGCAAACTGGGCGAAAGTGCAACAAGAGCTCTCTCTGCATTATTTCTTACAGTTGTAAGTGAATCTGCAATTATCTTAATAAAAATTTTATATAACAAAAAGCACTGGACTGAGGGTATGGCAGAAGCCAATTTGGTTGTCTTCTCAGTGCTGCTTCCCCGGCATCTCCCTGTCCGGTCCACAGGGCGAGCTCTCAGCAGCCACGGGTCAGGAGGTGAGTGTACCTGCTCATGGCAGGTGACTGGGCTAGGAGTGGGCACTGGCCCAAGCTGGGCTGCTTAGAGCCATCCTGAGTTTTGGGGGATAATTTAGAATTGGGGCCCCAGCGAGAGCCCTTTTGGGGTAACTGGACTTGTCACGCGTACACAGTGCACCTTGGGTGTCACGTTCCACCACGGAGACCCAGGAGCCGGGAAGCACATTGGTGGGTGGAGGTGATCAGGGCCTCTGCAGAAAAGGAGGCGAGAGCTGAGGGAGGGCACCCCAGGCTCCGGTGAAGCCTTGCACTTCTGTTCTAGTCCTTTGGGCGCGTGGCCTGATCCAGCCCTTTCATGAGCTGCCGTGTGTTCGTATATAAATCCCTTCACTGGCCGGAAAGAGGCATTCAAAGTCACGAAGGCAAGAACCTACATCCAAGATGATTCTACCCAGCAAAGCTTTCATTTAGAATGGAAGGGCAGATAAAGTGCTTCCCAGATAAGGTCAAGTTAAAGGAGTTCATCATCATCAAGCTCTTATTATATGAAATGTTAAAGGGACTTATCTAAGAAATAGAAGAAGACAAAAAAAATATGAACAGTAAATGACAACAAACTTACAACTATCAACAACTGAACATAAAAAAATTACAAAAATAAACTAAGCAAACAAGTACAATAAGGAACAGAATCACAGAAATGGAGATCCCGTGGAGGGTTATCATTGGAGAAGGGGGGAGAGGGAAGAATGGGGGAGAAGGTACAGGGAATAAGCAGTATAAATGGTAGGTACAAAATAGACAGGGGAGGTTGCGAATAGTGTGGGAAATGGAGAAGCCAAGAACTTACATGTACAACCCCTGGATGTGAACTAAGGTGGGGAATGCTGGTGGGAGGAGGGGTGCAGGGCAGAGGGGAATTAAGGAGGAGAAATAAAATGGGACAACTGTAATAGCATAATCAATAAAATATATATAAAAAATAAATCTAAAAAAAGTAAAAAACAATCCTGCAGCTCCCCACCCCCTCTCCTCCAGCTAGCCAAAGAGGATTTCTATTATTTTCAGTTAGGAAGCCTGAACTACCAGGACAGGGACAGTGCCAGGGCTCAGAGACCCACGGCCTGCCTGTCCCTACCTGGGTGCTACAGGGACATCCGTGTACCACGCCTCCAGGGTGCAGGGCAGGAGGTACAGGGGCTCTTTTTAAAAAAAAAATCTTGGACTTTGACCCCCATGACTCCCGTCTCTCACCCTCTCCGGGCAGCACTTGCCCGTCTGGACGAGGCAGGAGAGGGCCTGCCCGGAGGGCACTGCCGCACACAGGGGGACCCTGACGGGTGTGCGCAGGGTTGGGCAGAAGCCATCCGAGAGTCCTTAGCCTTGTGATGGAGGACAGTCGGGGGAGCTCGCTCGCTGAGCGCCGTCACACCTCAGAGAAAAGGAGACGAGAGCCCAAGTCAGCTCCCCAGGAAACTGGTAAACAATTTGCAAGATGGAATTCAACACCAGTGCCAACAAGACCGTAATGGCCGTATTATGGGGGAATGTGGAGGCCCGAGCCCGGGTTTTCATTATCGTGTGTACAAATGGGACCCTGCAGCCAGCCTCCCACTCCAGGCGGCAGCTGCTGGCTGGTGCGTGGTAATTTGATGTAAATTGCCCCCAAATATGGTAATTCGCTCCTCTGCCAGGGGAATTTGAAGTCACAAACCTGGAGATGTTGGCAGCAGATGTTTTTTTTTCCTTTTTACTTCTCCACAGGCTGCTGGTATTGTGGAAGAGGGCAAGGCGACCCGGAGACAAACGAGGCTTGCCTTCGCCACCTCCTGGGTAGCTGCTGTGTGACCTACTGGTGAGGAGAATGGGCCACTTCCCCTCTCTGGAGCCTCTGTTCCTCATCGGTTCGACGGGCATGATTTCTGCCACAGTGGCTTTGAAGACTGGAGAAGATGCACTCAAGTGCCCAGTACGAAGCTTTTCTATGTTTCGGACCTCCAGAGGTGCCAGCGTGGGGGTCGGGCAGTCAGTGCCCAGGGTTGTGCCCTGGCCCACAATAGCGAGCTCCCTCAGGCAGAAAACAAGAACTGCATGATGAAAGTTAAAGTAAAAAACGCCGTGGGAAATGTCTGACCGAGGACAGACTCTGGGTGAATGTCTTTACGATCTAGAGCTCACTGGAATTTGTAAGGAAAACATCAATTATACCAATATGGAAATGAGCAGAGGGTACACATAGAACATGGCCACCAGAGAAAGACAAATAGCAATCAACACTGAGGACGATGTCTCTCCCTCCTACTTCTCCTTTAATCATTAGGGGAAGGGTCTCAAATTAAACAACAGCCTCAGAACGGCTTGGTCCCATAAAATAGGAGAAAAATGTTGAAACAGAGGTGACGTTTCTCGTGCAGCGAAATCCCAGCTGCCGTGGCGGCAACCTGTGCTGGAGAGCACGTCCTAGAAGCCACCGACGATGAGTGGCAAAAGTCAAGCAAGACAAACGATCCAGGAATCTCATTACTGTGTCTTTTCCCCGAGGAAATTATTCAATAGGAGTAAAAGGCAAACGAACAAAAGATGCTGAGGAAACTGTTAAAAAGCATGGTAGATGGCGAAGCTTCCGCGTGAAATACTCTGAGGCGTTTGAAAGGAGAACTAGGTTTTGGAGAGTGGGGCATCCATGTGCGATACTGTTTATGGCATATATTTAATTTAGAAAGGGGAACAAAAGGCTGTTTACAGCTTCATTGAAACTATATGCGTGTGTGCCGTGCCGGGGCGCAGCCTGCCCTGTGCAGGGGAGGCAGCTTTGAGAGAGGAAGGGTGTCGGCACAAAGGGAGGCTGCCCTCCAGCTTGAGATTTCTGTCTCTCGGTCACAAAAGGTCATCTCGGAGCAGGAGCAGCAGCAGCAGCAGCAGCAGTGCTTGACAGGCCCCTGGGGTGTAAGGGGATACTCTTGGGGGACGAGCTCAGCTCCAGGAAGAATCTTCCTGTGATCGGGGCCTTCTAACAGTGA
The DNA here is from genome assembly GCF_004126475.2 of Phyllostomus discolor. Taxonomy (NCBI): domain Eukaryota; kingdom Metazoa; phylum Chordata; class Mammalia; order Chiroptera; family Phyllostomidae; genus Phyllostomus; species Phyllostomus discolor. The sequence goes on from NC_040905.2 coordinate 185,703,098, forward strand.
CATGGGCTGGCTCTTGAGGTAGTGCGCTCCCCAGGGGCTGGAGGTGTGCAGGCAAAGGCTGGAGTAGAGTCAAGCCCGGATGGTAGCTGAGTCAGATTTTACCTAGTGGGTTAAATGATACTATCACATGCCTGCTCATACCAGGGCATCTGGCCAACGACCCCCCAGAGAGAAAAGGGTATATCCTTTTTTTCAAGAACACACAGACAGAAATTGAAAAAGGAGCGGAGGTAGGAAAGAAGAAGGGAAGGGAAGGAAAGAAGGGAGGGAGAAGGGAGGGAGGAAGGAGAGAGGAAGGAAGGAAGGAATGTAAGGAAGGAAGGAAGGAAGGAAGGAAGGAAGGAAGGAAGGAGATACGAAGCCTAACCGCATGCTAAGTAGGCCTCTAATCCCCTTTGTAAACACTGTCAGCACTTGTCTTCCATAATGAAAAGCCCCTGCCGGCTGCTTATATCCAGTCCAATGTTAATGAGACCAAAACACATTAGAGCAGATATTGACTCCAGTTGTCATAGTGCCAGCGCTCAGGGCACCAGGGGGGATACACTGACGGAAGGAGGCTGGGGTCAGTCTTGGCCTCCGTGGACATCGTCCTGTGGGTCCCTCGCCCAGACCGTCCGGCGGAGGAACCCCGCCACACAAAGGGCGGCAGGACTTTCGTGACGGACAGCACACCTCCACTGATGGCCTGGATGGCCGACCCTGTAAGGGAGGAGAGTGGCCTTGACAGTCAAGGCTAATAGTGTCAGGGCTGAAAAAGTAACACTACTTTCCCTTCCACCTTCTAGATTCTCTCAGCTGGTTGAATAACCAAAAGAACAAAACAGAGGCACAGGAGAAATCAAAATGTAATGCATGCACGTGAGGAATTCACAGAAAGAAAATTCCAAAGAGAGTGAGGCAAAATTGGGCATATGTGTCATTTTGGACACAGGAGAAAAGCTGGGGACAACATCCTAGATTTCGAAAGTGAGAATGGGTGATGTACAAGTAGCTGAGGAAGAGTGGGACACAGAGGGCGGGTAAGGTGTTGCTGGGCCCCCCAGACAGAGTTGCAGGGCTGGGGGCGAGGGGGATCTAGTCACAGGTTCCTGTTGAGTTGTCGTCCAGGACTGATGCTAAGGGGATTGGGTTCAGTTTCCCTTCCTTTTTAAAAAAAAAATTACTTATTTATTTTTTAGAGGGGAAGGGAAGGGGAAAGAGAGAGGGAGAGGAGAGAACATCAATGTGCGGTTGCTGGGTGCTGTGGCCTGCAACCCAGCATGTGCCCTGACTAGGGAATCAAACCTGGTGATGCTTTGGTTTGCAGCCAGCACTCAAGTCCACTGAGCTATGGCCAGCCAGGGCCGTTTCCTTTCCTAAAGCAGTTTTTTTTTTTTCCCTCAGAATTTCTCTTAGGCAGGAAAGAAGGGAGGGGCAAAAGGTCCTTTTGGAGTCTTTTTTTCCTAATATCAACTTAAAATCAATATCCCAAAAGGCACAGTTTGTGGGGTGGCGAAGCTCTGGTTCCCTTCAATACAAACATTCACTCAAACACAGCGTACAAATCTGTTCAATGCCCCCGTCCCCTTTGCCTCCTGTTTAATGATTTCATAGAAATCCAAGAAATCGTTACCAAGCTAGAGGTGGGCCATTTGGGAGGCTTGTAAAGGGGGGGGGGGGGGGGGGCGGGGGAGGGGAAATGAAGCTGTGTTCACCCAGTGCTCACCTTCTGCTTCTGACATCGAACCCCTTCTGGGAAAGGTTAATGCTCTATCTTGGGCCTTGCTCTTAGCAAAAAGTCTCTCATTGTTGTGTTCATGAATTACATGAGGCCCAACATGCTGTCACCGAGGCCTAGACCTCGGAGCTGCACAGACCTGTTCTTCTGGCTTGGCCACCCTCGCTGGGGTCTCTGGACAACCGTGCCTCAGTCTCCCTGCCCCAGCTTCACCTCCCCAAGCCACCCCCCGCACAGTTGACCAGAACATTCTTTCTGGTGTACAGTTCTGGTCCTCATTTACAGTCTTGCTCCTAGTTTGCAGTCACTGCTCCTCATCGCCTACTGGGTAAAAGCTGAAATCGCTCAATTCACCGTTTCCCCAACATCAGCTCCATCACTGTCACACACCTCATGCTCCAGGCGTCGACTGGCTAGGACAAAGTGCCCTAATGCACAGGGCTAGACTCCAGCCACCACACCTAAGGCCAATTCCCTTCACTTGTCGGAGAACACATAGTCACCTGGTTTGAAGAATAAAAAAAAAAAAGAATGCCAGCCTCATTGCATTGCACGACACTTCTCAGCTGATGGACCTTTTCATGGAAGTTTTCTTATTTAACCCTCCCCGCAGCTCTGTGAGGTGGACACTATTACACCTGTTCTACAGGTGAGCAGTCAGGGGCTCAGCAGAGGTGGCTCAGAGGCTGGAGGCAGAGATGAAACCCAAAGACAGGAAGCATCTTACCTGAGAACACCTTGCAGTCTGGGCTGATAGCTCCCAGGATCCCACGTATCATTTCCCCTACTTACAGAAGGGGAAACTGAGGCATGGGGCGTGTCAAGAGAACCCTGCATCACAAAGATCCTGAGGGGTGGGGCGAGAGAAGCCCGAATCCTTCCAGCTCAGAGTCCAGTCCTCCCTCTCCCACATTCCAGTGGCCTTTCCAAGGCAGCCGGAAGGGGCCGGGTGAGAGCTGCCTCCGACCTCAGTAGTTATTCTTTGTCGGTCCCGGGGACAGGGTCTGGATCATCATTTAGAATGTGATGGGAAGGGCCACTTAACCAGACAACAGCTGTCGTGTGAATTGAGTGACTCAATTGTCCTTGAGAAATGTGTGTCCCCTGGGAGCGACTCCCAGCCCTTTCTGTCCCCTGATCCGAGGTGACTAATGGAAAATCCATGTCCTACCCGAAACCTGGTGGCAAAGAGGAGAGCCTTAAAACCTGAAGCAGCCACCCGATTTTAGCTCTAGCGAAAGCAGATTAATGTTTCATGGACTGCTTGAAATCCCAAGGCAACACAGCATGAAGGCCCTCCCTTGTATGCTCGCTCATTCACTCATTCATTCACTCAGCCCACAAACACTTCTTGGGAGCGGCGTCAGTGGTTCCCCCGGCCCTCACCCCCGGGAGCCTCACCCTCGGGAGTTTTGGTCTAGTGGGAAGATAAACCAGTGAATGTACTAGTAATAGACTTTCTTCGCCAGCTCCTGCCTTTGCCGCAAGAAGGAGCTGAGGCCCAGAGAGGGGGGAGGTGCTCCTCTGCTTTCAAAGAAGAGATTTGCATGGTTTTGCATTGGAGCCAGAGACCTCACAATGGCATTTTTTCAGGAGGCTGAAGGTTGAAATCTGTTTTCCCTAAGGCGAGCTGTAAGAGCATTCCTTTGACAAGACAGTAAAACATCTGTGTTTATGAGGGAGATAAGGTGGAATCTGGCAGCTGCGGGCCTCCAAGGCTGCCTGGAGAAGGTGTTGCCTCAAAAGATACAGTCTGGGGTGAAGACATCCAGAGGGGACAGACAGCCACGAGTCTGGCCCGGAGCCCTGGGTGAGGGTTTCTTCCTTCTGATCTCCAATCGTGGGGTGGGCATGGGGGCGGGGCGGGGGCAGCTGACGCTGTGCGGGATCAGGTGTGGACTTGCTGCCTCCTGAGTGGCTGTTGAATGGGTGGATTTCACTGCATCTCCGTTCTGTTCCACCCAATACTCAGCTTGCAGAGAGATCAGAACATTTCGTAATGCTGCTGCTTGCCGTCTCCTAGACACATAAGGCTCCTTAAACTCACAGTCAAGCCCCTTCACTAGGTCCACCTCGCCATTCCAACTGAACCCAGATTGAGGCTCTTGTTCTGAAACACATGTGCCCTCTCTCCGCCAGGCGTCTGCCAATGCTGTTCCCAGTGGCTGGCATGCCCTTCCCCACCGTCTGCTGCCTGTCCTTTAAGACCCTCTCTCCCTGCCTAGGAAGATAAAATGGGTGCCCCCTCTTTGAGCATCCTTGGAGGCCAGCACTAGCATGGTGGACTACACTAATGACTTTATAGGGTCACGTGGGCTTTCAGGACCCTGAGGGTAGAGGATAGCAACTGGTCCTCTGGACATTCCCAGAGCCTTGCACAGTTCTCTGCTGGGTGGGGTACCTTGGGTGAGCCTCTGAATCCATGCAGGGGACTTTGAACATGGGCACCCCCTTCCTTCCATTGCCCAGTGCATTGCACGGCTCTGAAGCAAGCCTGGCAGACGGCGTGGCTGTTGTCCCGACAGCGATCTAGATGCTTTTGACCAGCCTTTCTTTCCCTCTGGTGGGATGATGGGGTGGGAGACAAAAAAGAGCTCACTGTCTTGAGTGTTTCGGTTTTCCACAGCGGTTCCCAGTGCTTTCAGGTAAAACCAGTGCTGACCAGTGCAGAGAGACCATGTGCACGGGCTCATCGGGGTTGGAGGCACGTCCCCAGCAGTGGGTACAGGGCACAGGGCACAGCCCTCACCAGCCGGAGAGCCTGCCTGGCTTTCCCCCCCTCCCTGGTCCCTCACGCTTGTTCTCCAGGGCTGCACTCCTTTTGCTCTGTGTTCTGGAAAACCCAGGCTAAGATGCCCTGTTCCCCATCCATCAAGAAGCCCTCCTTAAGTCATTCATCTCACACTGTTATTCCCCCAGTCATATGCTCTGAGCGATCGGGAGCAGGGCTCCGGGCCCAGGCCCATGGGTTTGAATCCCAGCCCAGCGCTGGCTGGCTCCGTGGCCTCGAGGCGGCTGAGGAGGATACTCCGGAGCAGCTGGCTCAGCACCACGCCGCCCTCCTTCTACACGGAGAGGCTGGAGAGCGAAACGTCTGACCGTCTCTCGTCTGCACACTCCCACACACGCAGGCTCCTGGACGAACCATGCAGATGCACGCTCATGAGGTCTGGAGACAGCAGGCAAGTTGGAGCGCATCCTATCACCCGCCTCCTCTGGCGGCGGCCGTGCTATGGGAACCCCCGGTCTCTGCAGCCAGGTCCTGGGGCCCGCCCCCACTTCCCTGGGGGTCAAGGCCGCCCAGAGGCAGGATGGGCTGAGTGCTTCCCCTGCACATCCCTGGTCAGCGCACAGTGAACAGGGAGACACCCAGGACCGTGTCAGGCCGCACACTGTCTGTGAAGGAAGGAGGGTGTGGGTGGGCTTTTGCTGAGTCCCCTCTACGTATGACTGGGTGACTATAAACCTACACACAACCACTCTGTTGTGGATGCAGCGCTCCTCCTTCCACGGAGGGCTGACCTGGAGCCAAACCTTCACTCTCCAGCTCTGTCACCGGGTGGCCTCAGGTGAGAGACATTGTATTCTCGGAGCCTCAGTTTCCCCATCTACGAAACAGGACAGACAAGTCCATCCATTTGTGCCTGAGGTGTGTTTTGCAGACTGGGAAGTGAAGTAAACCCTGAAAAGGGCCCGAGTACCAGCAGAATCTGAGTTCTGACCCTCTGGGCAGCCCACAAAAATTTACTCAGAGTAGCTTGGGCAATCCCACCGCAGAGACGCCGGCTGAACTCCTCCCAAGGCCAGGGGGTGGGGGACACAGGCTGGTGGGGGCAAGGTCTCCATGAGACTGTGCTGAGGAGTCTCGGGCGCCCCAGACTGTTGAGGGGGTTCGGGCCCGGGGCTCCAGCAGCTGGGGAGGGAGGCTGGGCAGCTGGGCCCATTCCCAGTCTGCCGGTGGCCATCTGCAACAAGTGAGATGAAAGGAGGGACAGGGGTACGTGGAACCCCTGGGATCTGGGCCCAGCTCTGCCACAGGCTCACTGCCTGCTGTCGGGCAGGTGTCTTCCCCACCCTGGGCTTCAGTTTCCTCACTTGTTAAACAAGAACTAGGAGGTGGTCTTGGAGTCCCCTCCGGCCCTGAAATTCTGTGAGTCGACAAGTAATCGCCCCTGATCAGCATTCTGCTCCTGCACAAACCTGCAACGTGAAGAAGCCAAAGCAGATCGTTCTACATTCGTTTGGAGACGACTTCCTTGAATCCGTCCCTTCTTCCCCAGAGGCTCGCTTGCCGGTCCAGGTCTGCACGCCAGAGCCCTGACTGCCAGGTATCTCAGCCTTCAGTACAGTTTCTCATCGGGCTACAGAAGTCCTCCCTCTCAGACCGCCGCTGGATGGGGCCACCCGCAACGTGGGGCTGAGCGTGGAGCAGCTGACGGGCTTTGGCACTGTCTGAAGGAGAGGTTGGTCCCTCAGCCCTGGGAGGCTGAGACGACGTTGGAATGCCTGGCCTTGATCACCAGGCGGCCCGAGGAAGGGACAGGCTGTGTGCCAATGAAACTGATCCCCCTCACGACAGCCTCGGGACTCTGGGGCCATTTCCCTCATTTTATTGGTGAGAGAAGCACAGCTCAGAGACGTGAAGTTGCCTGCCCAAGGTCACACAGCCAGTAGCTGAATCAGGCTTTCCAATGTAGTCTGTCCGGCTTTGCCCAGTGCTACGTGACCTCCTTCCTGCCGACGCTGATCTGTTTAGAAACATGTCCCCACTGGTGGAGTGTCCCTGCAAGGACAAGGGCTGGGGAGAGTCAGCTCTTATCCCCGGCTCACAGACACAGAGAAGATGCTCAGTAAATGCTGGAGGACTTGAATGAACTGAGTGTCCACGAGAGCCCACCCGACACCTGAAACTGACGGACAGGTGATGCCCCGGCAGGGCTGTGCTGTGCACAGCGTCTGCCAGGGCTGCCTCGGAGGTGGGCAGACAGACAACGAGGCTCCGACCCAGCAGGGGGGGATGCAAGGTCAGGCTCTTAGGAAGAATGAACAATATCCAAGGAATTCTTAGGGAACAGCAGGGGGGAATAAAGATTCTTCAAAGAAGGCCTAATGGCAAATATTCTGGATTTTCCAGCTAATTTGAAGGTACCTACTTGGAACATTTTCTTGTCAGAAAAGATTTTAAAATACATTCATTCGGTGTGACATGATAATTGGGCCTGGCTGCCTGATGAATGCCTTTTATCTGTTCCTGAGCTATTGTTCCGGGGATCGAGCTGATGGGCTGGAACGGGCACTTTGTTAAACGCACAAACAGAGCTGCTTGCCATGGTTCTGACCACCGAGGCAATGGGGTCTCAGGAAGATTCACTGGGGGCTTGTAAGGATAAGGTGTCAGAGAAGAGAGGAACTTCAGAGATTAGAGAAGGCGACTTCCTCCCCGTTAGCCTGGGAGACTGAGGCCCAGGGAGGAGCAAGGCACTCTGGGTCCCACACCATGGAAGCGGCAGAGGCGCGGCTTGGCCCAGAGGTGGAGCCCCTCTTCCCTGCCTGCCAGGCCTCCGTGGAAAGAGGCACGGCGGCAACAGACAGTGTGTGTTCGTGCAAAGCCACCCCACGGCCTCTTGATGCTCCTCTGTGGCCCGGAGAACACTCACTCGTCTCGTGCTAGGGCTTGGCTGCCAGAGGGGGGTGCATTTCCGACCCCGGCTTGTCTCAGCTCTACGGTGCTGTTATCAAATTAGCTGTTTTTAAAGGCCCCCCCTTTCCCTTTCTCCCTCTTTGATCTTTTCCTTTATTTGAGTGCCTTTGTCTCATCGAAGGCCAGTTTCCAGGCCTGGCCATCTGACAACCATTTGCAAAGGACCCACCCTCCTTTGTCACTCTTTCTAAGAAGGACAGACTTGTTTGGACTTATTATTTATCTTTACATAATATTTTGGTTTATCTCAATTTTTTCTATCAAAATCCCTTTAGTATTTAAAAAAAAACTAGTAATATCTGTTTTAGGGTACCGCGGAGCCCTCCATATGCTAACAAATCGTTTACGAAACTGTAGCTTGGGTTTTCGACTTTGCCAAGGCAGAGTCACTATTTTTCTCTTTAAAAACTCAGTGTGTTATCTGATCTGCCTTTCATTAACATTTAATGACTAAAACAGTTCCATCGGGAGTACGAGGTTGACATTTCCGTTGTTTTTCTTTAAAAACACCCCAGCATTAATCATCCCTCCAAAGGCCCCCTTTTCTACACAAGTGAGATAACACAGGTCCAGGAGAGGTGTACACGTGTGTTGGTGTTTAGGTGTGCTGGTGCTCACATGTCTGAGTTTTCACGCCTGTGCCTGTGCGGCTGTGCGCGGGCTCTGTTTGCCTGCCGATGTGTAACTGGCCATGTGTGTGTCTTGGTTGATGGTGTGTGAGTGTGAAAGTGTGTGTGTGCACAGATGAATCTGTGTGGGCCTGGAGGTGTGTGCATTGTCTGTCTCTGTGTGTTGTATGGCCATGTGACGGTCTGTGTTCATGCATGTGTTTCATGTACGTGTGCTTGTGTGTATATACATGCCTATTTGTGTGAGGGTGGGTGCTGTGTGTGTGATGGGTTGTGGGTTTGTGTGTGTCCAGGTGTCTGACTGCAGGCACACGCGTGGGGATGTCTTTGTCTGTGTTTTTACTAGCATGTTTGTAAATGGCAAAGCTCAGACTTGTGTTCAGGCCTCCTATATACATGTACACAGTACCCTCTAGTGGACGGGAGAAGAAAGCACCCTAAACAAAAACAAAAAAAGAAAAAGAAGAGAAAAAAAAAGCAGGAATGGAGTCACCTCCAATTCCAGACTGACACATGGCCACACAGAGGGGAAAGTTTCCAGGATGGACCCTGAGAGGGCGGAGAGGGTCAGGCTCCAGCCTCACAGGGGCCTCTGTGCAGGGTTCAGACCTCAGGGTGGGCGTCCAGCTTCCCAGTGTGGGGAGAAAGGGCTTGTCCTCTGGTATGGAGGCAAAATCACTGAGCTTGGTTGAGACAGGGGGGCCATGGTCAGTGAGCACACAATCAGACCACAGTGGGGAGGAGCTTTACCCAGAGCTCCTGCAGTCGCCTGGCCCTGCCTGTCTATTGGCCAAGTCAGGCCCACATAGAAGGACTGGTCAGCCCCATGCCCTTCCTGTACCACACTAAGTCCCAGTGGTCAGGAAATGGGATGCTTTTACCTGAAATGCTGTATGAGTCTCCTATTCCTGTTGTAACAAATCACTACAAACTTAGTGACTTAAAACCACACATTTATTATTGCAGAGTTCTGGAGGTCAGAATGCCTGGGACTGTACCCTTCCGCAGGCTCCAGAGGGAATTTTGTCCTTGCCTTTCTCAGTGTCTGGAGGCTCTGCACATCCTGGCTCATGGCCCCGCCTCATTGCATCTGCTGCTGTGATCACACTCCTGCCTCTGCCTCCCCCACCGCCCTCTTTCCGGAGTGCTTGTGACTACGCTGGGCCCACCGACATAACCCGGGGTAACCTCTTTATCTCAAAACGCCTAGCTCAACCATACCTGCAATGTCCCTTTGGCCATATAAGGTAACACTCACAGGTTCTGGGTGTTAGGACACGGATGTGTTTGGGACCCACTCTTTGACCCACTGCAGGTGCCTATTCCAGGGTCTTTCACCTTCCCAGACAGGTCTGGGTGGGTCAGGACGGGCAGCCCTCGAGCGCACGTGGGCACTTGTGGACCATTGGCCCTGCGTCTGACATCGCACCAGATGCTTTATGGACCATCCACTGTGGTCCTTCCAACATTTCTCCAAGGTAAGTGCTGCTATTACAACTACAGCTGAGGCCTGGCAAGGCTAAATAACTTGCCCAAAATTACATAGCTGGAAAAATGCAGACATTTTGAACTCAGAATTGTTCAACTTCAAAACCATCAACAGACATTACAAGGGTCAAACGTCCACTTTATAGACGCAAAAACTGAAACTAGAGGTAGAGTAATCATCTGGTAATAATTGGACATAAATCACCGCCTTAAGAAAAATGCCTACCTGTGTCCCTGTAAGGACTGCACCATCGGTGAGCCAAGCAGTCTGGGTGATCCGGGGCATGAAGATGTATTTAAAGGCCCAGGCATTGAGGTATAATAAATACACAGTCAAATTCACCCACTTTGAGCACGAAGGTCTAGGGATTTTGATGGAGGTGTGTAATCTCATAACCTCTGAGACAACCAGGAGCAGCCTCTTTTCTTGGCCTCCAAATGCTGCCTCATGCCCCTTCGGAGTCACACCCTCCTCCCTCGCAGCTCCCACCACCATGGATCTGCTTTGTGTCTCTTTAGTTGTTGCCCTTTCCAGAATGGCATAAATAGAAAATGAGTGGCCTTTTTGTTCTTCTTTGTAATTGGGGTATTCACGTATAATCAAATGTATCGTTTTTTGGTACAGGGTCTGTGAGTCCTGACAAACACGCACAGTCATGTGACCACTCCAGTGCAGACACAGAACTCTTCTGTCACCCGCCGCCCCCCCCCGCCCCCACAGCGCCTGGGGCTGTGCTCCTGGGGCCACCCCTTCCCCCCATCCTGGCAATCAACAACCCGTTTCCTGTTCCTGTAATTCTGTCTTCCAGCATGCCATTTAAATGGGGTTATACAGATGATGCCTTTGAGTATACCTCCTTCCACTAACGTACGTTTGGGATTTACCCATGGAGTGTGTATCCATGGTCCATTTGCTCTCATTGCTGAGCAGTATCCCATTGTATGAATGTACCACAGTATATCCACGAACACCATTCAGGTTGTTTCCCAGTGAGGCACTTACACATTATCTTCTGTGTGTTCTGCTGGATCGGCGTGGCTAATGTTTTGTGTAAGCGGAATCTATATTCGTGAAGAATGGTGGACTGTAGTCTTTTGGGGGAATGTCTTTGTCTGCTTTTGGTGTCAAGGAGATGTTGGCCCCATAAAAATGATCAGGAAGGGTGCTGTCCTCTTCTATCTTCTCCAAGAGTCTGTGTAGAATTGGTGTTATTTCTTCCTGAAATAACTTGGTATTAGAATTCATCAGTGAAGCCATTTGAGTCTGGAGTTTCCTTTGTTGAGAGATTTTCAATTATGAATTCAATTTGTTTAAGAGATAGAGGGCTATTCTTGTTATCTATTTCCTCCCGAGTGAAGCTCTGGTAGTTTGTGTCTTCCAAGGGGGTTTTCCATTTCATCAAAGTTATTACATTTATTGTCATAAAGCTGAGGAAAAGCCAGTGCTGAAACACCCAAACACATGAGTGAGTGATTTGCTAAAGAAGAGACCACTGAGGACAAAGAACAAAAATTCAGGGTTAGGAAATAAACTGAAATTCATGAAAAGCTATGTTTTTTTGAAATGAGTCAGTTTATTAAAAAGTATAATTATTCACAAAGACATAAAGCAAAGTCTTATCAAAAAGTTGGAAACCACATAAATGTCAAAGAAAGTTAATATGGACTTCCGGCCAAGATGGAGGCGTAGGTAGACACCCTGCGCTTCCTTGCACAACCAAAATGAAGGACAACAAAAATTTAGAAACAAAAAAAAAGGAGATCTGACAGAGAATTGACCTGTATGGAAGCTCGACAACCATTCATCCAGACCAGTAAGAGGGGAGGAGTCCGCGGCCAGCAGAGGGGTAGGAAAAAGCAGTGATTGGTGGTCCTGGGCATGCAGGCAGCAACTGGCAGACCCCAGGCGTGGGGTGGCAACAGGCAGACCCAGTGAGGCGCGCAAGGCCACTGGCTGACTGCGAATACACATCCTCATGAAGATAAACCAGGTGAAAATGGGGAGCAAGACAGACCGTGCAACCCAGGGCCCAGTGCCGGGAAATAAAGCCTAAAAGCACCAATTGAAAACACCCATGGGGATAGAGGTGCCGGGAGAGACTCCCAGCCTCACAGGAGAGTTTGTTGGAGAGACTCACAGGGTCCTGGAATGAACAAGCCCACCCACCTGGGAACCAGCACCAGAAGGGCCCAGTTTGCTTGTGAGAAGCAGTGGAAGGTACTGAAATACAAGAGCAGAGCAAGCACCATCGTTCCCTCTCTGGCCCCACCCCCACATACAGCATCACAACCCAGCAACTGGGTTGCCCCGCCCAGGTGAGCACCTAAGGCTCTGCCCCTCACTATGTAACAGGCACAACCAGACCAAAAAAAAAAAAAAAGGCTCAAATGGAAGAACAGATCAAAGCTCCAGAGCTAATACATCTAAGCAACCTAGAGATAGCCAACCTATCAGATGCACAGTTCAAAGCACTGGTGATCAGGATGCTCACACACTTGGTTGAATTTGGTCACAAATTAGATGAAAAAATGAAGGCCACACTAAGTGAAATGAAGGAAAATGCACAGGGAACCAATAGTGAAAGGAAGGAAACTGGGACTCAAATTAATGGAGTGGACCAGAAGGAAGAAAGAAACAACTAAACAGAAAAGAATGAAGAAAAAAGAATTCAAAAAAATGAGGAGAGGCTTAGGAACCTCCAGGACATCTTGAAATGTTCCAACATCCGAATTACAGGAGTATCAGAAGGAGAAGAGGAAGAGCAACAAGTGGAAAAGTTATTTGAACAAATAATAAAGGAGAACTTCCCCAATCTGACAAAGGAAATAGACTTCCAGGAAGTCCAGGAAGCTCAGAGAGTCCCAAAGAAGTTAGACCCAAGGAGGAACACACCAAGGCACATCATAATTACATTACCCAAGATTAAAATGAAGGAGAGAATTCTAGAAGCAGCAAGAGATAAGGAGGCAGTTACCTACAAAGGAGTTCTCATCAGACTATCAGCTGATTTCTCAAAAGAGACCTGACAGGCAAGAAGGGGCTGGAAAGAAGTATTCCAAGTCATGAAAGGCAAAGACCTACATCCCAGATTGTTCTATCCAGCAAAGCTATCATTTAGAATGGAAGGGCAGATAAAGTGCTTTCCAGAGAAGGTTAAGTTAAAGGAGTTCATCATCACCAAGCCCTTATTTTATGATATGTTAAAGGGACTTATCTAAGAAAAAGAAGATAAAAATTATGAACAGTAAAAAGATAGCAAACTCACAGTTATTAAGAACCATACCTAAAACATAAACAAACTAAGCAAACAACTAGAACAGGAACAGAACAACAGAAATGGAGATCACATAGAGGGTCAGCAACAGGGGAGTGGAAGGAGGAGAGAGGGGAAAGGTGCAGAGAATAAGTAGCATAGATGGTAGGTAGAAAATAGACAGGGGGAGGGCAAGGATAATATGGGAAACGTAGAAGCTAAAGAACTTATGATACATGGACATGAACTAAAGGGGGCAAGGTGGGTGGGAGGGGGTGTGCAGGGTAGAGGGGAATGAAGGGGGAAAATGGGACAACTGTAATAGCATAATCAATAAATATATTTTAAAAAAGAAAGTTAATATGGTATATCCCTACATAGAATATATATTATATTTTACTTTAACACAGTGAAAATATGCATGGCAAAGTCTATGAGGAAGTACACCAAGATGTTAATACTAGTTATTTGTTGAGGTTTCAAGCCCATGGAGTCCTTTTCTCCTTCTTTTCTGTATCCTCCAAATTTGCTACATAAAATTTTTTAATGGGATGGACGACTGGTAAGAGAAACACCACTTCCTCCTTCCTCCAGCGGGGGCATAATAGAGTTCCTGTCCCACACAGGTCCTGCCACAGAGCCGCCCTCAGGAAAAGCAGTGAAGGACCAGCACCTGAGATTTGAAGGTCCCTCTGTCCTGGGGCCTTGGCTGCTGCCAGCCCTGCCGCTTCTCTTGATGCTGTTGCCACCACTGCCATCAGTCTGGGCCCGGGACCCATCCCTGGCTGCCCACTTGGGGTCCTACGGCACCCCGGACTGCCTTAAATGTAGTGCATGTCATGCACACCACCCGCCATCCCTACAGGGCTGAGCCTGGGCACGCAGGCCCTGCCACCAGCACGGCCCCTCTGTTCACACACACGCTCCATCATCTTGTTAGATTCACTTACAAAACACAAGTTCAAAGGTAAGATTATTAAGCATTTCAAAGCAGTGACAGTAGAACATACCTGTTTTGCATACCTGGAAAACTAGCCTGGTAACAACAGTGTAGCTGGGGCCGCAGAGGCTGGACCTGGAGCGGTGTCCCTTAGAAATCAGAGTGAGTGACAGGGCAGACCCATTAGTCAACATGTGCACGCACCTCAGCATACACATGCTCCCTTGAGTTACTACGGTGGAGTGACATCGCTGTGGATGGTAGTGGGGACACGGCGCCGTGAGGACCAAGACCATCTCCTGATTTTGTTCACAGCTGTATTTCCAGAGTCCAGCCTAGTGACTGGCACTTGGTAGGTAACCAATAAATACTCATTAAATGTAATTAGAGAGTAAGTATTATCTACGCTGTTTCTCATGAGCTCCTACACATCCTTCAAGATCTTCTTCAAAATGCCCCCTCCTCTAGGAAGCCTTCCGCAACCCTCCCAGAGTTTGAGGTTTCTCTTATGCTTTTACCACATCCTGTGCAGCCCTCCACTCTAGCACCAAGCTGACGCATGAGGTCCCACAGCAGCGCCTCACTCAGGTCCTCAGAGTTCGGCTCGGTTTCCAGGTTTTTCCTTGGGAATTTTGTTAACTATCAAAAAAATCCTAGCTATCCACTAGGACAAAACAAATCTTTCTATGTCATTTTCTAAGAAGTATTTTGCCTATAATCGTCCTCCCCCTCCCTTTCTGCCAAATGCTTTTATCGTAGTACTAAGATGTTTTTGCTACCTTTGTGAAAAGTAAGTGTCAATTTTGGAATAAGTCTAGGTGTGTGGGAAGGTCGCTTGGACAGTGTCCAGTTCACAAGCCCCCCTCATCCCGTCTCCCCACTGCCAATGTCTCCTGTTCCCATGGCACGAGGGCCAAAACAAAGAAACCTGATGTTGGTGCCTCATGATTAAGCAAACTCCAGGCCTTATTCGGATTTCACGAGTGTTCCCATGAATGCCCTGCTTCCGCTTTGGGGCACCCTGCAGACTGCCCTCCGGTCTGCGTGTGTCCTCCGTCTTCCAGATGCTCAGACTGGTTCTGTGGGCCCACAGAAAGAATCTCGCAGAGGTGAAGTGCCCTTCTTGTCACATCATGCCAGGTGACCCCTGACATCCCTGGTGAGGTTCTCCTTGATCACTTGGTTGGGGTGGCGCTTGCCAGGCGGCTTCCCTGGGAAGCTGTTTTCCCTTCCCACGCTGTGTTCCTTGGGAGCAAAGATGGGACGTAGAATCCTATCTCATGCCTCAGCACCTATCACCATATTATAATTGTCCTTCTAAAAAAATTAAGTGAACTATGATCACTTTAAAATACATTTAATATTAAGCTTTAAAAGGAAATTAACCTGTTAGACCCAGAGCTCCCGAAATTATGATACACGTGGTATGCGTTGTTCCTCAGATTACAAAATAACCTCAGTTATGAACAGGTAGGATAAGAGCGTCAGTGGTATAATTACTGCTGCCTGTCATAAGCCCTAATCATGTCCTTAACCCTGGTTGCATCTGGTCCCCTATGACAAATGACACAGTCATTCCCAGGCCCCTGCTGTGTTCCAGACCTTGTCCCAGGCTCTGTGGCTTGGACCCTGGCATTGAGCTGATCCAGCCCCTTTCTTGTACAGTGAGGAGAAGTGAAGACCAGAGACAGTGGCTTGCCTGGGATCACACAGCCCGTGAGTGGTAGAACTAGGGCTGGAACCCGAGACTCTGGCTTCCCCAGAGCTCACGGTGACGCCGGCGCTACTCTGGGGCCCTCCTTCCCCAAATCCCGCTCCAGCCAAGAAGGACTCTGCTTTTCTGTGTAGCTCTCCATTGCACTCCCAGCGCCTGGGTCCCTGCTGAGTAATCACGCTCAGGTGTGGTGTGGACGGCCTGGAGGAGACCGATCACAGCTCGGCATAGCCCCAGGGCGCTCCTGGGGGTCAGGGTGACAGTTCCAAGGAGGGCTTAACGCAGCACAGGTGTGAATAATTGTGGGGTGAATGAATCAGCACAAACACTTAAATCCGATACCTCTTCCACCTGGTGGTGGCACAGTCCTGTCCTTGAGAACACTCGTTGGCCCGGCCTTCTACACCAGCTCTAGTGCTTCCCTGGTCTAACAACAAGCTCATGGCCCCTCTCGTACGAGAACTCACACTCAGAGGGCAGGCACCGTGTGCATCTGCTCATCAGCTGGATCCCAGCATTTAGCCCAAAGCCTGGTGCACGGGTGATGGACGAGTGAGTGAGGTCCCAGGCGGAGAGGACCGGGCTGTCCCACATGCAGCCAAGCCTTCTCGTGGCCCAGATACGGTTTCCCACATTTCTCACCAGCTGCCGGGCTGTCACATCAGATGCGGGTTTTCAAATAGAAGTGAGAAGTTGAGAGTTCCAGCTAAACAAAGCAGCGGGCTGAGCCAGCTCATCTCCAGGCAAGCTGTTTCCCACTCCACCCTGCCCGGCAGCCCAGAGCCCCGCAGCCAGGCCTGCCCTGCAGCCAACTCTCATCTTCCAAAATCTGCACCCAGTCTGGAAATGGGGCACCGGGGATTTTGGGAGGCAGGTCACCCAACCCCTCCCATTTTGGCTGGCCAGAGGACATGGCTTTCCTCCCGCAGTCCACTCCGTGTATGGCCAACACACCCGGATCCCAGGGGCACAGGGCGGAGGGGTCTACATTCAGCAGTGGAAAGAAGGAAGGAAGCAACACCTTGCACCTGAGCACATACTAGGAGCTCTGCCAGGAGCTGGGTGCCTCACCTGTGCTGGTGTGTTTGCAGCACATTACCAGGCAGTCACCTGTGCTGGCATGTTTGCAGCACATTACCAGGCAGACTCCGGGGCGCTACACTCTCTTACAGTGGTGGAAACCGAGGCTCAGACAGATTGCGAATTTGCCAAGGCCACAAACCCGCTTCATCTCATCCCAGAGCCTGAGGACTTGCCTCAGGCTGTGGAGAATGGGCTTCTGATCCCAGACTCTCCTATTTTTCTCACTGCCAGAGTATTTGTTTTTCTGCTCCAGTCCACATAAAATGCCACCAGTGTGATTTGATTCACTCCTGTGTTTGTTTTTAGGGCCAATATTAGTCATGGGAGGTAGTTAGGCCATCCACTCCCTGGTGTGAATTACTCCAATCCGTTGCTTTCCTCTGACTCCAGCTGAGTCTATTAAACATAGGAAGGGAACAAAAGGGTCAAGAGAGCTACTTGCTCCCGGAAACAGAGCAAGATGATTCTCACTTGTTGGAGAGAGGATGGCCCTCTGTGCGCTTGACGTACAAACCCACCGCACTCACATCAGATCGTCCGCCTGGCCCTGCGTGCATTTATTGCATTTTGCAGCACTCTATAATATTCCTGCCAAGGGCTTGTCTGGCCTCTGCTTGCACACCCTGATGACGGGGAACTCATTCCCTCCCAGGGCAGTGCCTTCTATCATGGTGGGGGTGTTCTGCTGCTTAGAAGGTGCTTTCTCAAGCTGCCCTAAACCCGGGAGACTCACAGGCTGCTACAGCTGAATGAGAACTCGGAGATTTCCCAGCCAGAAGTCCTTGGTCTTTTCATACCCAGAGACCCTTCCCCATCATTATCCCTCCCCTCTGGCTCCCTGCTGGGATCTGTTGTGCCTGCCTCCCAGGCAGTAGGTATTAAGTTCTCATCTGAGAGAAGACCCTTTTCCAGGCGACCGTGTCCTCTGGGATATTTTAACTGCGAAAGACCTTGGAGTGGAAACCACTGGCCTACTCTAACCCCTGGGCTGTGCAGACAAACAGCTGCTGCCCAGGGAGGACCAGCAGCATGTCCAAGGTCACCTGACAAGAAGGCTGCTGTCTAACCAGACGCATTGATGGATCTCCCGTCGTTCCCATCCAGCCTGACCTTCACGGAGAGCAGAGAAAACAGGGGACAAGGACAAAGGAGGGATAAACTTTGATGGAGAGAAGAGGAGAGACATGAAGCGGACCCAGGGCAGCCAGTACCTCCTGGAGGGCACTGGGGGAGGCGGCCGAGTGAGTGCACTGGGCACAGGGCTGTGGGTCTGGGGCAGAGGCTGGGTGGGGGCTGCAAACAGAGGGCAGATCCCCCCGCTGCTTCAAAAACACCTGCAGATGCCGCCCATGGCTGCCCACTGACCCCAACTTCATATTCATCACACATCTGAGCTCTCGACAACCCCTTCTTCTTCTTTTTGAAAAGATTTTATTTATGTATGTGTAGAGCTAGGTCAAGGGAGGGAGAAAGAGAGTGAAAGAGCATGAGAGAAACATCCACATGTGAGAACAACATGACAGGTTGCCTCTCACACATCCCCAGCTGGGCACCCGGCCTGCAACCCAGACATGGGTCCTGACCCGGAAGTGAACCAGCGACCTCTTGGTTTGTAGGGCAGTGCCCAACCCACTGAGCCACATCAGTCAGGGTTTGCTGCTCTCTTCTGCCCTCCCTCCACGTCCAGTCTTTACTCTGGCTGGTCCTTGAGCTGTCTCCTCTTCTCTCCTTGGCCGCTCAGATGGATCCGCAACCAATACAGCTGTGGCTTGGCTGTGCCCTTGGATGTGCTGGTCACCCCGGCAGCTGTGGCCCTCTGAGTCTTTACGATGTCCCCGCACACTGACTGTGAGTATTTCTAATTTACAGACAGAAAAACTGAGGCTCAGAAAAAGTAGCTTTTGAAAT
This sequence comes from Phyllostomus discolor, assembly GCF_004126475.2. Classification (NCBI taxonomy): domain Eukaryota; kingdom Metazoa; phylum Chordata; class Mammalia; order Chiroptera; family Phyllostomidae; genus Phyllostomus; species Phyllostomus discolor. The sequence goes on from NC_040905.2 coordinate 185,721,535, forward strand.
TTTATGATCACAAACCATTACCTAGAGAAATGAGAGGGCCCTAGGTCTTTAGGTTTCAAACTTAGTGTTCTTCTGAGTACACGTCACCATTCTACTTTTCATGTGGGGAATATTCCCAACCTTAGGATCTCGTGTATGTGACCAGAAAATAAAACTGGAGCCATGGTTATCACTGGGTGATTTTTATTTTCTTCTTCATTCTAGTGTCTTCATTTCAATTTTTTTTCTACAATGAGCATGAATTATTTCTACAATCAGAAAAAAAATTAGAGACAAAATTGTTCTTATTCTCCCAAAGCCCAGCTCCGATGCTCTCTTGAACCTAAAAGGAGAGCTCCCTGGGGATGAGCAGCTCCGTCCTCCAAACCCCAGCTGCTGTGTCCATTGCTCCCTTCCTATGGACTGAGCTGTGTCCCCCTAATATTTGTATGTCGAAGCCCTAACCTCAACCATCTTTGGAGAGGGGGTCTGAAAGGAGGAAGCTATGGTTAAATGAGGTCAGAAGGCTGGGGCCCTGGTCCAAGAGGATTAGTGTCCTTATAGGAAGAGACACCGGAGAGCTCACTGTCTCCCCTTCTCCACGTGTGGACACAGTGAGAAGGCTTGCAAGCCCGGAAGAGAGTCTTCACCAGAAACCGACTCTTCTAGACCTTGCTGTTGGCCTTCTAGCCTCCAGAAACGTGAGCAAGTAAATTTCTCTACTTCAGCCATCCTGCTTGTGGGGCTTCGTTATGATAGCCTGAGCAACTGGAGGCACCTCTTTAACAACAGAGGAGCGTGGGCCTGGGGTCAGGGTCTGGGTCAGGGCTGTGACACTCATGAGAACCCCAGGCACTTGTGGGGAAGGTAGACTCCCAGATATGCCCCCGCCCCAGCGGATTCCAAGCAGAAGTATCTGAGGTTGAGACCGAAGCTGCCTTTTAGCAAGGCCTCTAGGATTCTGAGAGAGGAGGTGTCTCACAGCCCTTTGAAAATCCCTGGCCCAGAGGATCACACAGCCCCTTCCGAACGCCACCTTCTGCTCCCATGTCAGTGGAGCCCCAGTGCTGAGCCCCTGCCCCGTCCCAGTCAACCCCCATGTTTAGACATCAGGTCATTCTGAGTCTTCCTCTTTTGCCTTTTTTCCTATTAAAGCATGGGAAGGCAGAGGCCAATGGAGGAAAATAAGCTAAAAATTTATAAAACAGAAAAGTGAATCCATGTACACTCCTGGAAAGTGGACCAAAGTGCCTCACGTTACCCAAAAGTTTGCAAAATGCCCCACTGGAGGAACTAAAATCACCAATACAGTCAGCCTTTCATATCTGCGGGTTTCATATCCGCTGATTCAACCAACTATGGATCAAAAATATTCAGGAAAAAAAATCCCAGAAAGTTCCAAAAAGCAAAACTTGAATTTGCCACGTGCTGAGCACGACGCTGATTCTGCGCGGCTGAGGTGATGTGTATGTAGACTCTGCTGTCGCCTGTATCCAAGTACTACGCCATTGCACATGATGGACGTGAGCGTCTTTGGAGCATCCTCGGGGTCCTAGAACCAACCCCCTGTTGACGCTGAGACAACTGCTATCACAGAGAAAACAGAGAAGGAGAATACTCATTGTCTGCATTATCTATTGTTGCATATCTATTGTTGCATAACAGATAGCCCCCAAATTCAGCACTTTTAAACAAGTTTCTGAGGGTGGGGACTCTGTGAAGAGCTTAGCCGGGTGGTTCTGGCTCAGAGTCTCTCACGGGGTCATCAAGCTGCGGCCCCCTGAAGGCTTGCCTGGGGCTGGGGGATCCACTTCCGAGTGCGCTCACGGGCATGTCGGCAGGTTGGAGAGACGTCTCGATTCCTAGCGCATGGACCCCTCCAAAGCTGACACGACAGCTTGCCTCCCAGAGCAAGAGACCAGAGAGAAAGGCCCAAGACCAGGCCTCAGTCTTTTATAACCTAATGTCAACGTGACGTACCACTGCCACTTCTACCATCTGCCATCATCACACAGACCAGCCTCCTGGTACAATGTGGGATGAGACCACAGAACATGGCTGTGACTACTAGGAGTCAGGGTGTCAGGGGCCATCCTGGAGTCTGGTTATAACATTTTTTTAAACCAAGTTGACATTTGGACTAAATTAACATCAACCAACGTGTTTTCAGCCTAGTTGCCTTCAGCCAGATGACAGATGGCCCTGGAACATAAACAGGAGCACCTTCTTTCCCGTGTGTGGTGAGCTGGACAACAGTCCTGAAGTCATTCAGGTCCTGATTCCTAGGACCCGAATAACCTTAGATGGGAAAAGCATCTCTGCCTGTCCAGTCTGTGAGCAGCCCGAGGACAGTTTGTCTCTGCACCGCCAGGCCCCTGGTGCAGGGTCACCAGTAACAGGACCTGAGTGGAGGGAGGAATGGTGGACGGCAGATGCTTGCTAACGTGGAAACTGCGGGGCCTTGGCAAAGAAAGGGCTGTGCCTAGGAAATAGTCTTTGAACCAAAACAAGAATTGACTGGAGGTAGAGGTGACAGACATGGGCATCCTGAGCCCCGGTTCCCTTATTCTGGTCACCGAGGAGTCAGACGCTGCTGATCCAAGAGGCCCCTGGGCGTTCCTTGGCTACTCTGCACAGTGTGCCGTTAGCAGCGGGCAGCATTTCAGCCTTGCTCAATCCACAAGGGTGTGACGATGCACTTGGCTGCTGCCAACGCTTTGTACTTCAGCCACTGCCTCCTCATGGCCTCTAGCCAGAGGTGATAACAGGATAGGAAGAGCAGCTAACTGGGTTTCTCACAGAGCATGCACTCGGCGTCCAAAGTTTATGGCCAAGGACTCTGCTCACAAACATTACTGAACAGCTTTACTGCAGCTTTCTCTGGCCCTGCTCCTCTGCTGGCCCTTGAGTCCGTCTTTATCCCCTCCTTGTATGGCGGGGAAGACACAGGCCCAGAGGGAGGAAGTTGCCCGAGGCCACACACTGGGAGGCTGGAGCAGGGCCTGGGCCCTAGGCTTTGACACCCAGCCCTGTGCCCTGCCCACCATCCCTGCCTGGCGCGGTGATCGCTGTCCAATAATTAACTGTGGATTTAGATAAAGATGCTGAGCCCAGTCCCGAAGGTCACAAAGGTAGAACCTTGAACCAGGAAGACATAGCCTCTTGATTTGGTAACATAATCCTTTCTTATGTGTTTAACTTTTTATTGTGAGTGAGCTTAAGTATAATGGAAGAATAGAAAGGATGTGATGAATTCCGTGTGCCCGTGAGCAGCCAGCTGAAGTATCACCGACACCTGCTGTTCCCGGTAACAACACTTAGAAGCGCCTTTCCCCTGGGAAACCAGGGTGGACGCTTGCTGCAACCAGAGTGATATTTTCACGTTATGTCCTGGACCGTGCCCGCCTCACCTCCTCCTCCTTCTTTTTGAAACTCGAATAGCATCCTCTGCAGTGGGAAGTTAAGACAGAGCAGAGCCCCCACCCAGCCCCAGACAACCCATCTCTGGGCTACTTTTTTCCCCCTCTGGACTACTTTTTTTAAGTGAGGGGAAAACACACTTCTCTCTTGTTGAACCCACTTTTATTTGGAGTTTTTTTCTCTTACATCAGAAGTTCAAAAGCCTGGCTACCTCCTGAAATCCATAGAGGAGCTTCAAAACAAAAGCACGATGAAACAGGATAACCAGCCAGAACCCCAGGGCATTCCAATTCAGTTGGCCTGGAGCGCTGCTCAGGCGCCCGGGTTTCTGAAGACTATCCGGGCGGTGCTAACGGGTGGCCACAGCAGAGGCCCACCGTGCGAGTCTATGAGTCTGAACTCATTCTGATACACGGCTCAGCTGAAAGGCCTTCCCAAAGCCCCAGGTGGGAGGTGCTCCGGCCTCCCTCCTGAGCTTCCGCAGAGCTTCATGCTAGTTTCTATCAGTGGTACGTGACTGTTTATTGTATTAGTTTTGTTTGGGTCAGTCTCCTGGCTACCTTCTGAGCTCCTCCAGGGAGGGACCGCGTTGAGTCCTCGATTTTCAACCGTTGTGCTGCAGGAATTTTTCCAACAGGCAGTACTCATTTAGTCAGGCACACTGACCTCTTTTCCTTTAGATTGTCAAATTTAAAAAAAATAACTGCCAACACATCAATAGCCGTCTGGTGGAAAAAATCAAAATTATACCTATTTTTTGTCAGATGGGCAAAAAAATCTATTTTTTGGTGTGTCAGAGAATTTCAGTAATTAGTTTACGTGTGCCGTGAGATGAGAAAGGTTGAACACCCCTGTATGAGATTCGTCCCACGTGCTGGCTCAGGAGTCAGGGTTCTTACGTGGGCCCCCAAGCCCTGCCCAGTCTGGTCCCTGCCCACACCCCAGCCTCCTCCAGAGCCAGCCATGCCTTCATGATCCCGGCTCCTGCCCTGCTTGTGAATTCCCTGTAAGGCTGTACATTAATGGCTCAGAAGTCTGGTAGGTGTCACGCTGGGCTGAAATGATGGTGTTGGCAGAGACACATCCCTTCTGGAATGTTGGGGGGAGCTTTGCACCCGTGTCTTTTCCAGCTGCTTGCATCACCTTGTATTACCCCAGGGATGAGGGGCTCACCGCCTTTCAAGGTGGCCCCTGCCATCCATCCTTAGCCAGTCGTGCTATGTCAGGAAGTTCTTCCCCTGCCCCTGGACCTTCTTCCCCTTGCTGGTCTGGCTTCCCTTCTAGGATCCTGCCGACCACATCTGCTTTCACCCTTCAGAGATTTGGAGGGTGCGACCTTGAACCTTGAGTTCTAAGGAGTGGACACCCCCAGTTTCTTCAGCTCCTTCTCATCGGACACAGCCTCCAACCTCTCCCACCCACCACAGCTTTCCAGGTGGGTCTGCCCAAATGAAGACTGAAGCTTGCTTTATCATGGACTCACTGTGAATGGCTGAGCAAATAATCATTAAGTCCATCTACCACGGAGAACCTTGCCAAGTGCCTGAGGAATGCTAGGCTGGCCGTGTGCTGCGGTGGGGATTGCAGGGGTGGGGGGGCACAGAAGGGGCTTTGCAAGGGGCAGCACGGTTGCTGGGAAAACAGGGGCACAGGTGTGGCAGGAGGCAGGGCATAGTGCCTGTGGTGAAGAACGACCCTTTGCGGCAAGGACTGTGAGCAACCTAAGGACGGCAGATAACAAAAGATCCCATAGAGATGTTGCTAAAGGAGAGACCTGGGTGAAGCAGTCAGGTTCAAGCAAGAGAATGTGAACCATAGGGAGAGAACTAGGGATTTACCGTATTTTGCTGTGTAGAATGCACACTTTTTTACCCAAGTTTTTTAGGAAAAAAATAAGGATGCGCACTATACATGGGTGGTACTAATTCCAGATCTATATAAATGTTTTTAATTCTCTTATTTCTGCTTATGCATTAAAAACGTAACTCTAGAAAGCAAGAATGATATCCGTATGCAAAATAATGCCCTGGAACATGATAATGGGTTTCATTTTTAAATATAAATAAACAAACAATTGAATTAAAACATTAAGACAAAAGATTTTTTTCTTCCTGAAAGTTTGGGCCAAAACCGTGGGTGTGGCTTATACACGGAAAATCTGGGTAACGCAGAGAACCAGCAGCCGACAGCACTGGTGCAGGCCAGAGGGGAGCAGACCTCGGGGAGCCCTTCAGGACTAACTCCCAGAACGAGGTGGACCCGGCAGCCGGCACCACTACTGTCCGAGGCCACCTCTGGAGCTGAGTAGGTCAAGACACACCCCCGCAGCCACGATTCAAACAGCAGGTAGCCGGAGTGGGCTGCAGCCACAGAAGCCACCCCACACCCGGGAGGCTGGGGAAAGGACAGGGAACTTGAATGCAGAAACCCCCCACGCTTCTGCCACCACGCCAGTCACGTCCCAAAGGGGCAGGACTGTACCCGCCACCTTGCACATCTGGCAGGGGTGCTGCCGATTGCAGCACCTAGTTCACATCCAGAACTCTAGGTGCAAACAAGGCCTGGGAACTTAGCTCTTAGCTTCCCAGACTCTCCAGCTGGGAGCAGGGTGCAGTAGAGATGGAGCGAGTGAGAGGCGCGTGAGGATGTCCATCTCAGCACCCTTTATGACAACGACGAGATGGAGTCAGGCCGGAGCTTCCATCCCCAGTCCTCCCGACCGTGGAATTCTATGCCACCTTGGAGAGAATGATGTAACTTCAGTGAACAGAGAAAAGTTCATAAGAAATCCCTAAGGAAAAACGAAAAAAGCAGGCAGCAAAATAGAAGTCACCATAGCATTTTACTTCAACTAAAAGAATTTTTGAAAAATGCAGAGAAAAAAATACCAACAAGATAAATTGCAACTTTTGGGGATGAAAGGATGGAAGGTATTATTTTCATCCTCTTCTGTTTTCAAAGCTTTATATGGGGTGCATATATTCTTTTTATCCTGAGAACAAAATATGCATTTTACAAGTGCACTTATAAAATCTTCACGGAACAGGGAAAAAGCAGTGAAGGTGGAACAAATTGGTGACCCAAGGTGGAAAACACGTGGGGTGGGGTGGGGGAACAAAAGAGCGCAAAGAGAGGTTCGAGGCTGGCAACCTAACTAGGGGCGTTGTGCAAGAGGGGAAAATGCAAGCTATTGTGTAATTGCGGTCCAGTCTCACAGGGCTCTCTGCTCTGGGAAAGGCCTGGCCATCTCTGGGTATTTGTTTCCACATCCAAACAAGAGCCTTAGGACCCCAAGTCTGAGCCGCGTAGCGAAGGAAAGAGCGCCTGCGTGGTGCGGTTGCCCTGGGGGAGTGCGTAGGAAACCCAGACACTCCCGGTCCGTGAGGAAGGAGTGGCCTTGACCTCGAGGCCGAAATTCTGCTGCGCCCCCAGTGTAAACAGATCCTCATTGGCTGCTGAGCCTCTAGAACGAGCGGAGGCGGGGCAAGAGGTGAACAACAAGGGGAAAGCTGGACTAACGGGTGAGAGACTGAACCTCTGCACCGGAGCGTGAGCGCGAGCCTGCGCCGGAGCCTGCGCCCGAGCCTGCACCCCAGCGTGAGCCCGTGCCTGCAGCAGGTAATGACTGCCCTTCTGCTCTCGAACCACGCTGGCAGCCCGCAGCGCCGTCCCGGGGTCGCAGGCTTCCTCTCTAAGCCTGCGCTTACCCACATGGGGGCCGGTCTTTTTGCCTGATGGAAACTGTAGGACCTCACCCCTCTCCCCGCACCCACCCGAGTCCCGAGGTGGCATCTGAGGGCCCTGGGGTTGCTGTCCTCCCTCCCCCCCCGCACACCTTTCGGATTAGCTGCACCTTAATGCTCCCTGCCCCCCACCAGGCCCACTTCAGCAGTGGGGCCTTTGACCTTAGCCTGTGATTGAGAGGCCAGGATGTGCACCCCGCCATGCAGAAAGGGTGAGGGTGGGCACCTCCTGGTCCTGGCTTGATGGCCCAGAAGGTCCGGGCCTTGGCACAGGGGTCACTAATACAGGGTCACTAATACAGGGGACCAAATAAATTGCCCATAGTCAGGAGGAAACACAAAGCTAGTACTGTGGGAACCTGAGCTGAGGTTCCTCCTGGGACCTGCTGTGTGTTCTGGGTGAGTCCCCGAACCGCTTTGACCCCCCCCCCCCCGCCCCCCAGCCTTCTTCCAGAGAGGGGCTCAGCACCTGCTCCAGTCGCCCCAGGGCTGCCTGGAGTTTCTCTGAGTTAACTGCCCAGAAAACAGCCTGCGAACTGTGAAGTCTGGTGCCCCGGTAAGCAGTGATCTTCCTCCCTGCATGTGGTGGTGCCGCTGTGGATCTGCACTAGCTCGGGAGCAGCCTTGGCACAAAAGATTTCCCAACTGTGTTCTGTGAGCACTTCTCCCACCTGTTGAGCCTTTCCACCCCCACCCTGGGGCCTGGTGACTCCTCCTTACACCCATCCCTGCGGACTCCTCCTTCTTCAGATCCGGGTCTGTTGGTCCCAAGGCTGCTTCTGCCCCTCATGCAGCAGAGCCCCGAGCAGAGTGGAACCCTAGTGCACCCCTGATAGTTTGCTGGCTCAACTCCCCTGCAAGGGAGGGCTTTCCTGGGCAGCACTGATTTGTGTAGAGCTGAGGACCTGGTTGGGGCGTTTCTATGGATGAGTTCTTTGCTCCTCTCCATGCCCAGTGGCAGAGGGTAGGGAGGTGGGGGGTGGGGGAGAGTCAGGCAAGTTCAGTTCCCTTCTGCTCTTGGGTGGGGCCTGGCAGTGACTTCGTCAGTGAATCTAAGGACTTTAAACACTGTTTAAATTTCACTGAATACATTTTATATACTGTTTAAATTTTACAACTGCTGTTTTAATCAGGTTTACATTGTTTTCAGAGTTGTAGGCAAGAAATGAACAGGCCCTTCTTTGCAGCTGTTACTGGACTTACTGCGCCCCAGGGAAGTTGAGACGGGGGGGGCGGGGGCGCGGGCAGGGTTAGGCTGTTTTCTGAGGGTGCTGCCAGCTCAGATGTCCGGGGCGGAGGGTGGCTGGCTTTATGACGCACAGCCCCATCCCACATAACCCCATGAGGCATGTTGCCCATGAGGCACCTGGGGCACACAGGTGATGTGAAGCAGGCCCCTCTCTAAGAGAACAAGTCTGTCTCTGAGTCTTTTTGGTTTTTACTTCATTCTTAGGTCCGTTGAACAGCCTGTGTGGACATTTATGTAGCAAACATAATTCTAGGCGGCAGGGCCATGGCAATGAACGGAATAGGGAAAAAAAATCGTTCTTCGTGGAGCCGATGTTTTATTGGGAAGAGGCGACAATGAACATATACGCTTGTACAGATGCTGTTTGGCATGTCAGCTGGGGAAAAGTACAGCATGGTGCGGGGGCTAGAGGGTGCTACAGGTGAAGAAAGTTGCGATTTTATCAAGGGTGGCCAGGGAAGGCCTTGCTGAGGAGCTGACATTGGAGCAAGGACCCAGAAGAGGTGAGGGCATGAGCTGGAAGATAGATGGGAGGTGATAAGAGTCCAGCCAGAGGGTTCTTCAGGGCCTTCGTGCACCGTAAGGTGCACCCATGTTTTTTGAGGTGCCACCCGAATCTTGGGACGTCTGAGCTGGTGGGCCTTGGGGGCCCGCCTGAGCCCCTCTCACCTGTTCACCCCGGTTCCTCCTGTCCCTCTCCACAGCTCCAGAGTCAGCATGCAGCGCCTCCTCGTGCCCCGGTTGCCCCGCCTCCGAGGCAGGACCGCCCCCTACTCCTCCGCAGCAGCCCTTCCAAGCCCCATCCAGAACCCGGACATCCGCTACAACCAGCTCTTCATCAACAATGAGTGGCAAGACGCAGTCAGCAAGAAGACCTTTCCAACAGTCAACCCCTCCACGGGAGAGGTCATCGGCCACGTGGCGGAAGGGGACCAGGCTGATGTGGACCGGGCCGTTAGAGCAGCCCGTGATGCCTTCCGCCTGGGGTCTCCATGGCGCCGGATGGACGCCTCCGAGCGGGGCCGCCTGTTGAACCGCCTGGCAGACCTTGTGGAGCGGGATCGCGTGTACTTGGCCTCCCTGGAGACCTTGGACAACGGGAAGCCTTTCCAGGAGTCTTACGTCTTGGACTTGGATGAGGTCATCAAGGTGTACCGGTACTTTGCCGGCTGGGCAGACAAGTGGCACGGCAAGACCATCCCCATGGACGGCGAGCATTTCTGCTTCACCCGGCACGAGCCTGTGGGTGTCTGTGGCCAGATCATCCCATGGAACTTCCCCCTGGTCATGCAGGGCTGGAAGCTGGCACCGGCGCTTGCCACCGGCAACACCGTGGTCATGAAGGTGGCAGAGCAGACCCCCCTTTCCGCCCTGCACTTGGCCTCCCTCATCAAGGAGGCGGGCTTCCCCCCCGGGGTGGTGAACATCATCACGGGCTACGGCCCCACGGCCGGAGCGGCCATTGCCCGGCACATGGATGTCGACAAGGTCGCTTTCACCGGCTCCACCGAGGTGGGCCACCTGATCCAGAAGGCGTCCGGAGACTCCAACCTCAAGAGAGTCACCCTGGAGCTGGGCGGGAAGAGCCCCAGCATCGTGCTGGCAGACGCCGACCTGGACCACGCGGTGGGGCAGTGCCACGAGGCCCTGTTCTTCAACATGGGCCAGTGCTGCTGCGCGGGGTCCCGCACCTTCGTGGAGGAGGCTATCTATGACGAGTTTCTCGAGAGAACGGTGGAGAAAGCTAAGCAGAGGAAAGTGGGGAACCCCTTCGAGCTGGACACCCAGCAGGGGCCCCAGGTGGACAAGGAGCAGTTCGAGCGCATCCTGGGCTATATCCAGCTTGGCCAGAAGGAGGGGGCAAAACTGCTCTGCGGCGGGCAGCGTTTTGGGGAGCGTGGTTTCTTCATCAAGCCCACGGTCTTTGGGGACGTGCAGGATGACATGAGGATCGCCAAGGAGGAGATCTTTGGGCCCGTGCAGCCCCTGTTCAAGTTCAAGAACATCAAGGAGGCGATCGAGAGGGCCAACAACACCAGGTACGGCCTGGCCGCTGCCGTGTTCACCCGCGACCTGGACAAGGCCCTGTACTTCACGCAGGCGCTGCAGGCCGGGACGGTGTGGGTGAACACCTACAACATCGTCACCTGCCACACGCCCTTCGGGGGCTTCAAGGAGTCCGGCTTTGGCAGGGAGCTGGGGGAGGATGGGCTGAAGGCCTACACGGAGGTGAAGACGGTCACCGTCAAGGTCCCGCAGAAGAACTCGTGAGGACGTCCCCCATGGGGACCTGGCGTCAGTCCAGGGGTCCCACGACCACTGACTGGTAGTCACCAGACTTTTTTTAGCCATGGACCCCCTTTGTTCATTCCAGACGAACTCTTAGAACCTCAACTAGTGAAACAAAATCGGAGTTCCCCTAGTTAAAGCCGGGACGAGGGCTGGGCTCAGAGCCCTGTCCCTCTGTGCTCCAGCCCCAGAGCCCTCGGAGGCCCTGAGCTACTTCCAGGAAACCTTAAGAATCACTGGATGGTGGATTAAGAACCACTGATCTGGACTTCTAGTTCTTCCTGCTGATCCAAGGGCTTTCTGATGGCTGCACCTGCTGGCGTAGCGGATGGGCTGACCGCACACCTGTGAGCAGAAGGCACTGGGAGTTCTGATGGTCTCCAGATTTCATTCGTCTCCGTTCTCACTGACTTAACCTAAAGATCAAGGGTGATTTTCCTTTTCTAAGTACCGGTTGTTGGCTGTTTTGCTTGCGTGTCCTTCATTCTACTGATGTACTTTAATTTGAGGGAAGGAATCAGCCAAGAATGAATTTACATGCCCACTCCTTTAAAATAAGCTCAAACAACCCAAATATCCATTGACTACCGGGTGGACAAGCAAAATGTCTCCCTGGAATGTTCCATATACTTTTCAGCCACGAAGAGGGGTGAAGCGCTACCACATGCCGCAGCATGGGTGGTCCCGGAAGATGCCGTGCTGAGTGAAAGGAGACGGACACACAAGGCCACATACTGTGTGACTCCAGTTCTGTGTCGTACCAGAACAGGCAAATCCACAGGGACAGAGCAGTGTAGTGGTTGCCTGGGTGTAGAGGAGGAGGGAATGGGGAGTAACTGCTAATGGGAATGGGATTTTGTGTGTGTTGGGGGGGAGGTTTTAAAATGCTCTAGAATTGGATAGTGGTGATGGTTACACAGCTTTGCAAATATACTAAAAAGCACTGAATTGCATACCGTATTTTGCCATGTATAACGAGCACTCACGTTTCTGTGCATATTATGGGATTATTATACCCATTATTACACCCATGGTGTGTAATCATTGTACCCATGTGTAATGCACATCCTTATTTTTCCCTAGAAGTTTAGGCAAAAAATTGTGCATTGTACATGGAATAGGAAAGGGTGAATTTTATAATATGTGAATTGATTTTGATTAAAATTTGAAATAAGTAAATTCACACATTCTGTTTGCAAATCTACTTTGTGTCAATATTCTCTCCAGGCTGAATGTTTTACAGAGTCCCAGGGATGGAAGGGACCTAGGCAGTCATCTGGTCAACCCCCAGACAGGTGCAAAAGTCCCCTCCAATAGAATTTCTAGTTTTGTTTTTGTCTTCTCTTGGCAGACTGGGTGGCAAGGTGCCACTTTAAGACCCACACACAAAAGCTCTGGTTCCTGCCTGGGACAAGCCCGTGTCAGATCTCGTTTCAAGACTTCCGCTGGTGCTGTCCCCCAGCCTCTCTACCAAAACACTGCCCCTGAAGCCATGCCGAGTATCGGGGCCGTCCCGACATGCTGGGATTTCCAGGGTTCAAGCCTGAGGGTTCAGTATACTTACTGTTAGTCTTCATTTCCCTATAGACGGGAGTAACTCCAAGCCGGCAGGCCATGGCACCTAAACAGGATGCTGAGCCCTTTCTCCCTGTCTTTCGCCTTTCTATCACGTTAATAACGAATCACCCTACTTTTAGGTCCACTCGGTCTAGTAAGTGCACACCCCCAGCATCTCTTTGGCAGCCTGTTGTCTGCCCTAGGCTTCAAGATGACTTTGTTCAGTATTTGACCTTGCAGTTGACCTGAAACTGCTTTCTGGGGATTCTGAGTCTGTTTGGTCTCCTCATCTCTCCTTCCCAAGACCTCCTTTCTATGCCATTTGTCTAAGGCTGGGGTGACCCTGACTGTCCCCTGAAGTGCGCCTTTTATCTGCTTCTCTTAGAGCAGAGGCTGTTGGCACTTTGCATACTCATGAGAGTTTCTCTTGAAACAGGGAAGGAGTGAGTAGGTGGGTGAATGGGAGTCTCCAATGACCATCAAGCAACATCCCGGTGTTTTAACAAATCCATTGCTCATTAGCTTCTCAATACCTCTAAACCAAGCAAAACTTGGTACAGGGTGTCCCAGTATGGGTTGGGACAGTGAACAGATACTCTTCTGGGTCTCTCATTTTGATCCCTGACATTTGGGGACTGAGGAGACAGACAGGTCAGAGTCCCAGTCAGCTCAGCCCCCTGGGGCTCCGCTGCACTCATCACCATTGCTCTGGACACAGGGCTGTGTGAGCAGGGGGGTTGCACTGGGCCTCCTGCACTGCAGACACTGCCTGCAGGATTTCACTTGCACACAGATGTGGCAACTTTGGGGCACCCACGAATTCTAGCAAACTCATCCCAAGCTCTACTCTGCCAGATGCTATCAGTGCCAGGTGCCTTTGCATGCCACTGAAACCTCACACAGACAGAATAGGCCGTGGGTGACCTCTTCTTTTTCAGATGAGGAAATGGAGGCTGAGAGGTTTCCCATGAAGTTCGTTTGGACTCAGTTTCCCATGTGCGTACACTGGGGGCCAGAGAGGGGTCGAAGTGAGAGCACGTCTATCCCAACCTCGACTCCTGAAGAACCCAGGGACTCAGCTTGGCTGCACCCACTGGGGCTGCCGTGCTGTCACAGTGACACTGCTTCTCTCAACTGTGTCCCAGCTGCCAGGCCCTTTAAGGACTTTGATTTGGTTTGGCTGCGTTCTGGGTGGGAGGCTGACCTCTGGTGGCCACCTGGTTAATTAATTTGCTCAGATCATTTGTTGGTTTCAAAAAAAGGGTGGGGGGTGCTTTAAGGTTCCGGCTGTAGGCAGGTTGCAGGGACAGAGAATTAAATGAGGCAGTCCCTGCCCTCTGACTTAATTCACTTAGCGTGGCACCCTCCAGGTCCGTCTGTGCTGTCGCCAACGGCGAGATTTCATTCTCTCTAGTGGCTAATAGCACATCGCGTGTGCGTGCCACATCTTCCTCATCCACTCGCCTGTCCATGGGCACTCAGGGTCGTTCTGTATCTTGAGGATCGTAAGTAATGCTGTGATGAACATAGGGGTGCACAGGTCTTTTTGAATTAGAGTTTTGGATTTCTTTGGATAAATGCCTACAAGACAGATTGCTGGGTCACATGGTAGTTCAGTTTTTAATCTTCTGAGGAACTTCCCTATTCCTTTCCATAGCGGCTGCACCGGTTTACAGTCCCACCATAAATGCACGAGGGTTCCCTTCCTGCACATCTTCACCAGGCACTGCTTAATATTAGTCCACTCGATGAAAAGTCACAGCGGCCCGGAGAGGTCCAGGTGGTAAGTGGAGCCTGGACGCATACTCAGGTCTTCTCTCTGCCACACCCAGTTCAGCCCAAGGGAAAGGCCCGGAGGGAGGGACGCGGGACCCTACTGGGTGAGAAGGAGGTGGCCAGGCAGAGAGAAGCAGGAAGGGCGTTCCTAGGAGAGTGGATGGCATGAAGTTTGTGAAAAATCTTGCAGAGTATGAAGAAATGGGGGAGAAAGAAAGGGGGGAGGAAAGGCCCGGGGCTGCGTTGGGGGGGGGCAGTACGCCCTGTGAGGACATCCACACTTTGTCCACTGGTGGGAAACTGTGGACAAGGGAGAGTTTTGGAAGGGTCATATTTTGGTTTCTAAAGCTGGCTCCGTTTCAGTGGGAGGATAGGCTGGGGGGGGGGGGGCGACCTGAAGCTGGAGGCCCCTCAGGACACCGCTCGCTGCCCATGCCCATGATGCTAACCTGAACCAGGGGTAAGGACAGGTGGGAGATCATGGGTGCCAGCAGGTGACCCCACGGGGCTGGCTGGGGTAAGTCAGTGGGTGTCGGTGCTAGCACCATGACAGGGCAGCTAGCTGGAGCAGTGGGTTTGGGGACAAAATGGCAAGTTCATTCAGTTATTCACCACCTTTTTATTGCATGCGGACCCCTCAGCACCCCATGAAGCCCAGTGCCTACCTAGTAGCTGCTCCACAGGTGTGTGTGGTGGGCGGAGTTAGAAATGGAGACGAGAGGCTTCTCTCCCGCCCACTCCCACCGCCTGATAGTAGTGATTTTTACTCTTCCTGGCGGGGTGGAGGGGTCAGGCAGGAGGAAGAAGAGACCCAGGTAACTGCTCAGCCCCTGGATGCAGTGGCGCCAACCTCAGGGGCAGTCCCAGCTGAGGGGAGTGCTCACGGCAGGAAGGAGACTCAGCCCTGTGGAGCCGAGCGAGCGTGAGTCCTGGCATCCAGTTCTGCCCTGGGTGACGGGTTCCCAGGTTCGGAATTCATTATTGAGCTGCAGACACCAGGGCACTTTAGTTCCCCTTAATTAATTAAAATATCACATAATCATCGCTCTCCGATTTAATGTTCAGGAGGCCCTGGCGAAGGCTGGGAGTGAGGAAATTCATTAGAGGAGACTGTTCACTGTCGACCGATTCTCTCATTCTTATTAATTTTCCCGGTGTCATCCATCCCTGAGGAGGGAGCGGAGGGCAGTGTTTTTTTAAAAACATAGGATTAAATTCACCATAAAACCTGACGAAAAAATCCATTTTGACTAAGAATCAGCCTTTTTTAGTTAAGGTGGGAAGTGGGTCCGTTTGGGATTGGACACTGGCTTTTAAATGATCTCCCTCAAGCCTAGTTATGACTCAGTCAACAACAGAAAAAAAAACTGAGATTCAGGCTGCCTGCTGCTTGTGGGGTCAAGTCCAACCTCCTCTAGTGGCATTTAGGGGTGTGGCCTGGCCCCCCCCCCCCCAACACCTGCCCCTACAGCTCCCGAAACCACGGGGGCCACTACACCCTGTTCACAAATGAAGATGCACTTCTCCACCCCTGCTGCTTTCTCAGGCTGCTTTCCCTGCCGGGAATCCCCAGACCCACTCCGACTCCCAGCTCAAATGCCTCCTCTTCTCCTCTTCCAGGAAGTCTTCCCTGATCTTCCCCTTCTCTGATCACAAGGCAGACATTCTGTGCTTCCTCGGAAGGACAGCGACATCATCCCACTCATCCCCACTCGAGTCTCACCAGAGTGCAGGGCCCAGGTCCCACTCACGTTCACATAGCCAGTGTCTGCTGTGCCCCTCTGTCCTCCAGAGAAGGCTACTCACGTGCATGTGGAATATGACAGAGGGCAGGGCTAGCGAGTGAATTAAACCCTAGGGTGCTCATACCGTGGGGGACCCAAGTTCAGGGAGAGCAAGGGGAATCGGGCCAGTAGCGGACGATGAGGACCGCACTCAGGGAGACGGAGTGGGGCTGTGACTGCAGCCCAGGCGGGAGGTAGGAGGATATGGGGGAGCAAAAAGGGGCAAGAGGCAGAGGGGTGACGAAGTACCAGTGGGGCCTGGACCACCAGCGGCAGCATGCCAATGACAAAGAGACCACAAAGACTGTCCTTGAAAACATTTATTTGCAGGGGCAGGGCTCGTGAGATGTCATCACATCTATGAAAGTAGGGTAGAAAGCACAGGTTCTCTGGGGGATGGTATTTCCAAACAGTACCAGCCACGGCACACATTCTTCCAGCCTCCGCAGAGGCCCGGGGACTCGCACCACTGAGAGGTTGTCAAGGTGGGGCAGTTATGTTTCTGGTTTTGGTGAAAATTTCAGACAGGGTAACATTTATATTATTTTTGCATGTAATTACGACGGTAAACCCAGCCTCAAGCAGTCTTCGTGCACAGCTGCGTCCTTACAGGGCTCCATCCACCCTGCTCTCTGGGCCTCCAGCCAGCGCTCCGATTTCCATTGGGCACATTTGAGGGGATGCAAACAATTTCGTGAAGTGTGTGTATTCGAAGATGCACGCTGTTCTACTACCTTCTCTGGGGCCTCAGCACCCCTACTTCTCAGGAGAGTCTGTCCGCCCATTAGGGAGGCAGGGGTGCTGAGTGCAGAGGGGCTGTGAGCAGGAACCCCCACAGCCCCAGCCTCCAAACAGAAAGAGCTTCCACTTTGATCAGTTTCAATTCTAATTGTATTCAAAGAAGGGGTGCCAATGTTTTAGAGTCTGAAAACCACCCACCTAGTTTCATTCCTTGCTTATTCCAGTGAGGAAACCGAGGTGCAGAAAGTGAAGGGAACTGGCGCAGGGTCACACAGCAAGCCAGGGCCGAGGTCCCAAATGGGCCTCAGGGTTCCAGAGTCCCAGGCCGGCCTCCTGCTGTGCAGTGTGTCAGGGCGACGCTGCCCTGACAGCCAGCCTTAACGGCAGAAAATGCAGTTCCAAAATGGACCCCCAAACGGCACGCCCACCGTGGGCAGCATGAGGCTGTGCTTCCGAAGCAGAGAGGGGCCTGGACCAGCATCTCTGAAACCCGTGGACCAGAGGCCTGCAGGCCTCGGGCAAGTGCCTTGCTCCTGGGGTCTCATTTCTGCATCTGCAAAGGGGGAAGTGCATTGGTGCGTGCCCTCCCTGCCATCCGGGAGCTGGGGGGTGGCCACAGATGGCTTCATGACCTTTAAAGACTATCCACATGTGGGATCCCAATTTAAAAACTTTAATCGCCTAGGATATCTATTTTTTTTAATCCCAGATATCAAATATTTTTCTTCTTTCTTTCCTCATTGAGAAAAAGAAAGCAAGCCTCATTCCTGGGTGAGGTCAAAACATGTCTAAGTAAAACACGTTCTATTGCACTCTGTTCCACCCCCCAGAGAGAGCACAGCCAGGGCTCCGCTGCCCACTGGGTGAGAGAGTGCTGGGCTTGTTCACAAGTGGACGTCTCGGTCCCCAGACGCCCAGCCACAGGGCCCCTGAGTCGGGTAAAATGTTTCTTTAAGATGAGAAACCGGCAGGGAGAGAAGAGCTACAGCCAGCTGTCTGTACCTGAGTATGAAGCAATAGCCTTTGATTCTGAGGAAATACCAGTTTAAAAAGAACGCTAAGACCACACTTCCTGCATTTTGTGCACAGGGCCATCCTACTCCAGCATGGCAGGGCTGGAAGGGCCACAGGGAGCATCCAGTCCAAATGCCACAGTTGCAGGTGAAGAGACCAAGGCCCAGAGAGGGAAAGGACCTGTCCAGGTCACACAGCAAGCGAGAGGCCAGGCAGGGGATGGCAGGGCCCTCTCCTTTCTGCTACAACACACACTCGGTCCCCGAGCCCCACTGAGCAGCCGCAGACGAATAAGGTAGAGAGTCGCAGCTGCCGCGTGCCCCATCCAGCCCTTTAGAGTTCCCAGTGTACTGTGACATGATCTTCCCCGGCGGGGAGCAGTCAGAAAAAGAATTCTCAGGGAGCAATTCATTTCTAAAGTATAAAAAACCACATGCAGGCTGTTTCCCCAGTGTTTGCCCTGCTAAAAACCACATCTGCATGTGAATCTAGTCTGCACCTAACTTTTAAAAACATACAAAAGGGGTCTTCTACAAAACACGGTTTCTCCAACTCGCCACGGAGCAAAACGACCCAGGACTTGACTCTTCCGTCGTCCTGTGATCGGTGTTTCCAAGAACCTGGGAGGGAAGAGGGAAAA
Organism: Phyllostomus discolor; assembly: GCF_004126475.2. NCBI lineage: Eukaryota > Metazoa > Chordata > Mammalia > Chiroptera > Phyllostomidae > Phyllostomus > Phyllostomus discolor. Next base: position 185,739,727 of record NC_040905.2, read on the forward strand.
GAATTAGAGGAAAGGAGCCTGTTCTGTCACAGTCAACTGTGCGGTGAGTGGAAGGCGCAGGAAATGACCCTTAACTTTAAATCTCCGCCGGGCGAGGAGTGCTGCGGGCCTCGAGCAGGTCCCTGGCGGGCGGACATCTCAGAGACCCCCAAGTTTACTATGAGGAAAAACTTCCAGATATTGGGAAACCTAGAGACGGCTCTCTTGTGGTAGTGAGCACTGCATCTCTGGAGGTATGCAAGCAGGGGCCGGCCCATAGTGCACCCCGCTGAGGGAACCTGGGAACTGGGAGGTGCCGATGCTCTTAAAATTCCATGGTTCCCTTTTGAAAACTCATCTATGACACACTGTATGCATAGCCAGGTAAAATCTCTGTTTTTTTCAATAAAATATATACATATTTATACTTAAAAACTATATATACTTTAAACATGGAACATATAGACACACATGTGTGTATGTGTGTACAGATATGTACACATGTATAAACACACAGGACAAAAAGCCCCAGCACTTGACTTTTTCTTACACACTGGTCAGAATAAAGCAAAGGCGAGCACCAGGGCGCTGTGAGAGCCGTCTCCTAACTGCACTTGTGTTGGACGAGCTCACCCTGCACTTTCCTCCTTGTGCCCCTCCCCAGCCCCAGAGGGAACCGCAGTGCGGTCTTCCTCTGTCTCCTCAGTTCTACGCTGCTCCGCTTGCCCCACACTCACGCGTGCCCCGTGTTTCTGAGGCACTGCGTTCCTTGTAGTTGAACGGCGTTCACTTCTCTGCTTTCCGTGCACCCTCTACAGACCTGAAGTGAGGCCTCTGACACAGAATGTGCCTAGCAGTAGTGGCCGCAGGCGGAATAATACCCACGATGACCACAGCAACATCCCTCCACTTTTCATGAACTATCAAGCCTGCATCCCATTTTCCCTGCTCTATGAAGTCCTTGCCAGTGGGCCCTGGTGCTGGTGCCTGTTCAGGACAGTCCTCCCACCCTGTAGGAGGCCCGTGCCTCCCTGCCCTGGGCCTCCGGGGAGAGGAGCAGACTCCCACTGGCCCCTGCGTGGCCGGGTGTGGCCATGGGACTTACTTTGGCCAATGGACATAAGCGGCTGTGACAACCACTGTATCTGAGCAGAAACATTAAATGAGACTGCGTGCTTGGCGTGGCCCCTTGCTCGTCCCCTCTGCCACGAGAGTGGACATGTTCCATACCAGGGCTGCTCCTCTGGCTGGGTCCCCATCTCAGAAGACATGTGGAATGGAGCCACAGCCAACCCGCCACCTTGACACAGAATGTGAGCAAGAGACAAACGTTGGTGGCCGTGAACCAGCGAGGTTTGGGGGTTGTTAGGCAGAGAAGCTGACTAATAAGGGGTCATTTCCTAAGTTCACGGTCCCCCTGTCAGCAGGGGACAGCTACAACCCTGCTCTCCCCCAGGGGACTCTGAGGACTCAGGCCCACCTGGCCCGGGGAGATGTGGATTCTCTGCAGATGTACTGCTAAGAGGCACCGTGACGAGGACAGGGAGGCACAGCCTGGAGACGGCAGAGCTGCTGACAAGGAGGAACCAGACAGAGACAAGCACAGCTCACACTCTCTTCTCGGTGGGCATGCTTTTGCGTGGGTGCTGATGCCGTGACAGCGTCTGCTCTCTCCAGGAGGTCCTGGAGGAAATATTTGGTTCCGTCGCAGAAACAGGAACAACTGGCCCTGTTCGCCTTCTGGGCACCCAGACGTTCACAGCTCTCGCTGCGCATGCCGGGCGGGAAGCCCAGAGTGACATGCACACGGAACACGCTAGAGACGCCGCCTGTGAACTGCAGCAGGTTCCTACTCTCGTTTTGTGTCCTTCTAGTTTCGCTGGTTTATGTGTTTTTCTTCCTTTTTATTACACATCTTATAAACCACCTCGATGTCTTGTGACACAGGTGTACAAACACCCGAAACGACTCAGAACGTGTACTTACACTGTCACATGCGGTCACCTGGAGCTGGGAAACGGAGGGCTTCGTACACATGCAGGTCACTAACCGTCACTGTGCCCCGGGACTGGGCCTCCCCCAGCGCGTTGGCCGAGTGGCACTGGTACACCCCCGCGTCCTCCTTCCTCAGGGGGCTGATCTAGAAGCACAGCGAGCATGTTTGTGTGGTCCTCGGCGGCACAGCGCAGTCGCTCCCGTATGCAGCCTCAACGGGACCCCTGAACACTCGCTCCTTCTCAGAATAAGCGCGAGCTCGCTCTGTCTCTCTTCTCGCCTCCTCAGTGCCCTCTCATTTTAGTGTTTCCTCTGCACTCCTGCCTTTTACCGTGAGCTACCTAGTCCTCTTTTTTTTTCTTAAGATTTTATTTACTTTTAGAGAGGGAGGAGAGAAAGGGAGGGAGAAAGAGGGAGAGAAACATCCATCAGCACATCCCCAACTAGGGACCTGGCCCACCACCGAGCATGTGCCCTGACTGGGAATCGGACAGTGACCTTTTGGTTTGCAGGCGGGCGCTCAGTCCACTGAGCCACACCAGCCAGGGCTGGTCCTCTTATTGAAGGTATGGGTATAGCTTATAAGGAAAATATTGCAAGTTAAAAAAATAACAATCTATTGCCCAAGAAATGGCCCACAAGGGCTACCAATGGAGGCAGCCTTCACAAATTAACACCAGAGAAAACTTTTTCCTCTGCACTTTCTCATAATAAAACATGGGAAGGTTAAGGTCATGGGGCCCTTGGATACTGTCCAGTCTAAAGCTCTCTTTCTACAACTGTGGACACAGAGGCTCAGATCTGAAAATGCCATGGACCCCACCGCATTCTGAGTTGGGTGCAGAAGCATCCCCAAACCTCGCAGAGGTGGTGGGGCAGAGGGGAAGACACCCCCGGAGGGCAGCCCGTCCCCCCTTCCCTGCAGAGCAGATCCACACCGGCCCTCTCCGCTCTTGCTGGAACGGCTTCTGTCGATTGCGAGTCGCTCTACAGACCAGGAGGGTTTGTGCACCCCATCTCGTTTTGAACTTGCACCAGTGGTGGGTGAAGGGGGGCATGGTCATTAGCCTCATGCTCCAGGGGACCAGCAGGGAAGTCACAGACTATTAGAGTCACCTGGCCCTTGGACTGTCCAGTCCAAAGCCCTTTCTTTAAAACTGTGGGCATGGAAGCTCAGAGAGGTGGAGTGACTCAGCCGACATGGACCCCTGGCTCATCACTCCAGTGCTCCTGCAAACACACGGCATTCCCTCTTCGTAGCAAAACCACAGCAAGTGGCACTGAGAAGCCACAGTGAGAGGACACAGAGGTGCTGTCCTCCCTCCGTACCAGCCATGTGGCCTTGGGCAGGTTTCCTACGGCCACTGTAACAAAGCACCACACACTCAGTGGCTTGAAACGACACGCACACCATCTACCCTCGCTGAGGCCAGACGTCCAGGTGGGTTTCCGTGGGCCAAAGTCACGGAGTCGGCAGGGCTGCCGTCTTTCCAGAGGCCCTAGGGGAGTACCTGCTCTCGCCTTTCCCAGTCCAGATGCAGTCTGCATTCCTCGGCTTGCGGCCCCTTTCCTCCATCCTCAAAGCCAGCGATGGTGGGTCACGTCTTTCTCGCACTCCCATCTCTCTGGCTCTCTCTCCTGCCACCCTCTTCCACATTCAAAGAACTCTGGTGATGACCTTGGCCCCACCCAGATAATCTGGGGTAACTTCTTTATGAAAGTCAGCTGACCAGCAACCTTATTTCCAGCTGCAACCCTAACCCCTCTTGCCCTATAACAGAAAACATGCACAGGTTCCGGGCCTAGGACATGGACATCATTCTGGGGCTGTAACTCTGCCTGCCACTGAAGGTCACTGGTGCTCTCAGGGGTTATACCACCTGCCCTGCTTTCCCAACAGTCCTCACAGGGTCCGGTGAGAAGCGGATAAGAAACGTGTGACATGTTACAGAAATATCGAGGGTGCTTTGTAAGGGCCAGTCAATAATAGCCAGTAGTCCTAAACAAACAGGATGCTCACCAAAATCCAGGCTGTGGCCTCGTGGTTGGAGGGGCCCCCTCGCACCTGGACAGCTATGTTGACATGGTCCCCAGGCAGGTCCTCCAGCACCTGGGTGCCCTCAGGAGACTGTGTGACCTAAAGAGGACAGGAAAACCAGGAGGGGTTTAGTGAAAGCATTACCAGGTACGCACCACCCCACAGACACCCTCGCTGTCCTCATCTTCCCGCTGACCTCAAGGCCAAAACCCTAGTAGCTCCTGCTCCTACTGAAATGCCCGTTGCTTTTAAACCCCGAATTATGTGCAGACAGCACACCCCGATGGACAGCAAAGATGTGGACGCCACCACTGTCTCACGGAAGCAGTTCAGAACGCCACAGTCCTTCTCAGGGCTGTTGCAGACAAGGGGACAACTTCTGCTGTGACCCATGCTCGTCTCTCAAACACTGATCTGCAGGAGGATCCAGTTCTGGAACACGACTGTGTTATCTGCCACCACCCAAGTCTTTCTTTCTTTCTTTTTTTTTAAGATTTTATTTATTTATTTTTAGAGAGGGGAGGGGGAGAGAGAGAGAGAGAGAGAGAGAGAGAGAGAGAGAAGAGAAACATTAATGTGCAGTTGCTGGGGGTTATGGCCTGCAACCCAGGAATGTACCCTGGCTGGGAATCGAACCTGGGACACTTTGGTTCCCAGCCCGCGCTCAATCCACTGAGCTACGCCAGCCAGGGCACCCAAGTCTTTCTAAAACCCAAACCCAGTGAAGCAGCCTCCAACTTCGTTCCAGCTGATCCAGGCTAGACAACCAGTGGGACTTCCCGGGCAGCTAAGCGGTCAAGAGAGCAAATGCCACAGGGAGGATGGCAACTGCTCTTCTCTGGGGACAGCTTTCGGAGAAAAGTTTTGTGGCATAAACCTCGAGGCAGAGGGATGGTACATAACAGGGGTGTCCAACCAGCAGTCCAACACAAAATCGTTAAGTTTTCTTAAAACATTAGAGATGTTTTTGTGATTACTTGTCACAATGTAATTAATGTGTGGCCCAAGACAACTGTTCTTCTTCCAGTGTGGCCCAGAGACACCCTGACCAAAAGGCTGGACACCCCTGTAAGATACCCTTTTACAATCCTCTGGTCCACACAAAAAATATATGCAGAAACACACTTAGAAGAAAAGAAGACATTCACACCTCTCTCCCCCTCCACCGCCCCCCCCCCCCGCATGTGAGTGCACACACACACACACACACACACACACACACACGAGAGTTCTCGGCCAGAAGTACCTTCCTCCACGTGATGACTGGGGGCGGCGCGGCCCTCACCTCGCAGGACAGGTGCGCCCGTGCCCCGGTGACGTTGTGAACACTTCGGGGCGGGATGACGACCACAGGAGCTGGGTGACGAAGACAAGGAAGCACAACCATTACCCTGCCAGGTCCCAAGGGCCCCACGTCTGGAATCCCCTGCCTGCGAAGAGCCCGCTGGGACAGAGCACAGTGGGGCGAGCAGTGGCCGGAGAAAGCTCTCCACCCACAGAGAACGAACTCTCAGGCAAGGAATTGTGGAAATGAGTTTGCCCTAGACCCGGAAGGATGCCCATGTGCTTCCTCAGCCATCGTCTTTGTTCTCCCGACAGGGCGACAGGGGCCCAGAGAGAACGGGCAGCCACCCAAAGTCACGCAGCACGTCTGTGGCAGAGCCCTGGTCTTGTCTCGCTCCTCCCAGGCCCCGGCTGCCACCTGCTTTCGGCTCAGTGACAGGATAGGGCTCCAGGCGGGGCTGGTGTCGCTTCACCAACAGCAGTCTTCCAACAGATGGGCCTTTCTCTTTTCCCGTGCAGGGCATTTCAAAGAATAGTGCCATGTAGAACAGCGGTGTCCGCCTCAGAGAGGAGACCCCCTGTGGCCCTTTCAAGACGCTGATTTGCATATCACAGACTCACAGGCTCCACACTCGGCCTCCCCCGCCCCACACGCCTCCCACCCCTGGGGGCAAGACTGCCGGCCTGGAAGCTGTGTGGAGACTGGGAATCAGGTGATGTGGGTCTGGGCTGCCAGAGCACTGCAGAAAGGAGAGGGAGCCCGCGGGCTCACCGGATGGGACCAGAGAGCATGCGGGCATCTGAGTGAGAAGTTCTTAGTGGACACTCCACTCTCCTCCCTCCTCCCTGTGCCTGGCATCTGCGCTGCCCACACTGGGACTAAAAACATCAAGTCCAGCAGCCCCCTCAATGTCCCTGCCTCCACGTGGAACACACCCCCTAGCCCACAGGGGGCCAGCTAGCTCCCCAGGTGCAGGGCTGAGAGGGTGTGGTCCAGTCCAGGACTAGGGGCTCTGCACCACTTTCACCTGCCTCACAGCCCAGGTGCTTCCCCTGGCCTCACCTGCACAAGAAGGCAAGCTTGGCCCACCCTTGCCCCTGACCTCATGGTGTCTTGGGCAAGGTGAAAACGCGGTCCTTGGGGAGGAAAACGCTCTCTGTTTGGTTCTGCTTGTCTGTAAGATGCGAACAATACACTCGGCTTCACGGGGTCGCTGAGCTGGTGTTACCACGTGATGAGTGTGAAAGTGATGGTTCCAGTTAGCAGGATATGCCAGTGGGGGTCAGGCGCAGGTCTGGGACACAGATGGCTGGGTGAGGAAACGCATGACAAATAAAAGAGCAAACACATTCATTCCCGAGCCATCTGACTGCAGAGAGCATGGACTCCTGGGGCTTCCCTGGTGACTCGAGGCCAGCTCAGCAAGCCGGCCTCGGAGAAGAAAAGGAGAACAAAGAGAGGGAGGCAGAAGGCTGGAGGGAAAGGGGAGGGGGCAGAAGTGAAAGGACGCAGAAAGGAGTCTGGTCTGGCTCCTTTGGACAGACTGGGAAGCAGACTCTGTCAAGCTGGTGCCAAAAGCAGAAACAAAAAACAAAACCCAACTTTGGGAAACTGTCTTAGAGCTGCAGAGTCTCAAACAGAGAAGCCTAACTCCCCAAGACCCTGTGCCTGTGTCTATGATGTTCTCATCGAGCCTCCACTTGCATGCCTCTAGTGACGGAGAGCTCACTACCTATGGAGCCAGGCCCTTCTATCCTTGGAGGGCTCTGCAGGTAAAAAAAAACTTGCCCTCATTGGAGCTAAAATTCACCTCCCTGTGTCTCCCACCTGTTTATACCAATGCTGCCCTCTGAAGCCCTACAGCCCTCTGGGTGTCCCAAGGGCCGCCGGTGAGGTGAATACAGACACTGCCCTTTTCCCCCACAGGCTTTCTTCCCCCTCAGCCTGGGCAGCTCACTCCTTCAGCTGTGCCCATCTCACTGCCCTCTAAGCCCCACCACCCAAGTAGTACCATCGTCCCCCCAGTGAACCAAGGACCTGGGCTTCCAACACTGCCTGACGTGCCCCAGCAGCCTGCCTGGCCGCCGCAGAGAACCACGAGAGCCCCGCCCTCTGGCAGGAGCCCCACCTGCACAAACGTGCAAAGAGAGTCTGATTTATTCACGTCCGCCCGCCAGCGCCGCCTCCCGGAGCCCACGCCGACCCTCGGAGGGCTCGCTGTGCGGGCGGCCAGAGCCACGTCTCATTCCAGGGCCCCCCGCGGGTTCCAGAGGGGCGCTCAATCAACGTGTTTTACTTCTGCTCATGTAAAGTCATAAATTTTAAATGAGATTTCATCAGTCCCTTTCAGGCCTAAATGAATAAACCAGTAAATCACATTCCACCTTTCTCTCCTCGCACTTCCCTCTCCCTCTCTTGCAGTAACTACACTCGAGAAAGCCTGTCTCGGAAATACTGCCTTTGCCACTGATTTCCTGGCAGAAAATGCCATTTGTTTTTACAAAGGAGCCCCCTACGCTGGATGACAGAGTGCCATTCAAATTTTCATTTTTAAATTTACATATGCTGCGTGCGCTCTGGCGCACGGTTCTAGTTTTGACAGATGCCCACAGTCGTGCAAACGCTGCCACAACCGAGACACAGAGCACTTATCTCGAACAATTTCCTCCTGTGTCTGTCACAGTCACCTGTCTTTAATTTTGACACGTCTGATTTTAAATCGACAATATTGTTATCCGTAACGGCGCTGTACAATCAGCCATCATCATCATCGTAATATTGGTGATGATGCCACTGGCTGACGCTGGAGCTGGCTGCAGGCTGGGCACACTTCTGTTACAGGGGCGTGAACCCGTCCCGTCTCTCCAGCGGTCCCACCAGCTGGGGACGCGAGCCAGGGCCACCCAGCCTTAAATGGTGGGGCGACCCTATGGGCTCAGGCTCTGGCCCCAGGCTCTGTCCACACCATTTTGCCCTCTCCTTGTATGCCACTTCCATGTACGCCACTCTCTCCATCCTCACTTAGCCCTCTCTTCAGCCCTGCATTTATCCCCATGTTACAAATGAGAAAACCAGGGCTCTGAGAGGCGACGTGTGTGGAGGGACAGGGGCTTGAACCTAGGTCCCGGAGTCTATTAACTCCACACTGATTTTTAAAGTGAAACATCTGTTATTCTGGGTGGATGCCTTCCTAGTGTGAGAAAGCATTCCTGGGGGATTGTGTTGGGGGCCCCCAGGACAGCCCGTAGATTCCACGACTTGCTGGGGGGACCACAGGACCCAGCCCAGCTTCACTCACAGCAATGATTCATCACAGAGGAAAGAGACAAAGCAGGTCAGCGCAGGGAGGAGGCATGCGGGGCAAGGGCTGGGGAAACCAGACACGGGCTTCTGAGAGCCTCTCCCGGCGAAGTCACATGGGACACACTTAATCCCCCAGCAATGGACTGTGACAACCTGTGCAAAATGCCATCTACCAGTGAAGCTCACCAGACACTCTGGGCCTGATGGTTGTCGCTGGGCTCAGTCACCTAGGCTCCCCCTGCCACTACGGACGGCCGTTCCAGGCTCCCAGAGAGAGAGCAGATGCCCAGCTGTCCTTTGTGCAGTGCAGGCAGCGAGCCACCGCGATCAATCCTGAAGCCCTTGTCCCCAGACACCAGCCACGGATGGGCCACCCTTGCCTGCAGGCCCGTGTGAGCATACACAGCTACACTGACCCTTTTCTGCCCAGGAATGGAACCCCCCCCCCCAGGCTTCACCCCAAGGGAACAGCTCTTGTGAAGGCACCATGAAATGGGCAACGTATCCTCAACACCAGCAGGACACTCCCAGCCCTGCTGTCCCCAAGGGCTGGTTCAAGTGCGGCACTGGGATGCTCAACGCCACGGCTGCCCCAGGCAGGAGGAACCCACAGCCAAATCCTGTCCCTGCCACACCCCAGTGCTACCACGTGGCCTAGTTTCTTCTTCAAAATGAGCCTGGCAGTCCACTCTCCCTCCCCTCCCCTCCCCTCCGCTCCCCATATGCTGCTGTGAGGAAGTTACCAGACCCCTTGCCAACTATAAAGGCTTCCACGGAGGGGCCTGAGGACTCGGCAGGTTGCGGCACCCTGAGGGTAATCTCCTCGAAGATGCCTCTATTGGCCTCTGGTGAGCGGGCCTGTCTATGGGCCTGCCTGAGGCTCCAGAGGCCACAGCCCACAGCCCTTCCTCGGGCGAGCCTGAGGCGAGGCCTTACAGTTGCCAGTGCAGCCACGCTTCTGGAAGAGCCAGGGCCTCCCTTCCCGCCTGCCTCTGACAGGAGTCACGTGGCTCTCAAGAGGGAGGATGGTGCCTGCTCAGCCCCGTCTGTGAATGTGCCAGCTTTGTCTCTCTAGCCCTCCCTTGCTCAATACTTGTTTCCTCTGTTCAAGCCAGCAACAGCCATGGAAACGCCGGGCCAGCACAACTCTGCCCATGCGTACCAGACAACAGTCACCAGGTGTGCCCGACCAAGGCAGCGCTGTGGGTGGGCAGAGTGCACCCAGGGAGTCTCAGATGCCCAGGGGCCCAGTCACCACCCACAGGAGCTTGGGTGGCTTGCTCAGCACTTCCTCCCGATCTACAAACGAAGGTGACGACTTTGGCCCCCATGCCCCAGGGTGCAGGGAGAGAATGGGTGTGGCTGCATTATGAAACGTGCAGATCTGTGCAATTGAAAGGGATCGATGTCATTATTATAGTGTGTGGGGATCTGTCCCCCTGCCCCGTCAGCTACGTCCTTGATGGCTGGAAGGAACGATCTTCCCAAGTGCCTCTGAGATCTCTTTAGAGTTCATGGCGCTAGGGAGAGAAAGAATATTAAGAGTCATCCCCCGGGGACCCTATCTACCTGTAGGAAAGAGCGCACCGAGAAAGGGATTACTGATCAACGCACTGAGCAGCCCTGGTAATTTATGCTAATAGTCATGTTACAGTGCAGAAGGAGGAACTGCTCAGTCCTGCTCCCCGCAGCCTGCGCCTCAAACCCCTCCCTCGGCATGAAAGGCTTTTGAGCAGGAGACCCCCCTTCCTTTGTCCCTCTCACAAAGTGGCATTCACAGCCTCTCCTGGTTACCTGGTAACACACGCTTCACAAAGACAGATTTCTAAGTGGAGCTGGAATTTCAACCGAGGTAGATGTTCTACGATTCAGGATCTCAAGAGCTCACGGAAGCCTCGGGGGCTCCACGGCCCGGTGGGCATTGACATGGGACCCTGTTCCTGTGCAATTTCGCACTCAAAACAGGACATCAACCTGCTGTCTGCAGGATTCCCAACATCGGCAAGTGGTCACAGTGCACAGACGGAACAATGCAGCCTTTTAAAGTAATGACGGCAGTAACAACGTAGTGCCAGGTGACCTGATAGTTGGGAAAGAAAACCAAGAGTTTAGGACAGAATGGAGCTGCGCCGCTGAGCCTGGCACTGAACTGCTCTGGGCCTCGGCTCCGGGTGGCTGCCCAACAGGCCCACTGCTCACACTCACCACAGGATCTCTTTGCTCTGTGTCCTGGTTCTCGCTGTGCCCTCCCACCCCCTCAGCCCAGGAGTGTTCCACTTGCCCTTCAAGGCTCCTCTCATGTGCCTCCCCTTCTGTGACGCTACCCTGCTCCTCTCAGGAGCCATCACCCAGTGCTAAACAGAGGAACCAGCAACCTACCTTGGGAGGATAGCCAGAAGGTAGATCCGGCCTGAGAAACTCTTGAGACTCAAGAGCAGCCAATTTGCGGCACCTTCCGAATCAGGTTGCCAGAGGGCTAGAGGTGCATGGCCCCACTTGAGAAGAGCCAGGAAAACCCAAGCTGGAGCCCCAGATTGGCTGGGAAATAGCCACGTGGCTCCAGGGAGTCCCCCGCCCCCCACCGCCCTGCAAGCCTCAGCTTTCCCTTCTGTGTAATGGGAGTGAGACCTGGCCAGGGTAGTTGCAAACATCGAGCAAGAAGATGGGATGCAAACACAATTTCCAACAGTAAAGAATGAATTATTCTTATGTGGGAATATAGTGGGTCTTCAATAAATGTGTGTTGATCAGAGGATTACTTGCATTAGGCATTTTGGGTCTTTTCCGAGCACAGGAGGAAAGGGAGCATTTAAGCCTGAAAACTGTTTCCAAATGCTCCTGAGAGGCACGTGTGAGAACACCTCCCACCCTGGGTGGAACTTCACACATATGTACAGATGCCTCGCTCCACTAAAGTCAGGAGTTCGCACACTGAAGGAGCAGGTGAGGCGCCGCGGAGGGGGTTTATCGCCAGTATCGAAGCAGAACAGCTGCTGCGGGGACTCAGTCTGCTTCCCTTCAACCAGGGTCCCCAGGGACGTCGTTAAAAAGTGCTTCTGCTCTGTCCTCTGAATAGAGGATGGCTTTAGGGCAGCACAGAGTGCGGTGCCGCTTTCGCCTTAGTCACTAGCTAGGAAAGATCCCCTGTCCACAACTTCGTGATTGACCAAGACACCGGGGCAGGGGCCAGACAGACGTTTCAGGACAAAAGACAACGGGAAAACAGTGCCCGGCTGACGGGCGATTCCGGGGAGGCCTGCTGCCTGTCGCTAATGGGATCATTAAAAGCAGCTTCTGTATGGCCTCCATCGGGCTCCCTGAACATCTTCACGCCCGGGGCCCGCGCCTGAGGTGCGCCTCAGGGCCCATAGATCAGAGTGGAGGGGCTGTCACATTTACTTGTCATTTGGTAATTTTCAGTGAATTAGGGGTATGGGGTTTCCATCTGCCATCTGGCCGCACTCTGGTAACCATGGCAACCACCACCTGCCTGACTTAACTCTATCAAGTCCTGTCCTCAAAAAGAGCACAAAACAAGGTATAGGGGACTTGGGAGCTGGTCAGGCTGTACTGGTCACCGTGGTCAGTCCCCTGCCCTGCCACCCCCCACCAGAGTCTCAGTCCTCTCCCCATAATAGCAGATTTGTCCTAAATGTCTTAAACATCTTCAAGGCATCTCTCTTGAGAACAGAACACCACTCCAGGGAAGTATCACCCGAGACCATCTACGCCGGCAGATTCTGCGGACCTGGTCAGCACTTATGTCTCCCGTGTGTGGACTGAAAGTATTACCTGCTGCAGACAAAGAGAACCGCCCAGGAATGAACTGCTGAGGAAGCAGATTATAAAATCGAGTGACAGGAACTGGAAAAAGGAAGGAGACAGGGCTGTTTACGTGCCACGGGGCAGAAACAAAGAGGCCTCCATAGAGGCTCCACAGGGGCTCCACAGGGGCTGACACAGCCCAGGGAGGGGATGGGCCAGCCCAAGGTCACTCAGGGAAACAGCAGCACAGGAAGTGCCAGCCTGCTCTCTCCTCCATGGGAGCACCCACCAGGAATAGCCAGTGGCGATTTTCCTGTGCGGCAGGGAGGCTGCAGCGTGGATGGGCTGCACACCGTTGCCATGTTTCGGGGACAGGAGGCTCCCTGCCCCATCTCTGACAACACAACAAAGCGTGTCTCCTGGACACACATCTGCCCGGAATGTATGGGAGAAGATAATCATAGAAACTTCCCAATGCCTGTTAAGGCCTTCCCCCACCCCCAAGTCTTCCCCGTTGGAGCTGAAGTTACTACACTGACTTAGGCAGTTAGGTCAGACTTGGTCTCCAGCCATGGGCCAGAACCCCAAGCTGGATTCCTTGGTACTCACCCTAGACTTTCCACTGCCCCCTCCAGGCAGCGTAGAAAGGGGCAGTTCTTCAAAACATAATGGGCCAGCAGGGTGCTTCTCTGGGCATCCTTTTACTAAGGTTTTGGTTTATTTTTGTTTGATTTTTTAAAAAGCACACACAGAGGGTGGGCAGCAATAACACCCACAATGACTTTACTGTGGTGTTAATGAAGAGTAAGTTTCCAGGTCCCAAGCAATGATTAATGTTCAATTTCTTTACTTAAAGTGGGACCTTCCAAATTATATAAGCCTTAGCCCCACAAAACCTGGGTCTGCCCCTGAAGGCATTAAAATCTTTTCAGAACCTGGGTCTGCAAATGACTTTCCTGTCCTAAGTGGGAGCTCCCTCAGGAATCCCCAGTAGGGTCCCAGCTCGTGTAAATCCCAAGTTCTGGTGGGGAGCTCCTTCTCCTCTGGCTTCTTCACGTTTCCTCCCTCTGCATTCAAACGACCCACACCAGGGACTTGAACCCAATGAGAACCTCCCACTCTCAAACTCCCAGTCTTGTGGAGGCAAACATACCAGGCCTGCGAAAAATTGCATCAGCAAGTATTTAAGTACCAAAAGGGACAGCAGGCTCCCCAAATTCCCACCAGCTCACTGGCTGGTGTCTCCATGAACTTGGTAAGGGAAGGTGCAGCATGTGAATTCCTGCCCCAGCCTCCTTGCACCCCCTGCCAGATAAGAAAAACTGCCTAGACAGCGTTGATGCTGGGAGGAGAGGAGGGACATTCTTTTCCCAATACCCCAGGGTCAAGGGTCCCTCCGGCCGCTGCCTTCCGCGCCTCTGCAGCACTGCCAGGCGGAAGCCCGACTTACCAAATTCGCAGGGGCCATCGTGCACCTTGTGCAGGTGGCCTGGGTGCGCGCGAGGCGCGTGCCGGGCGCGCAGGCGCAGTGCGCAGACGCTGGGATAAGAGCGGCCGTCGGAACCGCAGACGGCGCCGCGCTGCGCGCACACGCAGAGGCCGGTACCCTCGGGCGCGGCCCCCACGGCGCGGCTCGCGCACACCAGCTCGGGGCCACAGCGCTCGCCAGCCGGGCCCCCGCAGCTCGCGCCCTCCGCGCCCAGGCAGCGCACGCAGCAGCCGCACTCGTCGCGCGCCGGAATGCCGGGCGCCGGGCAGCGCGCGGGAGTGGGACAGCGCTCCGGCCGGCACGGACCGCACTCTGGGCGCCGGACGCCCGCGCGGAGGAGCCCGAGGCCTGGGGCCAGCGGTGGCAGCAGCAGAAGCAGCAGCGGGAAGAGCACGGGTGAGCGTGGCATGGTCCGCTCCGGGACGGCAGTAGCGCTTCTGCTTCGCTCTCCGTTCCGCGCGCGCGGCGCCGCCACCCCACCCGCCCCGCGGCCGCTGATTGGCCGGGGCTGCACCGCGGGGTGCCCGCAGACGGCTGCCCGGCCCGGGACCGGAGCGGCGGGGTGGGCTCCCAGTTGCCCCGGTTGGGATTCGGAAGGCTATTCCTAGACCCACTGTCGGACACCCAAGGGTAGTAGGGGCGGGAACTTGCCTTAAGTCGCTATGGTAGAGCCAATATTGTATACAAGACTGGCTCCAAATATTATGCCCTTTAATCCTCTCAGAAGGATGCGCCATTTTAGTTTGCATTTTGTAGTTTTCCAAGTTGTATTTTAAAAAAGGAATATATGGTTTAAAATTTCAGAGTTTACAAATGGATGTAACGGTATAAAGAGGGTTTCCCGTCTCCCGTATCTCAATTCACCAGCCCAGCCTCAAGAGGGCACTCGTTATCAGGTTCTTGGTGTGCCTTGAAGGAAGTTTGCTTGCCTATAAAAAGAATAAGCCCTCTCTTTAAACATATACACATACGCAGTAGCATGCCATATACATTACTCTGTGCTTGGTTTTCCCACCTATCGTATTCCCCACAGTTTCCCCACCTCTTATGCCTGAAATTGGCCGCTTTTACAATCAGTGAAGCATTAATTAGTTCCCCTCCCCCCCTTAATGCTGCATAAAGACGTGGTGCATCTCATGGTTAGGAGTGATTTGGGTGAGATACGGTGATCTATTTAGGATTGGCTTTGGAATTTTAAGCTTTGCACAGCATTTAATTGTATAAAAACCGCATTTATTCAACCAGTTGTTTTTGGTCCTTTTGTTACTACAAGTAATGTGGTATTGGATGTCCTGGCACATAGTGTCAGCATATCTGTGACTTAATGAGGAGTGCATGTTGGGAAGACACCGTGGAACAGGTTCCTGCAGTCACTTATTTATTCATGCGGTCTCCATGCCCACCCAGAGCCAGGTTCTGTGCGCCGGGTCTGGCAGAGGACTCAGACAGAAAGCACAAGGGAGTCTTGATTGCTGGAGTTTGATGTGTGGCCACGTGAAGACAATAGATGGAGGAGACGTGCTGACCAGGCTTCATGGATGGCTTTTCTTGCCTTCACCCCCTCACCCTCATTTGTCCCATGTTGCTTGCTCTCTTTTTCTGAACTCCTGGAGATGGAGAAAGCCTCTTGGAGTCTAGGATGACCAGCCACAGCACTCTTGGGTGGCATCCAGTTTGCTTTTCAAGCCCAGGTCTTTCCCAGTTTGCAGTCTTTTAGGGGATGCCCTTATTCCCCAAAAGGAGCCCCAGCAGAGGCCACTTTATGTGGTGGTCAGAGCAGGGCCAGCTGCCTGGCCCGCTCCGGCTCTTCCCTTACAAGCAAACTCGGGGGATGGAGGTAGGGGGTGATGAGGACTATAGCAGTATGGCGGTATAGCAGTCAACATGGCTCTCCGCGCTTATTAACACTTGGTTTCATCCAGAGGCTGCTGCCTTGAACCTGGCATGGCCTTTTAAAGTACTTGCACTCCTTGAGTCTCTGTGCCCTTCTATGAATCTCTCCTAAGGACATATCACTACATGTGAAGATTTCATTCTGGGGTTGGTCACTACAGCAGCAACTTGGAAACAGTCTAAAGCCCCAGTGATAGTCAGTGGTTTAGTAAGTGATGGCACATTCAACGACAGAGGATTAGGTGGGCAGTGAAAAGGAGGAAGGAGAGTAGGTTACCTGTAACAGAAAGATGTTTGTAATATACTGTTCAATGAAATAGCAATTATAAGTTGCATGTCACGTGTGATGGCATGTTTGTAAGCATGTGGTTGTATATATATGAAGAAATTCAAGATTGTTTAATGTGAAGGAAGCACGTGTAGTGTTAAAGAATAAAGCAGGGCTGGAAAACAAGAGAGAGAAACTCCATGCTGCATTTCAGGGACCTCCTTCCTGGGGAGTTCAAACTTTCAAATGGCCGTAGCTGTCCAAAAAGAGAATGGACTACTCCACAGGTGGTGAGCTCCCTGTCAGTGGGGGAGTTCAAGGACAAGTCTTGGCAAGGAGTATGGAGGGGGGAGATAAAAGAATCAGGGATTAGGTGAGAGGGTCTTTTACATCCTTTACTCTGAGCCACCACTGTTGCTGCACAGAGTCTGACCCTGAGACCTGGGCTGTGTGAAATGTGGTCATGATTAGCAAATAAATGTGTACAGGAGTGATTTGCCTGCTTTTTATGCAAATATTGGTCTATTAAGTGGTGTCAGTATTATGAACTGAATGAGTGCTTCATGCAGGATACACAGTCAAAGAGGCACATTTACACCTGATCCATGTGCCTTTTAAGCAGTAGGGAGAGCATTATACAAGCAGACTCTTTGAGAAGATGATTAGGAGACTCACTGTCCAACCCTGAGCCTGTGGCATCTGAGTAGAGAAAACACTGCAAAGCTTTGAAGGTGATGAACAGTTATTTCCTTTTCAAAACTGCCCCGAAGCCCATAGCCCAGTGCACTCTGGTTCCCAGAGCGCCAGTTAACACTGTAGGCCCATGGAATTCTGGGAGAAAGTGGGGGTGAATTCTCTCAGCGGGAAGAAAGTTGAGACCCATCTATTGTCTGGCAAGGGTTAAGGAGGTTATTTGGAAAAGATGCTTCCTAAACTGAGTCCCGGGGAGACAGGTGTTGTCCGGAAGGCGGGCAGAGAGAGGGAACCTGTGTCCACAGGCATGAAGACCAGAGAGAATGCAGTACAGTCAGGAGGAGCAAGGAGAAAGCTCAGCCAGGCTGCAGAGCTGCATGGGGGTGTGGAAGCTTGGGAGGTGGGAGGTGAGGTCAGGGAGGCCAGACCACTGGCCTCGCCTGGCCTGCTGGATACATACGGTGAGACACAGGCTTGGCGCTGGCAGCTCAGGCCTGTATTACTGTCTGACAGGCAGATACTTTAAATGTAGAGGGGAAGGGGAGAGCATATTCCCACCGGGGAGCCACGGAATAAGTCTGCAGAAGTCTTTCCTGATTCTCCATTCTTCCTTCGGCATTTTTTTTTTTTTTTACTCCAGGGCTTCAACCAAAATGCAGGGTTTGTGTTGTGGCCACACGTGCAAATCGCCACCTTGTGGACAACACAGGGATTACAGATCTAGAAGATCCTCATTCATTAGTTAAATACAAATTTTCTAATAATTCTAATGAGCCAAAGTGCTGGATAAGGCACCTTGGGTCCGGAGGAGAGGAGACATGAGCACAGATAATCACTGAAAGAGGTGTGAGCAATGGGGTGAGTGAAGCAATGGGGCGAGTGAGGGAAGTTTTGAAGGCCACAAAGAGGAGGCCACAAGAGGTGACGTGCGAGCTTCGTCAGAGAGGGAAAAGGGTCTTCAGAAATCACCTCTGACGTCCTCACTTTACACAGGGGGTGCCTGCAGCCGAGGATAGGATGGGCCTGGGTCAAAGTCACTACGCAGCTTTTCAGGGCAGCACTAGGACAGGTTTCTGGGTGCCCCGGCCCAGGAACGACCTGGGCCTCGTTGTGGCTGGCCTTCGGTTTCAGTGGGTCCCCCTCCTGGTGTCTAGAAAAGGCCTCTGCAGGGTCTGGGCTGCTGCTCTGTCTCTGCCCTGCTGCCCCACCTCAGCCATCTGTCCAGCCTGCCTTCTGGCACACTGATCCCTTCCCTCACTCTCTGTATTCTAGCAGGGATCAATGGAGAAGCACCGAAACCCTCTCTAGGGTGGACTCTGTGCTTCAGCCCGCATCTTGGGCAGCCTGGGAAGGGGGCTCAAGATGTGTCTCTGGAGTGTCTGTCCTTGGGCACCAGCATACTCCTTGGCCCCTGGTACGTGGTAAACATCTGTGACGTAAATAAACAAGCCAGGACAGGGGAGGTGGGTGGCGCCCGAGAGGTCAACACAGCCTTCCTGTGCACTTATCCAGAGCTGAGTCTGGTCTGGGAGGATGACCTAGGGCCACGTCACAAAGGTCACTGAATGCCCAGCTCAGGAGTTTGTCTTTATTCTGCCTGCAGGAGGAGCCAGCCCTGCGCGTGATAGGATCAGAATGCAAGTTAGTTTCATTCTTTTTCAAAGGGAGAGAAAAGGTTCGCAGTCAAGGGTCACACCCACCCCAGAAAGCAGCCGATATTACTTAATGGAAAAATCACACTAGGTCTCCCATATGTCTGAGTTCCTTTGTTTCTAAGTTTAATAATTAAGCCATGTGTCTATAGAATAAAGAGAGGCTGTCCTGTAATAAGCTCCCAACTGCTGGGAGACAGGCACAGCCTTTGGGACGAACTGCTGAATTTCCTTCTGCCATATCACCAGAACTGAACCCTGCTGACTTCAGGGCTCGAACACAGGAACCCTCCTAAGCTGGGTCCTGGAGTAGTCAGTCAGTCATGTTTCCTCGCTTTTTGCCAACCGGCAGCAGCAGCATCGTCTCGTGGCTCCGGGGAAGAGGTCTCCACTGGAGAGCTACCGGGCTCTGTTCAGTAACCTGGACGACTGCAGGACAAGTGTGCAAATGCCCCACAGCTTCAGAAAGGAACTGAGGTGCACTGGGTAGGAGGGGTGGTGTTCAGAAATGCTCGCGTAGGTTAGAATGGTAGACATGAAGCGAATGTCGACGTGTTCTTCAGATCACGTTAAGGTCTACCTTTGGGTCCGATGCCAAACTGAGAAAGTATGAGAGCGGGAAAATGAAATCTGTCACGCAGGTTTGACTTCAGGTTCCAAAGGGGTCATTCTGGAGCATGGTAGCCCCTGAGAGGTGGGTCTTGATTCACATGGGTGAAATGTTGCTGAACTTGAACTTTTCATGACAAGTGCCTTCGTGTTTCTCCCACTGTAAGGTGGCTGCCTTCCCAACCTCCCCAGGGTGGTCAGCGGCAATTCGAAGTGACTCTTCCTTAACGGTGTGGAGAGAGGAACTGTAGGATTGTGAGGAACGCCACCACGATAACTCAAGAATTTAGAATATCCATTTGCAGTCTGGGCGGTGCAGCCAGAAAGCTTCTGGCAGATGGGCACTCCCGGAAGACAGAGCATCTCCATGCGCCCGGAAGAAGCAGCGCTTTGCAAGTCCTTCCCCAAACGGCGTGGCGTGGATGCACCCAGAACTGCTGCTTCCAGGCAAGGGTAAGGCCTGTTCCAAAGAAAACATGTTTACAGTGTTTCTTCGTTTCTAGGCATCCGAGAAGAGAGTTATGTTGTACCCGACCTTTATATTTCTGTCATTTTCATTTTTCTCTCATTATTTTCAATTTCGAGAAGAAGCATTTCTGGGCCCCCTGCATCCCAGACGTCATGCCGAATCAGACCTAGTGGTGGCATCTCAGCCCCTGGGCTATATCGGGGGAGCTGAGACTTGGACACAGTTAGCTGTGACATGACTGTGTAGTCCCGTGCCAGCCGGTGCCTGGCAGAGAGCAGGCGCCCCAGTAGTTGATGCTCACCGAGTGCTTACAGGGGCCGGGTGCCCTCCTGAGCTTTCAAGCGTATGAGGGCACCTCAGACACACACGTCTGTGAAGTAGGTGCAGCTCATCTCAGACAACACCGAGGGTCGGAGAGGTTGACCATGTACCTGGCCCAGAGTCACGCAGCCAGTCAATTGTGGAGGTGGCCCCAAGGTCTGCAGTCTGAACCACTGTACCAGACTACTTCTCCATGAATGAATTAAATAAAAAAATAAATAAAGAAGGCCTGAACACATGCCATAAAATAGATGCAGACCAAGCCAAGAGAGAGAAGATTGCACCAGGGCGATCAGGAGACCTGTCGTGTCAGAAGTTACACCTGAGGTGGGAGTAATGAGCCAAAACGAGGGTGATGAGCAGAAGCAGGAGAGCAGGTCCTGGCGGGAGAGAGGGGCCAAGGTGGGCAAACCCCAATGATGGCCTGAGTCTGTCAGTGACGGTGCCTGCTCTCTGCCCTGAAGCCCTCTCCCCTCCCCCAGGGCGGCTTAGACCATGGGTGTTATGGACCGGATGGTGTCCCCGCAAATCCATGTATTAAAGCCTTAACTCCATACATTAGAATGTGACAGTGTGTGGAGACAGGGACTTTAAAGAGGTGGTTAAGTTAAACTGAGGCTGTTGGGGTGGGCCCTACTCCAGTCTGACTGGCAGCTTTGTAAGAGGAGGAGATTAGGACAGACACACAGCCACAGGATGCATGTGACAGAGGAAAGGCTGCATGAGGGCACAGTGACAAGGCAGCCTTCTGCAAGCCGAGGAGAGAGGCCTTCTGTCCTCGAGGAGAGCGGAAATCAAACCTGCTGGCTCCTTGGTTTTGAACTTCCAGCTTCCAGAACTGTGGGATAATGAATGTCTGTTGGTTAAGCCTCCGGATGTGGCATTTTGTTACGACAGCCCTATGAGGACCGAGGTTAGGGGTGTGTGACTGAGCCAAAGACAGAAAGGCATAGACTGGCCTGTGTCCCACCTCGGGGAAGAGATGAGCTGGGGCAGATCTCTTCTCTTGGCAGTGGGAAATGGGGGCAACCCTGGAAAGGACCCCATGGACTTGGAGGGTAGAAGTATAAAGAATGCCATGAACTAGAGTCAGGACGGTGGTGAGCGGAAGCCATGGGAGAGTGGAAATCATAAGGAAACAAAGAGACTGAGCCACGGGGGGAAGAGATTGAAGCAAAAATGGCAAGAGAGAGAATGCAAGAGAGGGAGACCCGTGGGCCACGAGAGGGGAGGAACCATTCCCGAGAGGGGCTCCAGTTCCCAGCACCTTCCCGGGATGGGCCCCAGCTCTCACCGGGGAGTAGTAGGGAGCCCCTTGGACTCAGGGCAGCATTAGTGGATTTCTGTTCCTTGTTCCCTAAAGATCCACGGTAGCACCGAAGGCTATGTTTAAGGATGAACCAGCAACCTTAGGATACCTGTCAGTGTGTGTAGGAAGCCAGTGGAGGTTAGGCTGGAAAAGAGGGCTGAAGCAGCTTCTTGGACGGCTTGGATTGGGGTGCTAGGGTTGGGGGTGCAGAGTATGGGAGGGTGCTTGGGTGGGTGGTGACAGGTCTGAGCTGGGCCTTGGGGAGAGGTGTGGGTGAGCGGAGCCTGGAGGCTGCAGGGCCCCTAGAGAGCCCTCCAGATAGTCCAGGCAGGAAGTGAAGAGGGCGGGATCTGGCGCAGAAGCTGCATGAATGGAAGATCCAGTGTATTGATCAGGGTAAGGACCAGCTGCTGTAGCAAACTGCAAAGTGTTTAAGGGCTCTAATCTAGTGGAAGTTTATTGCTTATTCATGTAAGGTCTCAAACAGCTACTCCTGGTCTCGTCCGGTGTTGCTTCAGAGATCCAGGCTCCTTCCAGGTTGTGGCTGCCCCAGTCTGAACACCAGCTCCACACTGCAGAAGGGAGATGCGGACGTGAACAAGACACACCCACACCCTGAACCCCGCTACACAAGTGGGCGGATGAGAACCACTGGGAGGCATAATGAATGCAGCGAGACAGGGGAGCTGATGGATAGACAGACAAGGACACCTGGAGTCTAGTTCCCACCTGGTCCCAGATCATTTGGCAATAGGGTGTGGCCATTCAAATTCGTGGGCAATTCTGATCGCTGGGAGATCCCATCACACGCTCCTCTGCACTGGCGGGTTCAGTTATGAACTGTCCCCAGCCCCTTCTGCCAGCAGGTGAGCAGCCTTGTTTCCCTGGAGAACCTTGAAGCCCTTGGTTCCAGCTTCCTGGTTGGTTGCCTGGAGGCACAGTCCTGCTTAATTGCTGGTAATGTTTTTCACAGCCAGCTAAAGAGGCCTCAGTGGGTGGGCTGGGCAAAGCTCTGCTGGCTCAGGGGGCCAGTGCTCACAGCAGGGGCCAGAAGAGCCAACAGGAGCCCTGGAGAGAGGAAAGGGGAGGGAGGCTCCTGCTTTGCAGCATGAGAAGCGGAAGAGCGGAGGAACGGCCAGCAGTGTTCTGAAATAAGGAAGAAGGCCGCCCACTTGCTTTCGTTCCCCTGGTAAATATTTGACTGGATGTTTGCCTGGTCTGTGAGTTTTTCGGGTGCTGTGAAGAGAGCTGGGCGGCACACCAGGCTGCCGGAAGCGGGCATAACCAGGAGGCTGGAGAAGCTCAAAGAACAGCCCAGAGAGTACAGGGCCCCCCGGGGCCGCAGGCGGTGCTTCTCCACCAGGATGACTCCCACAAGTGAGGGGTGAGTTCTCAGACAAGGCTACGGACAGGCCGTGCTGGCCGACCACGTGCTCCAGCAGCTGTCCCCTGTGACCTTGGTGATTCACGGGAATCCAGAGGCAGGCATGGTTTAGCCGACTTGTAGGCAGGCTGGCGTGGAGGGAGGAACCGGGGATAGGGTTCCCAGCTGAGTGAACAGATTTCTGTTTGTCTTTAGTTTGGAGCCACTGAGCGGAGCGGGAAGAGCTGGCTGTGGTGGTAGAGGGCCTGGGTCTGGATCCCGGCCCGGCAGTTCTGGCAGTCATTAAAGCCTCGGTTTCCTGATCTGTAAATAGGAAGCAATAACCCCTGTCCTACCTAGCCTGCACCTGTGTGGAGGTCATATGAGAACGAGAATGTGGAAGGGTTTCGGGAGCTGTGACGTCTGGCCCAGATGTAAGGAAGGACGATTTCTCACTCAGACATCTAAATGTCTCAGGTCTAAGAGCCGTAAAGACCACTCCAGACATTCACAAACCAGAGCCTGCGCCGTTGGGGTTACAGTGGTGTGTTCAGGTCGTCGAGGGTCATGGTGAAATGCAGGAGTGAGGGAAGGAGCCATAAAAACTCGGGCAGGCACCCTGAGAGCCACTAGGAAAAGGGGGTCCCTGGAGTCTGGCAAATGGCAGGAGTGGGGAAGCCTGAGAACAGTACGTGGAGAAGGGCATGTGACCACAGACAGGCCAGAGGTCGGCTCGAAGGACAGGTGGACAGTGTGTGGGGAGTCAGCAGGTGGGTGGGACATGAACTAGAAAGCCTAGGGGATGGGTCTCTTCCTCCCCTGCCTTCAGCTGGACTCCCTGGGCTCAGCGGGCCCTGCCAGGCAGTGATGTGGCAGGAGGTGGACTTTCAGGAAGGTCCGTCACGGGGTGGAGAATGGATTGGAGGGGGCAATGCTGGATGTAGGAGACCTGGCAGGAGGCTGGTGCAAAGCGTGGACTCAGGTGGTGGCTGTAGGGACCGAGGTGCATGTGAATTTGGTCGTGATTGGAGAGGTCAAACCGACGGGGCTTGGTGTGGGCGTGACTTGGAGGGGAGGGAGTCCAGGATGCCTGGATCTCTGGCTCAGACTAAAGGGTGGGTGTTGGGCCCATTCCCAAGGGGAGGACCCCCCAGAGCCCAGAAGGGAGCAGGTTGGAGGGGTGTTCAGTTGGGACATGTTGGGTGGGAGGGCCCGTGGGATATCCCAAAGGAGATGACCTAGAGGGAAGCGATTGGCTTCACGGTCTGGACTCGAAAAAAGTCCTGGGCTGCACCCGGGAACACGGCCCCTGTGATGCCTGTCATGGCCTCCGAGCCCCTGACATTTATTTGAAGTCAGCACCCGCCCCTCCTCCCCCTACCCAGGCCTCCATGCCTCCTTCCAGGGCTCCCTCTCCATTGTGGTCATCTCCCTGGACACAGGCCAGCAGCTGGCCAGGGCCCTTCTCCCAGGGCGGGGCTTGGTCCTCAGCATCTCGTTCAGATTTGTCTGACCAGTGAGGAGGAAGGGTCTTTGTCTTCTCCAGGGACCACAGATGTAGAAGTTTTTTCGACATCTGAATGTAATTACTGTGTGTGAATATGTTTCCTGTTTAGGAAATATAACGAGGTTCAAATTCTGGTTCTGCTGCTCTCTAGCTGAGTGACTGTGGGCACTCACGTGTCCTCTGTCAGCCTCGGTTTTCTCACCCATGAAGTGGGAATGATAGTCTCTGCTGCCCAAGCCGTGAAAGGGTTAAGTGACGTGGTAACTATGAAGACCTTAGTGTAAGTCATTAAGTGAAAAGAAATGGAAACAAGTGCTGCTTTATTGGACAGTTCAGCATGGTAGTGAGTGGAAAAGTGGACTTTCGCCTTCTTCAGTCACCATTTTATCTTCATCCAGCTCTCTCCTGACTTTTCAGACGTGTGTGAGACACCCCACGCACGCCCTCTCACAGAGGGTGCCCGCTGGGGAGCTGACCGTGCCTCCCTGCGCAGAGAGCTCAGCACGAGCGGGCGAGGTCAAGGCGAAGGAGGGTCAGCAGAGATGCGGGCGCAGGAGGAAATGGGAGGCAGTGGGAGAGAATGGGATACAGACAGGCCAGACCTGAAAGGCCAGTTAGTGCCTCGTCTGATCCTCAAAGCGTGAGCCAGTGCCTGTGTTTGAGCCGTGCCGTGGGCTGGGGGCAGCCCGTCCGGGAACCTTTTCTGAGGACCCAGCGAGCCCTGGGGAATGAGAACGCTGTGGAAGCTGGGAAGCGCTGTTCTTCCCCCACCCCCTCGGGGCTGGAGCTCTGCACAGGGGACGGTCGGTCCCATGGCTCGGCCCCAACGGAGAGCTCTGTTCCCCACCTGGCCAAGCTGACTCTGTCTCTCTCAGATGGTTAACCAGCTGCTCACAGGTGGAGCCGGGGCACCCAGCCAGGGTGCCCAGCTCCTCGGTGCACGGAGGCTCCCCAGGGTCTGCTGGGGGCCAGGCTGCTGCCTGGAGTCCCTGCTCCCACCTGGTGCAGCGGTGTGTGTGGGAGGCAGGGGTGGGGAGGGTGGAAGCAGGCTGAGAACCAGCACATGGGGTACTTTTCAGTTAACACACCATTCCTATCCATTCTGGAACAATCTAGGGAAGTGAAGGCGTCACATCCGTTCTACAGACGAAGCAGCCAGGGCTTCAGGAGAAGTGATTCCCCCAAGGCCTCCGGGCCTCTGACTCCAAATGCCAGGCTTTTCCCTCCGGGCAGATCCGAGGCCCACACAAGCATGAAAACACCCTGCACACGCCCTCTGAAGGAGGGTCGCACCAGAGCTGACCTTTCCTGGCTGCACAGCGAGCTCAAAATGAGCGGGAGAGGTCGAGGCAAAGGAGAAAATGGAGATTCGGACCCGGAGGAAAGAGTGTCTGGAAGAAAATGGAATAAAAACAGGGTGTCTGCGTGCCTTTCATTGTAGAACTCCCGCCTAGTTCTCGGAGTCACAGGCAGTGGCAGGCAGAGACGAACCGGCAGGCAATTAGAGGGAGAGGCAAGCGGGTGGGCGGGCACGGATGACATTCCGGGACGGCTGTCAGAGGCGGGCCTGCGGGCGACAGAGGAGCTGGGGAGAAAACAGAAGAGACCATCAGCAAAGGTGTGGGCAGCCTGTGTGGGTTTTATAACCATCGTGGACTTGATTTCATTTTATTCTTAAAGTGTCAACTTTCTATTAGGGAAGGGTGCAAGCTTACACAAAAGAAGAGAGACTAGTTGAAGGAACCCCGTTCCCGTCACCCAGCTCCAGCGACTCTGCACACGCAGCAGCCTTGTCCTGGTGATGCTCCCCCCCACCCCGCTCCCCTCCTCCAGGCTGCCTGTCGTGTCCTCCTGGGTTTCACTTGTGAAGAGAAGTTCACTTTCCCCTGTGGAATTCCCATGCTGAGCACAAATGACCCGGCACACAGACTCACTCCTAAACCTTCCCAAGTTCCTGCAGCCCTCAAGTCTGTGTTCTAGGGGAGTTCAGACTGCCCTGGCCACGGGAACAGGAAATTTCGTTGATGAGCAGAGAATGTGACAGTTGGGAATTCCTTATGTGATCTTCCCCTCAGCCGGAGTCTGAGTCTCAGCTCCCCCACGCACTAGCTGGGTAAGCTTGGACACGTTTCCCGATCGCCTGGTGCCTCGGTTTCCTCACTTGTGAAACGGGACGATAGTAGTGCCTCTCTCCCAGGGCTGTGGCGAGGATGAACTTAGCTAACAAGAGTGCAGCCCCTAACGGATAGCTGGGTGCACAGCAGTATCAATACATATCTTCACAGACCACTCTGGTTTCCTCAACTTACATTTTCCAGAAGTAGAATTCCTGGAAACGAAATAGCTATATTTTAAAAGTTCTTGGTGTATGTATTACAAAAGCATTCCTCAGAATAACTATACCAATTTATAACTCTGGCGATCAGTAAATGAATACCAACTCATCTTAACCTTCAGTAATGCCAGGCAGTATTTTCAAGAATTCCTCATTTAATAGATAAGACAACATTTCATTTTAATTTATACTTTTATTACTACTTGAAAATTTAAGAATTTATTGGATATTTATATATCCAATAAGAATTTATTGGATATTCTTTGTTCGTGGCTTACATCTTTGGAAATTTTTGTTCCTGTGTTGCTTCCCTTTCAATCTTTACGTCATTTATTTCTCTTTCTGCACTTCGTTGAAGCAATTGAACCTTCGTTCACATACACTTTACAGTTTTAAATATATGTGTTTGCAACCTATTTCTATTCTTATAATAGTTAACTGTGGATTTTTAATGTAGTTACTTAGAATTGTATTTTTCTTACAAAGCCCAGAAAGAGAACCAGCTCTCTGCACCCACTCGGAAACACAAGGAGAACTTGGCTCTTCCTTCCTTCCTTCCCCGTCCACGCCTGCCCTCCACACCCCCCTCTTCCCGTGTGGGGTGTCATCTGGTATTTTGACTCTAGATTGCCATTTCAAACATTTTGTTTCATCATCATTCCTTATCTAGATATTTCACCATGTGTTTTATTAATTTCTCTGTTCATTGTTGCTTTTAAATTCTTCTCTGTCTAGGTTTATGTTTCTTATTCCTCGAAAATTTCTTCCAACATTTATTTCAGAGAAGCTGTTTTGAGGACTTGTGTTTCTAAAAATAGTATACATGTATATGTATATTCATAGAATAAATTTATGTTTTTATATTATAAATAAATGTAAATATATAAATATTTATATGTAACTATTTCTATTATATAATTTATAGAGATGTAAGCTCATGTGGTATATTTATTTATTACATATAAATAAATATATTGCTCAGTGTTAACAATAAGTTTTGCTAATTTCTTTGCCTGCTGTTGCTTTTTGTGCCCCCTTGCTTCCTCCTAGATTTATCCTTCTCTTAGAGAATTTCCTCTATTTTGTGCTAATCTTATTTCCTCTGGAGTGCGTTTCCCTACCTGTTGAGTTCCTGGCTCCCTTCTGTGGTGTACTCTCTCCCCAGCTGCTTGATGGCTCCTGGCTGTGTGCTCATCTTTGTGACAGAGTTTTCTCCTAGGACTTTAGCTTTGGGAGGGGTGGTGGCTGCTGCCAGTACTAAGGCCTCTTTCTGGGCAGTGGGG
The DNA here is from genome assembly GCF_004126475.2 of Phyllostomus discolor. Taxonomy (NCBI): domain Eukaryota; kingdom Metazoa; phylum Chordata; class Mammalia; order Chiroptera; family Phyllostomidae; genus Phyllostomus; species Phyllostomus discolor. The sequence goes on from NC_040905.2 coordinate 185,767,283, forward strand.
AGGGGGTGGGATGTACCCCTGGGTGGGGCACCTTAGGAGCTGGCCTCTGGACACCAAAACTCCTGGTCCCTCCCAGGTGCCAGCGGTAATCTGGGCACTGCCTCTCTCTGAGTGACCCATCAAACTGCTGCTGGAGTTATCACCAGCACTGGCCCGGCTGGTCGGTAGGGCTGGAAGGACACCTGGGTACCTGAGAAACCCCAGTGCGTTGTTCTGTGGGCTGGCAGCGGCCCACCCCGCTTCAGCCCCTGCACTTGGGTGCAGAGCACTCCCCGAGTGGCCCCGCAGTCTGCTACAGCCGTGTCGCCGTGTTGGCTGGTGCTTTTTCTCTTCGATCTAGTCCCAGTCTCTCTCCATTGTTCAGGGTCTTCTAGTAGCTTCTGTGTCCCCAATAGATTTCCACCTTACTTTCAAATACGGCCATATTTTCTTTCTTTTTAAAAAATAACACCTGGTGCTCTTGTATGGGATGGGGGGACTGATGGGTGTACTCACCTGACCTTTCTAAAAGCCCAAGTCTGAGTTCTACAGTTCCGTCACATTTCTGACACCCCTCTGCTTCTAAGGGTGTTTCAGACTCATGGGTAGACGTAACTGAGGAGCACTGGAGTGTTAAAGAATTACGGGGGGACATGTCAGGCTCCGGGGCTCCCTGGCGGAGTGCTCTCCCCAGAGACTTCTGAGGGAGAAGGAGGAGCTGGCCAGGGAAGAAAGCACAGGATACGGCTGCATGGATGCTGCTGCCGGGGTCAGAACCGAGTGAGGAGCTGTGAGAGTGCGCAGAGGTGTCATACTGGAGTCAGCACAGCGAGAACGGAGTGTGGAGGGAACCCCAGAAAGGAGGAGGTCCTTTAAAGAGAAGTCGTAAAACTGCTGTCACGTGTTTCAGTCACGAGACCCCAGCCACCCTGTCCTGCTGACTGTGAAGCCTGGAGAGGGTGAAGTCCACACTCTGTCGTCCAGATGGCCGTGGCCATGCCCCAAGGGCTCAGCTGTGGATCAGCAGCAAGCTGGCAGTTTTTGGCCTCTGGGTGCAGAAAACCATGTCCAATGGCTGACTTCCGGTGGAATTACTGTCACTTAAGCCCCAGGGCTCCTCAGTTGCACGGGGCCCTTCCCAGGCTCTGGGAGGGCGCTCCCTAGTTAAGTGTTTATATGGTGATATGTTTTCCTTACGATAGGAGGACAGTGTGTAGTTTCATTTGAAAAGGATGTCCAGATTATTTAGGCTGTGGGTCCCCCAGAACCCAAATCTCTCCCTGACTGTGTCATCAAGAAAGGAAGGCATTAGATCCAGTCAGCAGGGCAGTTTGGACAGATAATGAGACTGGAAAGGAATCAGAAAGATTAATCCACTCGGGGAAGGGTCATCGCAGATGAGCAGCACTGGCTGGGAGAGAGTAAACTGCGAAAAGACCAGGTGGCCGTAGGGGCTGCAGGCCAGACCCCTGAGGGTGGCGGTGGTCAAGACTGAAGGCGGAGCAGCGGCTGCAGCAGTGGGTGATCGTGTGCACGTGTTTTCTGGTTGTTTTCCAGGGCACGGCAGCTAAATGACTCCTGCGTTGGCTCCGTGGACATGGAACTCTTCCTCCACTACTCCCTCATCCCGTCAGTAAGTGAGGGCAGGGACAGGGTGTGTGTGTGTGGGGGGGGGGGGCAGGCTGCTCCCAGGCACAGGCTCCCAAAGGGGCCTGAATAGGTCAGCAGGGAGAAATCGGCTGAATTTCCTTGACTTGCTCTCCTACATTATGCACTAAAACCACAGGCAGGAGATGTCTTTTAAGGGCCCTAGACTCAGGGACACTGGCTTTTAGGGGAAGCAACGACGAGCTGAGTTCTGTCGAAGATGCAATAAAGAGCATTTCAGGCAGAAGGCAGAGCACGTGCAAAGGCTTTGTGTACGTGTGTGTGCTGTGTGTGTGGGGGGGGGTGGATTGGAGAGTGTGAGTCACTGAGAGCACCTGTTTGTCTGGAGTGAACTGGGTGGGGCTATCCAGGGAGGTGGGCGGAGCCAGGCCAGAGGAGCTCTGTGAGGCTCTGTACAGAGGAGTTTTCATTCTAAGCACAATGGGAAGTCATGGAGTGTTTCTAGTGTGAGGATGGTGTGGTCAGATTCGTGTTTTGAAATGAGCACTCTGGTTGCAGTGCTGGGATTAGGTTGGAGGCAAGCAAGAAGGGGCAGGAAGATCAGTTAGGAGATGGTTGTAGAGGTCCAGGCAAGTGAGGGGCAAGCTGAGCTCATCCTGGATGATGGAGGTCAGTTCAAGGCGTTTGGGAGGAAAAACAACAGGACATGGTGGTGGGTTGGATAGAGAGATGAAGGAGAGGGAGACGTTGAGGAGGACTCTGGTTTCTGACTTGCACAGCTGCGAGGACGCTGGTATCTGCCATTCCCTAGTTAAAGAAAGAAGAGACCCGGGTTTCAGGTGGAGGAAGGAATAAGGCAGGGAGGAAAACCACGAATTTCATTTAAGGTATACTGAATTCAAGAAGCTTTCAGTACATCAAAAAGAAATGCCAACTGTGTATTCAGATGAACGGTTATGGAGCTCAAGGACAAGGTCTGGGTGCAAGATCTAGTGTGTGAGTTTTCTGTGCATTGGTGGCCATTGAAAGCATGGACATGGATCAGATTGCAGAGGAGAGGATTGGGTAATAAGATGAGTGGCCTGGGACTGAACTAGGAGGAGCTCCAGATCTCATGGTTGGGTAAAGAATGGTCTAACAAGAGACAGACTGGGAAAACCCAGAAAAGCTCGGAAGGCTAGGGAAGAGAGTTTCTAAGAGAAGGGTGTGGCCAACACTGAGAAATGCTGCTGAAGGGTCGTGCCAGATTTGAACTTCAAGTTTACATTGGATGCAGCAACAAGATGGTGATTAGTGCCTTTGGCCAGAGTTGTGACCGTGGAGTGATGGGAAGCCAGGTTAGAGACTCGAAGAGCAAGTGAGAAGTAAAGAAACAGAGTCAGCACGTGTAGACAGGTCTCGAGAAGTCTCTAGTAAAGGTGGAGAGAAAAGGACCTCCAGTATGTGAGAAAAGGACTGAATCCACAGGAAAAAAGCAAAAAGGATGTGCAGCCTGACAGTTACTATCCCCTCTTTACAGATGAGGAAACTGAGAGTCCAACAAGTCCCCTCCCAGCCAGTCTGTGGGAGACTAGGTTTGGACTCTTGTCTGCTCCAAGCAGCCCAAAGGATTGCTCATTACAAAACATTCTGGAAGCCCCGGGGTACACGCAGCCAGCTCTGTGCCCCTGGCGTTGAGGAGTATACGCACAGTGAGCGTGCTGCTCACCCACACCTTCTCTTTCGGGGCGGGGACCAAGTCTGCACCGAGGACGAATAGTCCCAGTGACCCTCTCATCTTTTCTTCCCGTAGCTGTGCATCATTTTGGTCTTGTCCTTTCTCCAAAGACGGGAGCACTGTAGACAGAGAGATGACACTTCTTACCTCCTGGGCGACCACTTTGGAATCGTCATGTGAGTTGAGCTAGAGCTGACCACTACAGCTTGTGGTACCCGGTGACTGGGGCCAACCCCAACTGTCAGGCCAGGGTAACCCCGAGTTACCTCCCCCACCCTGCCTCCACCCCACTGGGGAAAGCCCTTCCCCTCCCTGCCCCGACCCAAACCGAGCTCTGAGAGTTCAGAGTTGGTGTCCAAGCCACTGCACCCCAGGCACCTAAGGCTGCTCACATGTGCTTAAAACATCTCAAGGAGGCCCCGGTCACTGTGGGAAAGGCCTTCCCACATCAGGCCTGTGGCTGCCTCGGGAAGCAGGAGAGGGAGAGTTCCCTGCCCCTGACGGCAGCGAGCCTTCTTGTTGGGATGGCACCGTGAGGTACGCCCGCCCCAGGGAAGCCCCCTGGACCAGGGAGCTTTCAGGGCCTTTCTAGCTCTGCCATTATGAGGCTGTGCACCCCTCACCACATTTTCCCTTAAGATCTTAATCATTCATTAGATCTTGCTCTTCATCATTTTTGTTAATATTTATTAATATTTCTCATAATTATAATAAAGCAGTTAACATTTATTGCACAACAGTTATGACCCAGGCACTGAACCATTTGCTTTGCTTACTTCACTTGGATGAACCCTCTTGCCAGCCCAGCATGGCGGAGGTTGTTATCCTCATGTAATGGGTGAGCAGACAGGCTCAGAGAGGTTAAGTGACTTGCCCAAGGCCACACAGCTCACTACGTGACAGGAACTTTAACTCAGGTTTGGTTGATACTCGCTCTGATTCCCCCAGTGTCTTAACCTAAGCTCAGGCATGCGGACAAGCTGAGACCTCAGCGTTGGCCTCTGGAGAAGGGAGAGGCATATAGGAAGTCAGGACCAAGGCTAGAGGTGACCTGGGCTTCCGGGCGAGGGAAATCCGACTGCAGTGTAGAAGGATTGTGATGCCAGCACCGAGGAACATGCTCATTCTGAACCTCACCCGCTGGAGCAGCCGGCCCCTCCCATTGTGCCCGGTCTAAGCCATGTTGGCTGGGGCACAGAGAAAAACAGGCCAGTGGGTAAAGAGGATCTTCAGACCCTGTCCTGAACATTTGACACGTAGGGCCTGGTGCCTGACTTGTTAAGTAGGAACTTTGTAAGGGCCCTGTTAAACAGCTTTGAATTAAATTGCCAATGGTACAATTCACGTACTCCGTGGCCATCAAAACCTCTGATTTTCTGAGTAGTCCTGGCTCACCGTCTCCGCTCATTAATCAGCCCTCACGTGTGTGTGGCATTCCACAGTTTATAAAGCCGTTCTTCACTTGCAGTCCAGGATGGCTCTGTGATTCGGCAGAGCAGGGGTTTCCATCTCAGCTTTAAATACAGGGAAACTGAGTCTTACAGAGTGCTGAAGTACCACAGGTGAGACCTATTAGAATCCAACTCAGCTTAACAAGGGGGTGTCTGTGAATGTGCAGTGAGCACCTAGTCTCTTCCAGCTCCTGTGCTAGGCCCCACCCCGGAGGAGGTGGCGGTTTATGGGACAAGTGCTGACACTAAGGAAGGTGTGGGAACACGGGCATGGGCTTCGTGCCGAGGGGACACTGACGAGGCAGTCTCGAGGCACGCCTGGCTGGGAGTGGGTGGTCAGGGGGGCTTCAGACGAGAGGTGCTCCTTGAGCTGGCCCTTGAAGGTGATGAGGAGAGAGGCAGACAGCTTAGGAAAGTGAGATCGCTCTTCACACCGCCCTGAGTCTCCACCGAGGGCTGCTTCTGGCGGCTCTTCTCGGGCAAGCCGGTCCTCTCTTTCCCGGGTGCAATTGCTTGCTCCCCTGTAGACTAATCTCTTTCGATTAGAAGAAACAGATACCCAGTGAAGCTTTTTACATAAAAGGAAAAGATGGATATTTTTATAAAGTTACAGAGATCTCCCAGAAACTGCAAGGACAGACTTATGGGAACTGGGGCTTTTGAGATGGGCAGATCTGGGAGACTGGTCTCTCTATTTCTGCCTCTCTGTGTCACCGGGGCGCCCTACGCACCATTTTCCATTTTCCTCTCTGCCACCTGACTGAGGATCTCCACCTCCCAAAGCCTCAGCTTGCCTCTAGCGCTGATTCTGATCCCAGCTTGCATGACCTTCTAGAACAGAATGTCAACAGCAGATTGGCTCATGTCCTCGGGGCCACAAATCCAAAATATAAGACCAGACATCTGATTGGTTCATCTAAAGTCAGGTGGTCACCCATAGGCCAGTCAGCTGTAGCCAGGAAGGTGTGATTGCATGAACCAGCACAGCCAGTGATACCCAAGCCTTCCCGGGAACGTTGGAGAGAACTCTCACAGACCTTGGCTGGTGCGGGGCAAGTTCTCCCACACCTGCTGGGACATACTCTTTGTTTTGGTCTCTCAAGTCATACCACCTGTGTCTCTCACAGATGAAACTCATCCTCTTTTGCTCATTGTCATGGCCACTGGTGTCCTTGTTCAAATTTTCTTAGACTTGGAGCATCTCAATGGAAAGAATTTTGTCCTCCTCACTTCAGTACCTGCATCCATGCCTAGCTCCAGCAGAGGGCCTAAGAAAGTGTCAGTTGAAATGAATAGTTCACTCCGCAGTCATGCATCCTCAAGGTGGGATTGGTAGGTGGTGTCTCAGAACCACTGTCTGTCTGGCCTCATGAGCTGTTTCTCTTGTTCACAGACCTCTGGACTTCGTGGGCACTTTTAGTAACCGATGGTCCTATGGAATCGCCTTTGGGGCCACAGCCAATAGGGTCATGTTCTTGTTCTCAGAAGGCTACCAGCCCCTGCAGGTCCCGCAGTGGGCCCAAGGTACCAGGGCTGACTCATTATGTTGGGAATTTAATGGTGGGAATCCTTGCTGTCAGAGACAGTGTGGCAGGGGTTTGCTGGGACCGGCGGGGGTAAGCTTGGTGAACTCAAGTGTTCTTCCTGTTACTTGTCCAGCATTGAAGCTTGTCTGCGGGGGCTTTCTCCCAGTTCAATTCAGAGATCCTTTAGACCTAGCTGGGCAAAGGCTCCAAGCAGGTTCCCCTCCACCCACCCTGAAAATCTCTCATGAGACGTAGCCGTGGCTGGTACTCCCTCAAAGAACACATCTTCTCTGGCCACTGGTCTGGGGCCTCTTCATTCTCCACGCCTCATGCTTTCCCTGGAGTAGCGACTGTAATCTGTAGGTTCAACCATCCTTAAAATGACAACTTCCAAACCTCTCTGTCCAACCAGTTTTCTCTCAGTAATTCTTGTTCGTTCTTTTATGCCATCTTTTTCCACACACTATATTGTGAGACAGTCAAGGGCAGGGAGCAGGTCTTCTTCGTCTCCATAGTCAGCCCCGTGCCTGGCACGGAAGAGGTACCAGGGAGGGTCTGTCGCAGGAATGAATGAAAGTCATCCCTGCATTCCTTCTTGTGCTGAGCTGGCGCTTGTCCACTCATCTCCTTGGTCCTGAGCTCCATGACTGCAAGCCAGCGCAAAGCCCCATGGCTTCCCCCGGACTCGCCCGAGCCCGTGAGAAGAGGCACTCACAGCATCTCTGGCCCTGTCTCTCCCAGCCTTTGTGCTGCTCGTCGGAGGCATCGAAGTCGGCCTGTCCCACTTCCCCTTCTTTGCCTGCCTCTCGTCGGAGTTCCGGCTGGTCAGCTCCATCCTGGGCTTCAGCTACTCCCTGATCTGGTAAGACGGACTCTGCCTGCCTGCCCTCCTGCAATTCTTTTGGCCACTGCTGAACTCTGGACAAAGGGCTGGAGATGACCTGAGAGCTGCCCTTGGGAGAAACCTTTGCTCAGAACTTGGGCCCGGGGCAGATGGAGTGACTGTTCCACAGTCCCCTGTGGCCCCTCCTTGGGAGTGCACTTGAGGATCCAGAAGGTCAGGCCAGCGTTCTGTCTGCCTCACAAGAAGCCATTCATGGTTCGAATAGTCCCAATGCTCAGAGATGTAGAAAAGTTCATTTCTGTAAACTGCTGAGAGAGTCCCGATGGTGGAAGCAGGGTCCCGTGTGGGTGCTCCCTCTCTGTGCTGTCGTGGTTTCCCCAGAGCCCAGGAGAAAGTGCATGTGTCTCGGCTGGGCCTTCAGGGCCGTCCTGGTCTCTACTGTGTCTCCCCGGCCCCCAACCTGTCTCTGGCACACATGCAAGTCATGTAAAACTCCTACGTTCCTCCATCCATCCGCTTATTCATTCAGCAAACAACTGTGACATCCCCCCAGCAGCCGGGGAATGTACTGGAAAACAAGACAGACCCTCGTGATCATGTGTTCTGGCCACTTTGTCTGCATGTTGCTCTTCCCCAGGGGATTATCTGCCTCTGCCTGGCCCAGGGACAAGTATTTGCTCCTCCTCTGTGCATTGTTGCCCTCCCAAATAGGTGCCCCCTGGCCCTTTTGTTGAGCTCCGTGCCCTGAGCACTGGCATCAGACCCCAGCCCAGACCTGGCCCAGGGAGCCTGTGCCGACTGGACAGTCCTGTGGCAGGTCCGCACTCCAGTCCTGACAGGCCCATTTCCTCGCCCACGTCTCCTCTCTGGGCAGGGGCCTCAGGCTCAGGGTATGAGCCATACAGGGGGCTGACAGTGACTGGCACTCGAATGGCTGCAATTTCAAAGTATGTAAGTGGCTGGCTTGAAAAAAAATTAAAAGGTATTCAGTGCTGGATATGGAGTAATATCTCAGCCTGTGACAGACTTTTTGGCCAGGAGAGGACAGGGTGGCAGGAATCACGCGGCAGGAGACCTGGGCACCGCGGGAGTAGGACCCAAGCTTGAACATGACCAGGAATGTGTGCTTAGCAGGAGTGCAGCCTCCAGGCTCCCTCCTCGGGGCAGTGTTTACAGACAGGGTCATGTCCGGGCAGAAAGACTTCAGCCCGAGTCCAGAGCCCTGGGTCGTGGCCCTGGCTCTGGGGGTGACTCCGGACAAATCCCTTCCCATCTCTGGCCTTCAGTCTCCCCACCTGAGTGAGTGATAGGGGAGGGAGGGTGAGATCTCTCAGGGTCTCCGTGCTCTGCCGTTGCGTATCTGGGATTGTGTCTGAGTCGAGGGCATCAAATGCATTTTGTCGCATGTACTCAGGCACAAGCAGGGCACCCGGTCTGTGTAGGAAATACACGGAGGCCTGGGGACCATCCCCATCAAGGAGGTTACTCCAGGCTGGTGGGATCTGGGCTGTGGTCCCAGGGGCTGTGCTGGCAGCACCCCAAGCCCTGCTTCTCTCCTGCAGGTTTGCTGTCACCGTCCTTCACATCACACAGTGTCCCCATGGGCGGGTGAGTCCCCACTGAGCTATGTTTAGGGTGTTCTGTCCTATCGCTATGGCCAACTTTCCTTGTGACCTTGGACAAGCTTCTGCTACTCTGTGGGCCTCAGCTTCCTCCTGCATACAGAAGGGAGCTGGAGCCGTTCACGATACTTCCATTGTACAGGGTCTTACGCTCATCAGGGTGCTGATTCACAGACCGACGTTCTCTCAGTTAATGCTCACAGCAGCCCCTCAAGGTGGGGAAGCTCTTAGCAAACCTACTTTATCGGTGAGGAAACTGAGGCCCAAAGAGATGAAGTAACTCTGAAGAAGCAGCAGAGCTGGGACTTTGAGACCAGGGCATTGAGGCCAGGTCTGGCTGATTCCGGAGCTCACTTCCTCTCCTTCATGTAGCCTCAGTTTCTCTGTCTGCTAATGGGAGGCTTGGGTTAGATGAACCCCTTCCAGCTTTTCCATGTGCTGTCCTTCTCAGCACTGATGCAAACTGGTTCCTCTGTTTAGCCCTATACCCCAGGAAAGAAGCAAGATGTCTTTCTCTCCCTCCCCCCTTTGGTTCCCTTTCTCTCTTTCTCCTCTCCCCTCCACTGTCCCCCCTTCTCTGTGTTATCTAAAAGAAGTATTTAAATACCAAATCATAAAAAAGCCATGAAAGCTTTTTGTATAAGAGAAAATGGGGGCGCTAGGACTCAGATCTAGGGCTGCCGGACTCCAAGTCCACTGCTTATTCCCATGCCGTGGGGCCGGGGGAGCAGGGATCCAGGCTCTGAGAGAGTGGGCCTTGGAGGGAGCAGCCTGGGGCGGGCAGGCTCCTGTCCACAGCTTCCCCAGGGGCCTGGCCCTGCCCCGTCTAGACTCAGTGCCCAGAGGTCTGCTTCTGTTGCAGTTTTTGGGGAGGTTCGAGGCTGTCATGTTCTACTGGCCCTCACTGCTGTGCCTGTCCTTCCTGCTGGGCCGATTCCTGTACATGTCTGTCAAGTCTCTGAGAGTCCACCTGGGCTGGGAGCTGCAGACGGTGAGTCCCACGCAAGCGCCGTGCGTGTCCTGACGGGTGGTCTTCACAGCAGTCCTGTGCGGCGGGCACCAGGATTACTCCTCCCACTCTGTAGCAGGAAACCCGGGCCCAGAGAGGTGTGTCCTGCTGGCCAAGGCCATGTGCCTCGTCTGCGGCAGAGCCAGAACAGCAGCCCACACAGTTCACTGGTCGGGGCTCTGTCTTGACCACTGTTCTTTTTCTAATTCCTTGAGGGACAAAGTTCGGTTGTTTGGGGTCTTCCTTTTGGTTAATATAGGCATTTACCACTATAAACTGCCCTCTTTAGAACTGCGTTTGCTGCATTCCACAAGTTTTGGTATGTTGTATTTCTGTTTTCATTTGTTTTAAGATAATTTTTGATTTCCCTTCTGTTTTTTTTCTCTGACTCGGTGGTTGCTCAGGAGTGCATTGTTTAGCCGTCCACACATTTGTGAATTTCCCGGTTTTCTTCCTGTTGTTGATTTCCAGCTTTATGCCATTGTGGTCAGAAAAGATACTCGATACTTAAATTTGCTAAGACCTGTTTTGTGGCCTAACACGTGATCTATCCTGGAGAATGGTCCCTGTGCTCTTAAGAAGAATATATATTTTGCAATTGTTGGGTGGAATGTTCTGTATATGTTTATTTGTTCTAGTTGATCTATAGTGCTGTTCAAGTCTGCTGCTTCCATACTGATTTTCTTACTGGACTCTCTGTCCATTGTTGAAAGTGTGGTGTTGAGATTCTACTGCTACTGTGTTGATGCATATTTATCCCTTCAGTTTCATTAACAAATACTTTATATATTTAGGTGCTGTGGTGTTGAGTGCACATATATTTACAATTGTTACATTTCCTGGAGCAATTGACCGCTTTATCATTATATAATGATTTTCTTGTCTCTTGTGACACTTTTTGACTGAAAGTCTATTTTTTTCTCATATAGTAGAGCCATCCTTGCTCTGTTATGGTTACCATTTGTATGAAATACCTTTTTCCAATCCACTTCACTCCCCATGTGTGTCCTTAAAGCTGAAGTGAGTCCCCTATTGGTAGCCTGTATTTGTAGTTTTTCTCAATCCATTCAGCTACTCTATGTCTTTTGATTAGAAAATTTAATCCATTTACATTTAAAGATACTGATAGGTAAGGACTTAAAATTGCCATTTTGTTAACTTTCTGATGATTTCTTTAATTCTTTCTTGCTTTCTCTGTGCAGTGATGATTTCTTGTTTTTGTAGTGGTATTGTTCTTTGATTCTATTTTCTTTACCTTTTATTTAATAGAAAACAGGTTTTCCTTTGTCATCACTATGTGGCTTATATAAAACATTTTACAGTCATACCAATCCATAACAACTTACTTTGATTGCATAGAAAACCCCTGCACCTTCCTCTCACTTTCCCTCGTGGGAGGGTTTGCAGGCCAGGGAGGGGCCTCTCTGTGCACTGGGCTGTGTCACCTCAGAGGACAGGCGACACAGGTAAGGTGAAACCGCTCTTCCTACCCTCTTCAGTGCGTCTATTCACAGAGTTTTTGCTTTCACTGGGGTTCTGGAACCTCCCAGGTGCATTGCTGAGTGCCCACAAAGGGACTCTCATCTGTGCGTGGCTGTGAAAATTGGTGTACCAGAGTGGACCTGGGGGCTGGAAGCCCCTATTCCTCCATCCTGTTGGCATCACTTACCGGTCAGGGTTCTAACCAGGTCCTTCGTACTCTCCCCAACATCTGCAACATCTAAGATTTCATCTCATAGCGTGTAAAATTTCCATATTCAACATATGTGGCAAAATCATAACTATTATGGAAAGCCCATTACACTTGGAGAAAACATTTTAAAACACACCATTAAAGTTCGTTTTATTAAGTACTGCAAAATAAAAAATGAGCAAAAGAAACTCCTCCTGTTCATGAGAAGTGAAAACACCGGGATTTGGGGTGCTTCATTCCTGAAGTGATGTTTTGAAGTGTGATGGGAAATCACCAGATCTCAAAGAGACGAAGGACCTCGCAGAGCAGCGGCTCATGCCGTCAGTAAGCAGAAGAGTGGAGGAGGGCCAGACCTCCGGCATTGAGGATAGGGGGTGCTTGGTAGACGGGGCCAGACCCTGCCCTTCTCTTTATTAAACGACAGGCACCTGGGAATGCCTGACTCCAAAGGGGCAGGTTCTGCCCAAATTCCGGCCCTCTGTGGCCATAGTCCCTCAGAGAGACCAAAGCCCTAACAAGAATTTGTGAGCCAAAGCATCTCCCTCTCTCTTTTCTCACAGGAAGAAAAGTCTTTCCTGGAAATTCACCAGGCAGAGCATGTGAAGCAGCTCCTGAGGAAGCCGCCCCTGCAGTAAGCCCCGGTCCCGGTCGGTCTCTACTGTGTGTGTGCCGGCGCTGAGGCGCCTGTAACAGCGTGGGGCCCGAGGATGACCGCAGTGCTCCAGATTAGTCAGGGCTCTCGTGTGTTAACAACAGAAGCTCAGCTTACACGGGATGGGAGAGAAAAAGGAAACGGATGGTCTTACGTAATCTGAAAGTCCTGTGGCCGTCAGTTTCAAACACAGATGGACCCAGGGCTTTATTACTGTCATCAGAACTCGGTCTCTGTCCCTCCTCCGTTCTTGGCTCTGCACTTACCTGGGTCAGCCTTCGGGTTAGATGGGCTGCCTCCTACCGATGGACCCCTCCCACTGATGGACCCCAGAATCTCTAATCTTATACCCTCCTGGTTTAAGCTCATAGGAAAGATAAGTTTTCCTATCTAATGATTTGAACTGAAGTCCTGTTGGATCAAACTGGACCAAATGCCACTCCAAAACCAGTTACTGCAGCTAGGGGACTGAAGTAAAGTGATTGTGAAGACAGGGTCCCATGTCTACCCCTGGAATGAGGAAGTAGTTCAGCCTCACTTGACCACTAGGACTGCTGGTGGGAAAGGAGTCCATTCTGAGAAAATCTCATATGCCCTTACCGATAAAAGAGGACATAGCTCTTGGCCAGGAAAGTACATCATCTTCAGGGATCGTAGTCATCACCCTATCCCTGCCACTGTCGCTCTGCACCAGGGAATATACCCCCAAGAAGGCACATGTCTAATCCAAAGTCGCAGTGGCAAAGCTAGTACTTTCATTAGAACTACACTTGGCTACATGTAGCAAAAACCACAAAATAGTAGTGGCACAGATAAGAGAGATGGACTTATCACATGAAAGAATTCTGGAGGCTGCAGTCCATACTGACCCTGGACTACTCTCCACGACAGTTTACCAACCCACCTGTCTTTCTGCTTCAGTATTTTCGTGGTTTCTCTCATGAAGGCTGCCCATGGTCCCAGGTGGATTCCGGGGCTCCAGCCTAGACCAGCCACTTGGTCAGCGTTTCGGACGGCAGGCAAGAGGAAAGAAAGAAGGGCCTTGGAGATCCCTCCCAGCTGTGTTGATTCTATCTAAGCACCCTCCCCGAAGTCCCACACTGTCCCAATGGTCACATCTAATGGCCTGTATTTAGCCCGGGTCACTCTTAGCCGTAAGAGAGGTCGGAAACTATAGCCTTTCAGTTTGGTGAATTGCCACACTAAAGAAAACTGAATCTCTGTTCTTAAGGATAAGGGGAGAATGAAAACTGTGGAATCAGCCAGTTTTTTTTCTCTCCACTAAAATCTAAGAGGAAGAGGAGGAGATGACGTTATTTTTCAGAAGAATCAGGCATGTGTTTACCAACCACAGCCTATCTTGTCTTGGTGTTTACTCATTGACAGAGAGGGAAAAAAGTCTTGGTTCCAAACCAGGATCTACGAGTGGGACCCCTGCTTTCAGTTCCCCAGCAGGATGATCGGAACTGTGGTGCTGGCTTTCATCTGCCTATACCTGGTGAGTAGACCTAAGCAAACCCTTTTCTGTTGTATAAATGGGGTGGGGCTAGGGGAGGGGTTGTTCTTAAAAATCTGGCTCAAAATTGAACCTTCTAAGTCAAAGAAGTATAGTTCTTTGACCAAACAATTTTGACTCCAAGCACACTTTTACCCACAGGGTGAATGTTACTAATAAATATAATCAGATTATTTATGGAGACTTCTGGTTGCCAATTCCACATGTAAAGAGCTTGCAAAAAAGCCATTCCACCCTAATAACAAATGAAAATCAAAACAAACTGAAAGAAATCAACTCTCAGATCTCTAAAGAAGTGAGGTTACAGGGCAGAGCATGGCCCCTGAGTTGAAGAGGCAGACAGCGGGGTACAGAGAATCACAACTGAGTGGAGCAGAAACCCCATGGGACCCTGCACCGAGGGAGGGAAATCTGAACTGTAATTGGCACAGTCAATCAACTGGAGTTTTGGGCATTCATAGGCTACTTAACAAGAGTAGAATGCACATTTTTCTCAAGATGACATGGAAATTTCACCAAGATAGATCAAATCCTGGGTAATAAAACGCATTGTAACAATTTTTTTATCACTATATTTTTATTTTGATGCATTTTCTTTATTTCGTTTCCAGGACAACAACAACAAAAACTATTGGTTTACTTCTCATCTCAAAATACAACACTTCCCCAGCCTCCACCGCTTTCCCTTCTTTCCTCCCAGACCTCTGCATGTTGGAGTGTCCCGAGGCTTAGTCTTTGGTGTCTTTTTTTCCAGTTTCTTTTATTCTTACTCAGCCTCACGACTTCAAGTCCTCACCTTCTATATCACAATGATTCCCAAGTTTGTATCTCCACCCAGACCTCACTCCTGAACTTCAAACTGGTCCCTTGATATCCCCAGTTGGATATCTGAGAGCACTGTAACAAATTTAAAAGAATAGAAATTATGCAATGTCTGCTTTTAGACCACAGTAGAACTAAACTAGAAATAAATAACAGAAAGATAACTGGAAAATTCCAAAATACTGGAAATTAAACAACACACCTCTAAGTAACTGTGGGTGATAAAAAATACCTCAAGAGAAATTAAAAATAAACAAAAATGAAATTAACTAAGTGAGAATGAAAACACACTTACAGGATTTGTGGGAGGCAGCAAAAGCAGTGCCTAGAGGGAGATGTGCAGCATGGAATGTATGAATTAGAAATAAAGGAAGATCCACATCGGTCTCTAAGCCCCCACCTCAGGAACTAAACAAGACGGGCAAATTAAATACAAAGTAAGCAGCAGAATAGATATAATAAACTTAGGGCAGAAACCTATGAAATCGAAAACAGGGAATTAATAAAGGAAATCAATGAAATCAAAAGCAGGGTCTTTGAAATCATAAAATCAAAAGCCTCTAGCCAGACTAAGAAAAAAGGAGAGAAGACACAAATTACTCATGCCAGAAATGAAAGGGGGGACATCATTATAGACTGCATGGGCATTAAAAGAGTAATAAAGAAATAGAATGAACAACTCTATGCTCCCAAATTTGATAACCTAGATGAAAGATACAATCTGCCACAACTCACACAAGAAGGAATAGACAATCTGAATAGGCTTAAAGCTATTAAAGAAGTTAAATCAATGAATATTGACTTTTTAAATAGAAAGCACCAGGCCCAGATGGGTTCACTGGTGAGTTCTACAAAACATTTATTGCAGCAGAGCTAAGGACAATGTTATGTTATACTTGTTACTTAGCCAAATAAAATCACGTCATTTAAATATGGAATAATCAAGCTTGATAAATAATTGCAGTGAATTCAAAATAAAAATGGATAAACTTACAGTACTATATTTCAAAAAAGGATCAGAAATTAAAATGTCTTATTTCATTTTGCTCCTATTTAAGTTTGCTTCCTCATCAAGACATTGTAACTGTTGTCGTAATTCAGGCTTCAATGGTCAGTATATTTTTTATTAAGCGTAGAATCAAAACATTTCATGTGGTCAAACTTATGCAAGGTAAACTGTCTGGGTTGAAAGCAGGGTCAAAATGGAGGAATAAAAGTGGGGAGACCACATTGGCACCTGCTCATTTTAAATGTGCAAGGATGGTACCTACATAAATTAATCCTACGATTACATTTTAAGTGACTATCAGTTAGGTTGTGCTGAAGTACCACATGAATCCCTACATCTTAGTGACTTAACACTACGTCTCATCTTGCCCACATAACCGTGGCGAGCGGGTGGGTGTTCAGGTTTGGGAGGCGGCAGTCCTCTGTGTATTATTCCATTACCCAGATCCTTCCATCCTGTGCCTCTTCATCCCCGAAAACCCTCGCCATCTACGTCCAGTCAGCAGAAGGGGAAAGTGCAGGAGAAATGCACGTGAGAGGTTTGCAAAGGCCGTTTTCCATTGGCAAAAACATTGTCATGTGGCCACACTAACTCAAGGGAGGCTGGGAAATGTCATCTAGCCTTCTGCCCAGAGAAGGGGAGAATAGGTTTTAATGGACTACTAGAGTTCTCCTTGACAGTGGATAATTCACTTGGAGTTGTGTTTCCTAAGTCTTTATTGGGCATCTACGATGCCAGGCACTATGCTGACACCGGGAAGAGAGGGGAGCTGACCTAGCAGAGTCTTGGCCTGGGAGGAGGCCGTGGTCTGAGAGAAGGAGGTGAGATGTGGCAGAAAGCACCTGCCATGTAAAGGGAGACAAAAGAAAGGCGAGTGTGCTCTGGAAGTGGCATGAATGGTTCTACACTCAGAAGCTGCCTGAAGACGGGGGCATTGGAGCTCCGCATTCAGAAATGAACAAAGTTCAGCTGGTGAAGTAAATGGCAGCGGGAACTCTAGAAGTGATGGCGTGATAGTGGGGAGCATGCTGGCAGGATGATGGGGATGAGCAAGCATGACCCGTGTACAGGGTGTGCTGCCTTCTTCCCTTTGGTTGTCACTGAGGTGCCAGAAGTGGGACAATGACTGAGATGACTGGCATTGTCCCCAAGGTGACCCCTTACTTAACATTAGACATGCATCTCACTCCGATTTAACTAATGTTTAAAGAGTTCCTTGACCCCTTGGGGGCCTCATCTTGTGTGCTGTAGGGGGAAGAACAGAGTTTGGGGCGTCTCCCAGCCACAAAAAAAGCCACAGTCCCATTCATCTCAGTATAGCCTGTCTCCAGAGCCTAGTTCAGATAAATGTTGACCTTCAAAGAGTTTTAACCTCAAAACCCAAGAGAGACTCATCTGTGATTCACATACTGGGCAAAAGCCAGACTCAAGGGAGACTTTGAGATGTTTGCTCTGTGTCCCCAGTTCATTGTCATTGAGTTCTGCGTGTTCGTGTACGTGAGAGAGAAGCTGGATGTGTTGGAAGGGGAGTTGGAGAGCTACATTGCCTCCATGAACCAGACGGGGACCCTGGCCCCGGTCGTCCTGCAGGTGAAGGAGCTGATGAACGTCTCCAAAGGTAAACCCATCGTTGCATGTAGTTGCTGTTTAACTGCAGGCAGGTCACTACCCCCCAAAATTGGCAATTAGAAGTTCGGTGAAGTTTTATAAGGATGGAAGCTACTGCAATGTATATGTGCCATAATTTTCTCTTCCCATTACTCACGGGATTGAAAATATTAATACCAAAGGAGAGGATTGTGTAGGAAATAAAGTATTTCCAGGGTGTGTGTGGCTAAAATGAAACAGAAACATATAAGCAAAACTGCATTTACACAAGAAATGTGTTAAAGGACGTGTAATATATTTTTCCCAGCCCCTTCTGATGTGAGTTTCTGCTTCCGGAAAACACTGTTTCTGGCTCATCCTCAGAGGGCCCTCCTGTCACCTTTTCTGTTTCAGGAGTCTGGGTGGCTACCATCCTGCCGGCCTCCCTCACGTGCGTGAGCTATCTCTTCCACATCTTGGCTTGCTACAGGTAAAGGGCTCAGGGGGCCGTCTGTGCATCATCACCAGGAAAGCATCTGACAATTTTCTGAGAATTCCCAAACAGTGCCAGCAGGGCCCACCCAGGAGCCAGGACACACACAGGGTCCAGGGACAGCCTCGTCCATTGTCAGTAAACCACACACACACACACACACACACACAATTATGGACTTGAGCTTCTACCTAATCTGGACACGGTGTAGGATCTGTAGATTTTCACCACAACCCTGAGGAGTGCTCTTAGCTCCCATGTTTATAGCCCAGAAAGCTGAGACTCAACAAAATAACTTGCCCGCACAATTAGCCACTGACCACACTTTCAACCCCGGACCCTGGCATTTCTTCTACCCTCTGGCCTCTCTGCTGTCTGTCTGACCTGCTCTCCAGGCCTCACCGCCCTGGGCCATCAGCAGATGGATGCGGCTCGAGGGCACATCAGGGGGACCGGGTGCCTGAGTCTCAAGAACAGCAGTCAGTGCTGTTCAAGACAGTGAGCGGATATTTTTAAAAAACTCCCTCCCCCTCCCCCCCCTTCCTTCCTTCCTTCTTTCGGGGAAGAGAAGGAGAAAGAGAAGGAAAGAAACATTGATGTGAAAAAGAAACATCCATCAGTTGCCTCTCATACATGTTCTGACCAGGGCCTGAACCCACAACCTAAGCATGTGCCCTGACTGGGAATTGAACCGGCAACCCTTTGCTTTGCAGGATGGCACCCAAGCAACTGAGCCACACCAGTCAGGTCCATGGGGAACATTTGCATGCAGATAGCAGTCGAAGTTTAGATATCTGGTGCCCTCTGCTCTCTCTGTCTCTCTGCCTTTGCCTTTACTTCTTGTGGTCTCTCTGTCTCGGTCTCTCACCCATGCTCACTGACCCACGGAAGCTCAGGGCCAATCTCCTCCCCCCTACCCCCCTGCCCAGAACATCCTGCTTTTGCATCCTCACCATCTGGCTGCCCGCAGGGTGAGTCTCTTGCCAATGGCACCCAAGAGAAAGACTCTCCTGGCACAAAGAGGCCCCAGCTCTCCATCCCTGCCCTGCCTTGCTCCCTCTCTTCACATGTCTCCCTGGATACTGTGGGTGGGCTGGTTACTGAGACTGTCCCCTGCCCTGTCCGATGAAGGGAGATGTCTGTTCCTTTCTTGTCTGCAAGTGGCTGGGAGATTTTCACTGAGGCATTTGACCACCACTAGGGACGACCGCTGTGCAGAGCAGGCTGCATGGGTGTGGGCAGAGGGCAGCTGAGGGCACTGGGAAGACAAGAGCCCTGTGCTGGGGGGGCCTCATCCCTGTCCAAGCTGGCTCCTCCCGCCACACCTGTCACCCAGGTGTGGTGATCCCTGCCTGCCTCCTTTAGAGGACAAGGGTACAGAGGAGACAGCGGGTGCGAAGGCGCCCTCCACGCCGGGCAGCACAGCACTGTGCCAGTGTTTTCATGTTCCTTAGAACTATTCCCACTTACACACAAGCTCTTTTTAAAAAAATGGTACAAAAAATATTTAGCGTAAAGCAAGTCTTCCATTCAGAGCCCCATTGTTGCCCCTGAGCCAAACATGGTTATTCGTGTTTCTGAGCATCCTTCCAGAAACTTCCTGTGCTGATGTGTCGGTGTGCGTTCATGCCCCTGGTTGCGCACGCTCCTCCAGTGCTGCAAACCGAAACCACGGTGAAAGCCGCAGGGTGACCTTCGATGTTCTAGGAGACGCTGTTAAAAATGTGAAAATAATTTAATAATATAGTTACCCTGACGTGACCCAAATACCGTCACTTCCACGTGTGATAAATATATAAACTATTAGTGAGGTATTTCTACTCTTTTTTTTCATACCAAGTCTTCCCAATTCAGTGGTCATGAAATTACAAAACAGCCTGGAAAATGCTGGAGATAGAATGTTGAGAAAGAAGCTGGGCCCAGGTGTGAATTTGGACCGTGAACTTAACTACGCCAACATAATCTTTACACACAGGTTCAGGCCAAGACTAGCAGGGGGAGAACACGCAGTGATTTCTTGGGTGCTGGCATTGTGAGGGGCCACACACCCTTTTTTACCTCCTTTTGTGTTGTCCTGAGGCGGGGAATATCATTAAAAATGGTTTCCTGTTCTTACCTGTTTTAAAGTATTATTACATAAATAATTATATTCACTGTAGAAAAAAATAGAGCAAAATGAAAAAAATAAAAGCCACGTACACAGTCTCAAATATCACAGTCACCATTAAGACTAGGTAACTATGTTATTTTTATAAAATGTATTAAATTTAAGATTTTTAAGGCTAATCGGAACCATCCCATGAGCTGTGACCAATGCCCGGGGCTACGCTGCCCACCCTCTCCCTCCCTGGGCCTTCCCGTGTATGTCCACGGAGCTCCAAGTGCCTGCGGTGCTGTGGTGACAAATATTGCTCGTTTCCCCTCTTTTTTCTAGAAAGCACATGAAGCGGTTGTGGGCAGGCAATAAACACTTTCTCCCTCTGAAGTTCCGTAACCCTTCCTCATCAGGGAGTGTGGTAAGTCTGCGGACAGCTGTCTCTGCTCTGAGACTCAGCGGCTTACCAACACCTGCTCGCTGGCACCTCGGGCGGGGCAGTGTGATGGGAAGCACCCCGGCTGGCAGTCCAGAGTCCTCAGCTCTGGGATGCTCGGCTGCTGGGTGACCCAGGACAGTCCCTCTCCTCATGTGGCCCTTGGTTGGTTTCCTCTGCTGTAAAATGAGGACAGTCACCTGCCACAGTGGGTTGGTGGGTGAATCTCCAATGAGACAGGGATGTGGGACAGGTGGGTCAGAGATAACCAAGGTTTTCTCCCCTCCAGGGCCCTTTTTCTTTTTGAATTGCAGGTGGCCATTGCAAGGTACTCTGGCTGGCAGATAGCCTACATTCTGTGGGGTAAGCGCCATCACGAGGCCCACTCAGTTCAGCGCATGCCACCGGGGCCCCTGCGGAGTGCTGGTGTCGGTGGGCAGAGAGGCGGGAGAGGCGGGGGCGGCCCCAGCTCCTGCCTCTGAGGGACCTTCAGGAAGGAGGGAGAATCACATGCTCATACAGATTGTCATCACCACCTGTCCTGAGCCCACAGGGTGGGCATGCCAAGGGCACTGGTGACCCAGAAGAGGAAGTGACCATCCACACCCAGGGCAGGGCTGGAATGCATTCTAGTGGGGTTGGCATTCAAACCACACCCGGCAGGGTGAGCAGGTCAGCGGGAAGAAAAGTGAGGGTACGCCCGGCAGAAGAAACAGCATCAACAGAAGTGCCAGCACCTTTGCTGGGAGGAGGATAGGTTGGGACTCCAGACAGCAACGTGGGTAACTGGGTCACAAAGGGCCTTGAGTGACCCGAGGCTCCCTTGGCCCACAGGCTACCTCATTATCCACGTGGTGCAGAGCCTGTTGGGCTTGGTGATCATGTACAGCCTGGTGTTGCCCATCATCCACAACCAGGGCCTGGAGGTGCTCCACGGACTGGGCATCGGCATGTAAGTGCTCAGTGGGCTTCCTGCCATTGCCCAGGGCCTGGGAGCAGTGGGCCCTTGCAGCGGGTCTTCAGAATGCCCCTCTGCTAAGCTCTCACCAATCCCTGGACCCACGCTCTTAGCTCCAGTCTAAACTTGGGCTAAGAGAGCAACTACTACAATAGGAACCTTACAATTTACAAAATATTTCCACTCATTGTTCAGCGAGGTCCTCACATTTGTGTCTGTGGCAGATGCACGTAAGTCCGTTTTGTAGCTGGGGAGACTGAGGGTTGGGGAGGTGAAGCGAGAAGATGGTCTAGTGGAAGGAGAAAGGGGACCTGAGCTTAGGCTGTAGATCAGCTGTGTGACTTGGGTAAGTTGCTTCTCTGCGCCTCCGTTTACCCACATGGAAGGTAAAAGTGAATGCTGATGTTCAGAATTCAATGTGTGCCCTTTCCCGTAAGAACTCTTTGAGGTCGAGACTTATATTAGCTCCCTCTTTTTCAGACGAGGAAATGGGGGCACAGATGCAAAGCAACTTGTCCAGGGACGGGGGAGAGGCAGGGCTGGGAGCCAGGCAGTCTGCACCCAGAGGCCCCATTAACCACTGCCCCACACTGCCACCCAGGGGGTGCAAACCCGGGCTGTGTTGCTCCCCAGAGGCCTCCCTGCCCCACGCTCCTCGCTTCCACGCTCACCTAGAGACACTCGTGGGTCTGGCGCAGGCCTGCCTGGTCGACCCACTCTCGCGTGGCCTTCATGAGCTCTTCTAAAACCCCACTCCTTTCTTCATTCCCCATGCTGTTAAACCTCTCATCCCAATTGCTGCCCCTGTATCCTGGTGTTCTGGTCTACAGCTAGAAGACCTGACCTTGTGGCTTTGAGAAAGTTCCCTCCCCTCTGGGAGCCAGGGTTTTCTCATCTGCACACCGGGCGTGCGAAGGGTTGGTAGGCCTGTCTCAGGGGCTCATTGCTACTGTTGGCCTCGCAGGCCATGGGCATCTCGCTCCTCTGTGTCACTGGGTGCTTGAGAGGGGCTTGAGAGGAGTGGGCACGGCCCCCTCAGCATGGTCCCCCCGTGTGTTTCAGCCTCACCATGTCCATCGTCCTGGGTCTCATGATCGTGCAGGTGTGGATCGCCTCCAGCTTCTTCCTACAGCCCAAGGTGGGTGCAGCCGACAAGCAGAAGCCCTTGGCGCTGAACAACAGGTGAGAGCAGAGGAGCGGTGGTAAATGTAGGACTTCAGCCTCAGCAGTCTCTCCTTCTTTCCTCTTCACCGCTGGCAGGTGCCTGGGCTGACTCCACACTCAGAGGTGGGGGGGGCAATGGTTGAGGAGTGGGCTCTGGGACAAACTCCCTGGCTCCACCCCTTATGAGCTTCCTTATCCTGTGTGACTTATAAACATCTACGAATGTCAGTTTCCTCATTTATAAATAATCGTGCCTACCTCAAGGTGTCCTGACAATGAAAGGTGTTCAAGTATCACCTTGGGACAACAGCACCTGGCCTGTGGCCATCCTTTCCAGTGCACTTGCTCAGCCACGCGCTGATGGGGGAAACAACAGGGGCCCTAAGGACAAAGAGCTGTCCCCGCAGGACCTGCCTGTGAGACGCTCATGGTCCACGAGAGCCGACAGACACGGACATAGAGGGGCAGGAGATGCCAGAGCATGCGAAAGGATCACAAGAGAAACTCGAGTGACAGAGGAGAGGCAGGGAGGCAGAGCAGAGGCAGGGGCAGGAGTGGTTCGCTCCCTGTAGGTGGGACGTTCGAGCTGAACTCGGTGAGACAGTGGGATTCCTACAGGTAGAGCTGAGGTGGGGGCGTGGCTGGCATTGCCCGCTGCCCAGGTGAAGGCAGGAAGCCACGGGAGGGCAGGACATGTAAGGAGAACAGTAAGAATCAAATTCAGTGGCCTTAGATGGTGCAGGCAGGGAGTGGGCACCGAGCGCCCATGCCAGAAAGGCCCCTTTGAAGAGGACCCAGAAATTCGCTGTGCAGAGTTTGGGCTGTATCCCATAGGCAGCGGGAAACCACGCAGTCAAGCGGTCATTTGGGAAATCTCATCTGGACGCCTTGGAGCAGTTCCAGCTGGGGGCAGGTCCCCGTTACGACAGATAGTGGGAATGCCACAACCTCAGTTGTAACCACAGAACCAGCTGTGGCCACAGGAGATTCCTTATCACTCAGGAAATTTCAAAACCCACAGATCCCATCAAACACGACAGTCGCTACTCACGTTCACCCGGCACTGTGACCAGTGTTCTGGGGGCCCCTGAACCTGTCTGCCTGGCCGTGCTCTCATACTGAAAGGCCCCTCCACCCACTTCCGCTGCAGGAAGGCATTCCACAACTTCAACTACTTTCTGTTCTTCTACAACGTGCTGCTGGGCCTGGGCGCCTGCCTTTCCAGGCTGCTCATCAGCTGCATCCTGGGCACGTGGCTGATTGCCCGCATTGACAGGACCATCATGCAGCATGGCTATGAGGAAGCAGACATGGGTGAGTGTCCAGCCCCCGATGGCCACGCATCCAGGGAGGGCAGGGCTTGCACCTGTGTAAAAGCTGCCAGAAGTCGTGTACCAGAGGCTTAGAGTTCACTCTTCGCCTCTGCTTAGAGCTTATCTTCTCAGGGAGGCTATAAAGCTGAGTAGGACACACACACACACACACACACACACACACACACACACTCAGCCCGACAGTCAGAAGGGAACTCAGGCTGTTGAGCACCTGCTGTTTGGCAGACCCTTGCAGTGTGATGGCAGGCAGTAAGAGGCGGCACGATTCCACCTAAATGGCTAGGAGGTGGTTTATGAACGCACGGCGCTGACAGTTTTGAGAAGGAACACACCTCCGCATTACTGGTGCTGTTAGTTGGAAACTTAACTTAGGTACGAAAATGGTCTGTTCAGTTGAAATACTCCAAAATCAAAGCCATTTCTACGGAGCAGGAAGAGTTTGTGTTCTGTTTCTGGCCCGTGTCCATCCCTTCACCCACCCGTTCATCAAGGGAGCTCCTCTGAGCTACAAGCTCTACAGAAAATGGATGGATTAGAATGTGACCTGTAAGGACCCTGCCAGGTCTTCACAGCTAGTTTTCCAGATTCTCCGCAAACACACGGGCACCGTTTATTGACAGAGTGACGCTGCAGCTGCGTCACGGAGAGCACGCCCTGGCCGCCCCGGGGTGTGCTGCATGGCCTCGCCCGCCTTCTGGGTTCCAGGGTTCGGCGCCTGGGTCGGCATGCTCTATGTGGACCACTGCCACACCAACCCCGTGCTCGTCAGCTTCTGCCACGTCCTGATCACAGGCCACAGGGACAGGAAGCTGCAGCAGGCCGTCCTATACGGGCACCCAAATCAGTCAGCAGGTAAGTCTCCTGTTGGAGCCTTCCCCGAGGTTTGGCACCAGGAAACGAGTACCCTGAGGGTTCCTGGGATCCCTGCGGTGTCCCCGGTTCCCCCTCCCCTGCCTCCCTGCCTCCACAGTCCATGCCTGGGAAGTCTACCCAGGAGATCAGGAAGGTAAGCACCCTGCCAGCCTGGCTAGGGGACCCCTGAGGCGCTGGGTCCTTGTCCTTCTAACTGGCTCCTCTCTTGTTCCCCCAAATGAGCTCTAGTTCTCCTGTCTGAGTCCTCTGTTCCCCATTTGTTTGAGACCCCATGCCTACCCCAGCCTTCAGCCAGGTGCCTTCCAAGAGGGCACTCAGTTGTGTGTACTGCTCTCCCGGCCGCCAACTCCTGGCCCCTCGAGGCTCTCTACTGTCTACTGCCAACCTTCCCCCCCCTCTATAATCCTCGGCTCTGCCTTCTGCCAGGAAGCCCCCGGTTAGTCGTGTCTTGCCAGCACCGGTCTGGGCTGTGTTCATCATGGCTCCTAACTCTGCAGATACCCAGCTCTGTGGGGCAGACGCATCCCTCCACCGCCCTCGTGTCCCCAGGAGACCTGGTCTGCCTCCTTCCCCCGCTTTTACCCCACACCTCACAGCTCCGGGGCAGTGTTCCTTACAGCCCCTGAGAAGGACAGAGACAGTGGGCCCCTGCCCTTTCTCCCGGCTCTGATTCTGTCCTAGGTTCCTGCGTCTCAGCTAGGTGCAGGACAAGGTGGCTCCTGCTGCAGACCCTGATCAACAACCCCGGACTGGTGATACTCAGAAAATCAAAACTGGGTCATGGCTCCCAGGAGTTCACCCAGATTCTGCTGACGAGCTCGGAGAGCTGACCCTGACCTCCAGCACTGCCCTGAGGCCGGGCCAGGATGGCCGCCCCCGGGGAGGAGGCCCAGGCTGCGCTGCAGCTGCCCCTGAGTGTGGTGGGACACACAGCTGCTGTCCGTGTAGACGGTGCGCTGCATCGGCCGCTCAGGGGACAGCACCTGGGCTGAACAATGACGTCTCGGGCCTAAGTCACTCCCCTGGTAAAAAGACCGAGCACTAAAGAGAATCTCTGTCGCACCAACTGTGCCCGATCGTGATTTCTGCTCTGCATGGGTAGGAGGCAGCCGTGTTGACAAGCGCAGGGCAGAACTTTGTGTCTCTGGAGAAGGTGGTAGCATTTCTGTACCAGGAGAGGTTAGCCCTCTGACACGGGCTTTTCTCTGGAAGGAGGTATGTCCCTATTTCAACAGGGTCTGATCTCTTCCTCCTTCCCAGGCACTGTGGTGGCCAGACAGAAGCAAATCCGAGACCCAGCCTCTGGCTGGGTGGGGGGAGCCAGCAAACTCTGAGCTCGCCCTGCCCTGGCCACTGGGATGAGAAACGATCAGAACCAGAACCGACCTGGGTTGTGATCATAAAGAAAGATGTACATGTTCTCTGTGGCAGGGAGCGGGGGGTGGGGGGGCCCCTGGGAAAGCTGCCTGTCCAAGGAGGCAGAGACAGGAGTTTGAAGGCACGGGGGAGAGAAAGGCCCAGGCATGTTTGAGGAGGGGGAGCCCTCTGGCGGCTGCAGCACAGGGCCTGGGGGGCTGGTTAGACCACCCAAGGCGGCCCAGATGCCAGGCTGGGGAGCCTGGACATTTCTCTTTGTGTAGAGGGCCCAGTGCTTAACCCAGGGGCTTCACACCCAGGCACTTCACACCCAGGCATACGATCTCTGATGGCTTGGGATCTGTTTAAAGCCTGGCCACTCAAAGTCACTCATGAAGCCTGTGCAAGTGCCGGAGGGCCCTCCAGCAGGGTAAGGGAGTCCCTGTCCCCCTCACAGGGCCATTGCATTTCAGTCACTGTCATGGGGCGCCTACAGTGAACCCGGCCCCATGTTTGCCAGATTTGTCTGTCAATCTCTGTGACCGAGCTTGTCAGTCTGCTTTTAGAAACTGAGAAAACTGGCACTCAGGGCGTTGGGACCCTCACACCACCTCTGCCTAGCTGTGTGACACTGGCTAGATGACTTTGCCTCTCTGTGCTTCCTTTCCCTCTCATGTAAAAAGGGGTAACACCTACAACATCCACAGTAATTCTGAGGATACAACGCACGAATACATGGGAACACTCCTAAGCAGGGCCCGATATATCCTAAACTCTCAATAAAATGTTAGTTATTGTTATCTATGATGTCACACTTCGTGGTGATCTGATCAATGCATGTCCACCGCACTGTGCTCAGCTCCCTGAAGAAAGGGCCCTGCGGTGGTCTCCCCTGAGGTCGTTGTCTAACCATTGACTGAGGATTCTCCTCTGGATCTGCAACCACCAGCCCTGTTAGCTTCTGGACCTATTCATAGACTCGGCCCCAGAAGTCATTCTGGCCAGCAAGGGAGACTGCGGGGCGGCGGGGGGTGGTTGGCAGTCTTTCCATGGCCAGGTGTATAGAGCTTATCCCGGCAAAGCAGAATTCATTTTGCGATCCATCAGGTCCCAGCCAGGGAGGAGTGGCCAGGATGTCCCCGACAGAGAGGCTGGGGGCCTCTAGGGAATCTCTGTCTTTGAGAGAATTGTATAAGGGAACGCAGGGGTGCCGGGCATCCTGGCTCCCAGACAGCATGAATGTTTATGGAACGAGGCCCTGCTGGAGCCTTCAAAGGTGTGTCACAAGTTGCCCCCCCCGGACATGAAATAAGCAGGAAGAGGAATTCAGAGATCATGGACAAGGATCCCAGAAGGGTTCAAACCTAGGTGAAGGCCGATCGTAGGTTCCAGGAGGGGATTTGGGATAGAGAGTCCTGCCTGCCCTGAGACCGTGTGCAAGTCATCCTCCTCTGGCCTTGTCCTTCCCACGTGCAATGTTTCATCTCTCCACATGCACCCTGCCCCTACTTAGTACTGGTGCAATTCCAGAGTGTGAACTAGAAAACTACAACTTCCTAATATTTGGTCAAAAGAAACCTCAACAAGAGAGGCAGAACATGCTCCCGCTTCCCTAGAAGCAGCAGAAAGGAGGCCACTCTCCCGGGGCAGGAAATGGTTAATTTTAAAGACACCCAAATGTCAGGGCTGTCCCTGTGCCTGTCAAGTCCCTCCAGCCTCTGAATCTCAGGCCTCCTCCAAGCTGCAGCTGCTGCAGCTGCGGGGCTGCATCTGCTCCTGGCCCAGGTTCACGATAATGACATGCACGTGTCCTCCGAGGAAGGGGGGGCTTGTGGGTCTCCTTCACGGCCAGGGAAAGGGCTGGCCCCTCTCCCTTCTCCCACATACAGTAAGCTGATGAGCCTGCAAGATTTTTTAGTTCAAGGAGGAATATGAGAGAATATTTAATCTCATTTAAATTAGCCCAGAAGTGAAAGAACCAAATCCCAACTCAGGCTGTAAAAGAAAATGGATTTTGATAATACTCAAATCTAGCATTTACTGTTTTCAACAAATACATATTGTCCCTCCCCAGGAAGTAAAGAGGCCTTGGGGTAAAGCAGTCAGGGAGATGGGGCAGGCTCACCCCTCTTCTGGCCTTCGTGGAAGCTCCAGGAAAAGGTTCACAATGTCCTCCTTCACCCCAGAGCGGGAGGGCTGGTGCAGTGTACCCTGAGTGCCTCAGCTTTGCCCCCACTGCTGAAGAAGGGGGTGCCCTTGAGCTGGCCTTAGGGGTACAAAATAGCCCCAACCTTAGGAGTGTGATCTGGGCTCTGTGTTGGGGGCCTGGTGGCTGGACAGAAGAGAGGGGCTACCTTAGGAGGCCTCCCCCAGGGTCACGGCCCCCCCTCACCACCCCACCCCCACTACACTCAGATCCAGGCACTGTGCTGAGAGCTTGGTCAGTCAATGTGCCATTTGTCCCTGAGTCACCAGTTTCACGGAGGAGAAAACTGAATCCTAGAAAGCAGAGGGGAATCACCTCCGGCACAGGATTGGTCAATGGTGGAGCTGGGCTCTGACTCTCCAAAATCACGTTTGGCCCAAAGCTTAATGGAGCCCTGAGGATTCAGCCATTGCCAGCCTGGACACTCGCCCTTGAGCTCGATGATGGCCAGTTCTTCTTGGCCTTGAGTGTTCTGTTGGCCAATCAGGACTGGGGCTCCAGCCGGCAGGGTGGGTTCTAGCTACTGTACCTGTGAACCAATCAGGAGCCACACCTCACGTATTGCTCCAGGTGCCTGCCCAGTGGCAGGAGTCTGGGGGCCTCGGGGGTGGCCACGCAGCAAGGTCTGATAAGGCAGCCACAGCTGCCAACTCTGGAGTCAGCCGCCAGGGAGACTCTGTACCTGCCCTCACTCAACTCCTGCCCAGCCTCACCTCAAATTCTGGCTGCACTGCTCCATATCCTGGAAGGAAGCCCCACACTGCTCTTCAAGCTCAAGGTTGCAGACCCCTGTGCAGCAGCAGGTAGGGCCTGGGTGGGGGATACTGCAGGGGCTCATGAGGGGTGAGGGGTGAGGAGTGAGGCAGGGGCCAGTCTGGGGCCTCTGCACACAGGGGAACCCCCGTCTCTCCAGTTCCATCCAGGTCCTGACCGCTCTCAGAGATGGGTGTGCATAGCCCTGCCCTCAGCAAACTGTCCCTGATGCCAGCCCCTACTCTGTGTG
Organism: Phyllostomus discolor; assembly: GCF_004126475.2. NCBI lineage: Eukaryota > Metazoa > Chordata > Mammalia > Chiroptera > Phyllostomidae > Phyllostomus > Phyllostomus discolor. Next base: position 185,796,236 of record NC_040905.2, read on the forward strand.
ATCAAACTCTCCCAATCAATGTGAGACTCGGGGTGCAGCAAGGAGTGTCCTGCCCCGGGGGCATCTCTGATGTCCACTCCCCTACCCTCGCCCCCACTGAGTGCCACAGCCTGTTGTTCACCTTATTCCTTTTCTGGTGGTTGATCTGGTTCCCATGGGAGGCAAACAGCCTAAATCACTCAGAAAGAGCCCCTTAACTAGTGCCTCTTCACCCTTTCTCATGTTGCACTACCACCAGAGCCCTCGAGGGGGCAGGGCACACACAGAAAACAGGTCTGGGACCTGGGCCAGCCTCCTCTGCTCCAGACTCTGGGCAGGGGACCTGGAGCTGAAGCTCAGGGACCTTCTAGCCCTCCCTCTCTGATGACAGGCGGGAAGACCGTGCCCTCAGACAGGAAGGGACTACTCGGCCACTTATGTGCTGCCTGACTCAGAGGAACCTGACATCTCTCCCTTCCACAGACACCAACAAAACCTCCTGGACCTTTGCACCCAGGCAACTCAGCTACTTCACCAGCCTGGGGAACTGGGGTGGGTATCCTATGGGGAACCTCCATTCACTGGTCCCCAACACGGGCATGACACCCCAGCTCACAGGGGCAGCTGAGAAGCTCTCCTGAGAGGTTTACCAAGTGCTGAGAACTCAGGGCTCAGTACAGGGGCGGGTGTGGGGGAGGGGTTCTCTCCTGCCAAGTCTCATGGTCCTGGTGCCCGCTCTCCTGCCCTCAGACTCACCTCCAGATAATCCTCCCTCACAGTGTCCAGCATCACCAGGTCAGTGAGCAACGTGCCCAGGAAGGGGCCGCCCTGTGCCATTGGGGTGGGAATGGTGATGAACCCCAGCTCTCAGGTGCCACCCCCAACCTCCCCTGAAAACTCTTTACACTCAGCCTCCTGGCCCACACCAGCATTCCCCTGTGGAGCAGCCTAGGACTCTTAGCAGCCTCCCCTTAATTCTTCCTCCCTTCCCCTTCCAGTAACACCAGGCTGCTCCTAATCACCACCCAGGGTTTGCTTTTGGCATCACAGGATTTGTGGTCCCGGGGATTTGGGGTTCCTCCCTATCCCCAAACCAAGGCTGCATCCAGCTCTCCAGGCTCCCCTGCTGGTCACTTCTAAGGGAGGGTTCAGGCACTGTGGCAACAGGAGGCAGGGCTGCAGAACGAAGGCCCCCCTCTTGGTTTGGAGGCCTCTGACTGGGAGAAAGGAGCGTCGCTCCTCTGACCCTGGAGCCCCTCCCCGACAGGCACACTCGCCTGGGCCGCTGCCTCTTCTGGGCTCTCTGGGGGAGCATGTCCAGGACAGCAGGCTTGGAAGGCTGCTCCTGCCAGGATCCAGGACAGTCATGGAGGCCATACCGCCACCCAGAACCGCTCATCTCAGATCCTGGACATCTGCCCCAAGCCCCTTGGTACCAGTGCAAGCCATCCGCCAGCGCACTCCAACTCTGAAACAATCCCAGCTCGAACACTCACCCAGCGAGTGGCCTTGGTTGGGCCTCTGGCCTGGCCTCCCTGAGCCTGCTTCCCCCTCTGGAAGGAGTGAGAACTCCGCCTGCCTCACAGGGACTCCTGAGGGCCTAATGTCACACAACTGTCACCACCGGTCTCCCCGCACACCTCCAGGCAGAGTAGGGCCCAAAGCTCCAGCACATTCCTTTGTTTCCGTGAGCCTCGCCCCCACCCTGGGAGGCCTGCACCACAGGGTCCTCGCCTGCATTTTCAGATGAGCAGCCAGAGGCCCCCAGAGGGGCCGTGACTTCCTCAGAGGCCGGCTGAGAAGAGGCTGCCCCACCCTCCAGCCACAGGCCCCGTCCCGGCCATCTTCACCCCACCCCGGCCTCACCACTGACCCCAGTGCTGTCCTCTGGGCTCTCAGTGTGTGTCTAGGCCCCCTAGTGTATGGGGTCCAGGCTCAGTGTGTGGCTAGCAGGGCTGAGCCATGAATGGAAAGGGGTGGGTGTCTTAGGAGCCTGGTTGAGCCCTGCTGGGGGCTATGCCCCCAGGTGCGGCCCAAGGCCATGCCTTGGTTTCACCTCCTCGGGATGCTCCCCTGCCCAGCAGTCTTTCTTATCCACTCAGGAGGGGGACTCCAGATGGGGGGGGGGGGGTGTCTCTGACCGACAGGGTAGGGAAGGACCAGGGCACAGAATGGCAACACTTTATTTTCTCTTTTCAATGCAGCTTCTGACTTCCATTCGGAGAGTCCACTAAGAATCCCATCAGCAGCCCAGACTCCGCAAAGCCATCCAAGAGCACGTCATTGCCAACGAGACACCCAGGCGAAAATCCTGTGATCGATCACAGCGACTGCTATGGGGGCCGAGGGGAGAGTCAAAGAATGCACGTACAGCTGTCCCTAGTCCAGCCACTGGGACCCGAGGCTGGCAGCCCATTTGCCCACCTGGCCAGTGGGACGCCCCTGCAGTACCCACCCCTGGTGCAGGCAGGCGCCCTTGCACACAGAGATGCTGTGAAGACAGGAGGAGTAGCAGAAGCATCGCTTCCTGAGGACAGGCCCCTGCTGAGGGCAATCCTAGTGGAATACGGGTTAGTAAGGCACACCTGCCCTTCAGGGGGCACCTTCCACAGGTGCTCTGAACTCCTACATTCGGCAGCAGCCAGTGTGCAAGCACCCCCAGAGAGAGGAGAAGCGCCGGGGTGAGGAGGGTGATGTGGGGGGGTCAGGCTGAGTAGATGGGGCACTTGTCCCTGGGAGTGGACTGGGAGTGTGGGGTTGAGTGTGCGGAGGCAGGCAGAGGAGCAGCATGAGGGAGGGCGGGGGGCACAGAGGGAGAGTGGGCTGGAGCAGGGACAGTCAGGGTGGGAGCCAGAGGGGGCGCCTCTGTGGTCACCTAGGGTCTGGGGTTGGATTCGGTGGGGGCTGCAGAGCTGGGGAGGGCCTGTGAGCAGGACAGTGGGTAGGTGGGAGCTGTATTCAGGGGGTTAGGTGGCAGTGCCCGGCTGGGTGAACGGAGCTGGAAGAATCATCCCAATTAGCCTTTTTCTTATAAATCCATTCAAGCCCTGAGGCCTAAATGTTGAGCCCTGAAGCCTCTTCTAAACAGAATAAGGAGGTGATCTCTTTTGGAGATGCTTTCCTTTTTTCACTTACATCCAACACCACTCTGTGCTACTTCCCAGCAGGGGCTGGCTTTCACCAAAGTGAAGAAGATGGGATGGATTTTCTTGATCCTAGTTAAGGGCTCAGAGCCACATCTCCGGGTCTCTCACTAGTTTTGAGAACATTTGGTGCGCTGCCCTGGGCCCTCCAGACAGCCTTGGGGTACCCCCTGTGGAGAGGAGAAACTGGCTTGGAGCGAAGGGGTTGGCTAAGAGTTTCGCTACTCCACTCCGGGTGCAGCCGTTACTAAGGGCAACCCCCTCCCTCGGAAGAGAGGAAGTGAGGGCGGGACCGGCGGGGCTGCCCCTCCGCGTTGCCTTGGAGACGCACTGTGTCCTGAAGCCGGATGTGGGCAGGCCCTAGCTGACTTGGGTGGTGCTTTCTGAAATTGAGGTGAGGCTGCTCCCCCGGGCCCTGGCCCCCCCTCCACTTGGCCGGGCTCAGAAGGGGTGGATATCCAGGGCTTGCTCCCGCTCCTCGGTGGGCTGGGGCGGGAGAGGAGCCTGCTGGATCTCCTCAGCACATAGTAGGCGCCTAATCAGCATGGCTAGAGTCCCGCTGCTCCCTCCCTTAAGCCCCTCCCTGTGTCCACTTGGGTGCGGGGACTGAGTTCAATGCCGAGTGGGGGTTCAAGGTCGGTTTGAAATCCCAGCTGACACCTTGCGGGCGACGACTTTTCCCAAAAGAGCTCGGGAGAGGAGAGCATGAAACAATAATCATTTCTTATTCTTAACCCCGAAGTCCCTCTGGGATTTTCGTCCGGCGCGCCTGGCAGAGCCGGCTTTCTCTGCGAGTCCAGTCTTTGCCTGAAGTTTATCTTCCTGCTTCTTCGCACCCCCCCCCCCCCCGCCTTCTGTTTGTTTAAAAACCCTGAGGATGGAGAAGGGCCCACGATTTCTCCTAGGGCGGAGTGGTGGAGGACCAGTCCCGACCCACCTGTGGGGTCAGGTCTCCTGGAGGGAACTCACCCTCCCTCTCAACCTCCGGTCTTAACGAAAGCAAGTCCCTGAAGTCATTCTCCGAAGTGATTCTCCCACCGCTGCTTCCTGGCAGGGACGCCCAGCCAGCGGCCAAGATGTCCACAGCGGGGAAGGTGACCCGGGTTCCCAGCGGGAAGGTCTACCAGCAGATCTTCGAGGCCGAGGTAGACCCGTCCTTTTGCCGCCCCTCTTCCTGCTCCCCAAACTTCCCTCTGTTCCCCAAACTTCCCTCTCGTCCCCAAACTTCCCTCTCCTCCCCCCCAAACTTCCCTCCATCTGAATGAAGTCTTCCTTGCCTGGGAATCTAATGAAATAAGGACTTGGAAAATAGCTTTCATTTTAAAAATAACTCTTACTTGTTCTTAAGATGTAGGAATATAAAATTAGAATGTGTGTTGTTGAAAATTAGAAAATTTAAATTACAAGCTATAAATTACTCAGAAATAGCCAGAATTAACCATGGGATGTTCTGGGTCTTTTTCCTATGCATGAAAGCATTCCTAATTTTCCTGTTCAAAACCTGGGTCTGATTCCATCCTTGCATTTGGAAACCTGCTTTTCCCCACTAACAGAACCTCAGAGACCTTGCCAACGTCAGGGGCCGTTCACGCCCTTGGTGACATTCCGTGGCTGCCTGGTGGACGTAGGACTTCCTGTCCTGCATTCAAGGAACACCCTCTTGACAGCCACACAGGTGTTGGAGTTCTCTTGTCACCTGTGAAAAACTACACAGACAAAACGGTATCTTAAAAGAAATACACAGACTGGAACGTGTCCTTTGAAGTTCTGCACTGCTTATTTAGCAGGGATCTGCAGGCCCACTCTGAACCCTAGATAACTCTCTCTCTCGGTGGAAGCCTGGGAGAGGATGAAAGGACAGAGAGACCGAGCCAGTGAGTCCCTCACACGACCCGGCTCCCCGGGAGCCCCACCGCGTCCTTGATGTCGGCCCACTTTCTGTGTGTTTCTGAGAGCGCTCCTCGCTCCTGCCCCACTGGAAAGTTTGGTCACTTTTCTCTGCATTTAAAATTTTGACATCACACTGCATACTTTTTAAATAAGTTTTAATGTGTACTTTTCATTTGATGTGTTTTATGGTATATCATAAGCATCTTCCCGTGTCACAAACAGTTCTTTCTAAGTCTTGTTTTTAACAAATGCCTGATATTCCATTGAAGGGACCTGTGATGTCCCCTCAACCAATCCCCTGTTATTGGGGACGGTTCCACTTTTCCAGGTCCTCCTGATGATATAGAATGCTGGGGTGAACATCTTGGTCTTCATTAAAATCTCCTAAAAGACGTCTTCCTGGATGTGGCTGGATGGCTGTAATGGGGAGGGGAGAGCCCTCCTGTAGGAGGTGTGCCCTGCGAAGCACCTTCCTGCTGGCAGGTTTCCACCTGACCTTCTGAGACCGCACAGTCAGCCCGAGGGGGCTGGGGAGTCTGTGCGCTGACCCCGCCCCCCAACTGGATCAGGTGCAGCTGGTCCAGTCCCTGATGGCCTCCAGGAAGCAGAATGCAGAGCTTTCCCTGACCCCGAAGGATGGCAGCAAGCCCTTGATGAAGAAGGGGGACATTCCTGAAGGGGAGATGATGTCTTCTCGGCAGCGGAAGTGGGTGCGCAGCCTGCCCAACGACTGGGTCACAGAAAACCCTGTCCTCTACAGGTAGGTCCTGCCATCCAGGCCACACAGCTACACACGGGGGTGGCGGGGGGCGGACATCAGAGCCTTCAAAACCTCAAAAAGCTCAGGATGAAAGCTAGGTAGGAATAAAGTCCCAGGGAGTTAATAGCACCTACTTTGGAGGGTAGTTTGCTTCTCCTTCCCTTCTCCCAAGGGCCAGGCACCAGGCACTGCGATCCCACCCTCCCGGAATTTCAGGCCTCTACAGTAAATGAATAAGCCGTTCTCCCCAAGGATGGGAGGGTGGGGTGGTGGGGCAGGTGTCCGGAAAGCTGTCTGAGGAGGGGCCTCAGCTGAGATGGGAGGACAAGGGAAAGGAAGCGGGGGGCAAGGCTCTGAGGCAGAATGGGCTGGGTCTACTCCAGAAGGCTGGAGAAGCCAGTGGGCCTGGGGACAGGGAGGTGAGGCTAGGAGAGGCTTTCAGGCCTCAGTCGGTATTTTGGACATTACTAAAGTGAGCAGCTGGTTTGCATTGTTAAGGTTTTCAGGGTGCTGTGTGCAGAATCTGAGGAGCTGCACGAAGAGGCAGGGAGGAGGCCGCAGTGGGCTATGTTAGCTTGGTGGGGCTGTGAGAGGGAGAACAGGGCGACTTCAGGTATCCTTTGGAGGCAGAGCCCTTGGACCAGGTGATGGGCTACATTGCAGGAGAGATGCCCTGTGGGTCTCAGGTCTCTGGCCCGAGCGCCTGGGTGGGTGGCAGAGGTGCCATTTCCTGAGATGGAAACAGACGGAGTCGGAGCAGGGAGATCAGGAGTTCCTTCTGAACTTCCGACTTTAGGAGCTGAACTTAAGATTCCCGAGCATGCCATTTTAGCTCCCTGGGCTCCGACTCCTCAAGTGGGAAAAAAGGAAAGAAAAGGAAAGCCAAGGTTTCATCTTCTTCACGGGGCACTTGGAGAATGCAGCAAAAGCTGGGCTTCCCTTCTGCCCTTCAAGCTCTGCAAACGCTAGAGCCTCTCTGGCCTGGGACTCTGGGACAGGAACTGAGTCCTTCTCTACCGGCCATTGTTTTCCCTTTCACCCTCTTTGGAGCAGAGGTTGACCCAATGCTAGGTAAAGGTCTCTGCTCTGATCTGACCCTCAACTTTTCCCAGGGAAAGCGCCCCTGAGGCTTCTGACCCTCAGCACCCTTAACTGCCTACAGATGGGCAAACCCACTGGGGACTCGAGTCCAGACTGGAGGTCAGCATTCTGCAGCCCATGAGCTGATGCCTGATGCCGAGATGCAGAGGCACAGACAGCTGGGGCCTGTCCATGCTCCCCTCACCCCACCCCACTCAACCCCAGAGGTTGGCCTCATAGCCTGGCTGTGACTCTGGCTTCCTGCAACGATCCCAGGCCCCTCTCAGCTGATCTGTTCTCATGCAGGTCCGGGGTCTACCAATATCTCCCTGTGCATCTTGAGGGTCCCCCTGCCCCCCAGGGTTTAGCTTAGGACCATCCATCACCCTGATAACCAGATCCAGCATCAGTCAGGAGGTCCTGGCGCGCCCGCAGGACAGCGTTTTGGAAGGCACTTCTCGTGAAGGTCTTGGGCATTGTGCTGTGCTATGCGGGCTTCCTCAGACAGATAGACAAATCTGCCCCTGCCCTAGACACGGACCCAGGACACAGCCCCCGGGGCCTGTGACAGGAAGAGAGATGTGGTTGTAACCTGTTAGACCATGCCACCCTCCAAATAACTGGGGTCACTGACTCAGCACTGGCATCTCTCTAGGGTGCCATGTCCCCTTTCTGAAAACGTAGCCAGTCAAACCCAGTCTCCTTGTGTGTTCATTCCAGCAGGGTGGGGCCTCTAGGTGGGTGGAGAGCGGCTCCAGGGAAGGAGAGATCACCGCCAGTGTAACCCAAGTCCCCAAGTCCCCTGGCAAGTGGCGGAGAAGCCAGAGCCATCAGCAGCTGCCAGAGTCGGGGCCCTCGGGCTCCTGTGAGGCCACCTTAGTCCAGAGGCCTTTGGTTGACGAGACCGAAAGACCCGCCTCCGGAGGGCCAGCCTGGGCCCCGTGCCCTGCGGCCGGGCCCTGCAGTCTCCCTCACTGGGAGGCCTGTAGTGAGGGCTACGTGGGAAAGGCCCGGTAAGCGCTGCACCCGCAGGCACCCTGAGGAACGGCAGGCATCTCTGAGAATTGCGGCACTGCTGCGGTACTTGCACGGCAGATAGTGTGTTCAGGGATATGTATTCCTAAGCAAGGTCATGCTCTCCTACCCTGGTCCTCCCTGGAGTTAGTTTGTCCTGGAATCCCAGCTCTCTCTTCTTTCACCCAACCCCACGCACCACAGACTTAGGTGTTGCGTGTGTGGGTCTGGGAGTCTCAGCTCTATTTCACATGGTGACTTCCCTAAGACCCTTCTCCGATCCTGGACACGGGTTGCCCCCACCGCCTCATAGGATGGGCTGCTAAATGAGCCAATGAGGAACACGCTGAATGCTTAGCACGGGTCTGGCTTTCCCAGGCAGGTTGCGCCCCTTCTGGTCTTCAGTCTCCACGTGTGGACAGTGGTTCCTGCCCACCACTTGTGTGTGGTTGGCAGGCAGGTCAGAAGCAGGCTCTGGCGGGCAGGCCCCACACCTCCGTCCCAGGATGCCTGGCATGCACTGGCAGCAGATGCCCAGGCAGGTTGTAGGGAGACTGGCCCAGCCTCGGGACACTCTGAAATCAGTGGGCCCGGGCTGCGGGCTGCGGACAAAGTCCAGGGACCACCTGTAGACTCCCCGGTGTCAGGCTTCCCTAAGGGTGAGGGGGTTGGGGTTTTACTGTTCGTATCTGCTCCTGCCTCAGGGAAAAGCAAATTACCAAGAAGGAAAGAACGCAAGAGAGCGAGAGTACCATCGCTGCCCTGGAAGTCCGGAGCCTCATGGACACCATCGGTGACCTCCCCTGTGCCCTGTCCCTGGTGCTCTCCCCTGGGCCTTCTCCCCTTGGACTCTCCTCTGGGACCTATCACCTGGGCTGTCTCCGCCAAGCCTGCTCCCATTCTGTTTCTCCCTGAGGACTCCCCCTGAGCCTTCTCCCCTGGGCCTTCTCCACTGCTCCCTCGCCCCTGGATCCTCTCCCCTGCGTCCTCTCTCCAGGGTCCCCTCTCCTGGGAGCTTTTCCCCAGCCTTCTCCCAGTGCAGGGAGCTGGCAGAGGAGGGAGTGACCACCCCCACTCTAAATATTTTCTGATAAAAACAGTTCATAGAGGATGTTGCTGGCTTTACTGCGATTCCCCAACAGGATATCTGAACCCACCTTTTCTTCCTTCATGCCACAGTGTCCTAGTTGACTTTACCCCGTTATGGCGGCTTGTTTTCTTTATGATTGAGCAAGTAATATGCGCTCACTGTAGGAAAACAAAGGAAGGAGGTAGTCAGGCAGTGAGAACTCCCCCTCCACAATAGCACCCACTCTCCCCTTTAGAGTGCCCCCCCCCCATGAAATCACACATGTGGTGTCCAGCTTCCCGCCTGGGTTCTGGGGATGGCAGGGCGGAGGGAGACGTCCGGTGCTAGAGCAGGGGGCGCACATCCAAGTCCCTGCTCAGCCACCGACGGCCTTTGTTCTTTAACCGCCACGCCTGAGGGTCCCCACTTGCAAAACAAGACCAATGAGTAACTGAGTTAGAACAATGCCTGGTACTCGTGAAGTGCCGGGCAAATGTTGCTTGTTCTTATTTGTGTATTTCCCTTCTATAAACCCTTTTAAAAAACATAAATGGTCCCATTAAATACATACCATTCTGGAACTTCGTTATTTTAAAGCTTTATTCGCTTTTAGACAGAGGGAAGGGGGGGAGGGCAATATCCATGTGTGCGAGAGAGACGTCCATTGGTTTCCTCTTGCATGTCCCCAACCTGGGATCTGGCCCGCAGCCAGGCGTGGGCCCTGACCCCAAGGAATGGAACCGGTGACCTTTCGGTCTGTGGGATGACACCCAACCCACTGAGCCACACCAGTCAGGGCCCATTTTGGAACTTTTTGCCAGCATTTAACTGGGTAGGTGAGACTTCATTTCCTGCAGTACTTACGGGTCACCTTTGTCTCTTGTCTCCTTTTCCGTAAGACTGACACTGCTGGCCGGGCTCCGGGACCCGCCTCCTGAACCAGGGCACTTTCTGCCCTGCTGCCTTTTCCTGGGTGCTGTCCCCCGGCCTTGGGGCTCCGCATGCAGCCTCATTGCCTCTTTCGTTCTCCTCCAGTTCCTGAGCGGACCAGCACCGTCAGCCTTCAAGGAGACTACAAGAGGAAGGCCTTCGAGAGCGCTCTGGGGAGTTTTAAGGAGGAGGTTGCCGAGATTGGGATGGTGAGAACCCTTGCAGTTGCTCTCCTGCTGTCCCCGGGCTGTTCCAAAGGCAGGTTTGTCACGGCCCCGCCCGAGCTTTCCGCCTGCTCTCAGAGGTTCTCAGGGGCTCGCCTGGCTGCTGACAGAACCGTTGTAGCTGTGTTTGAGTGGCTCGTTGCAAGTGCTCATTCTAACACAGCACTGTAAGTCAGGTTCTGTTATTACTTCATCGTACAGGGGAGCCAAGGCAGTCTCATCTGATTTGGCACGTAAGGGGCCCAGAGGGGACCACTCCAGGTCTGATGTCATGGCCCAGCCTTCGGTGTCTCTGCTCGGTCCCACGCACGAGGGGCCACACGGCCTGACCCTCCACTGATGCTGCCTGTCCCTTAGGTGCTGCCCTCGCTTGGCTCCTGTGCCTCCTCAGAGACCTCATCCCCAGCCACACAGGGCCCAGAAGATTCCCTAAACAACACCCTTCTGGGCCCTTCTGGGTCCCCTCTGAGCCACAGATTTCGGTCTCCACTTTCTTCCCGAGGCTTCTCTGGGTCGTGTTATTCCCCTAGAGCAGCGGAGCTGGCTCTGCACCCCAAGTGTCGATACGGTGCTCCCCCAGGCAGCTCGTCACTCTCCTAACACACCCCAGCTGGACAGGAGCTCTGTCTCACCCATGAGTGCTGTGGCTTTGGTCAGCTACAGCCACATGACCTAACTGAGCCTTAGTCTCCTCATGTGCAGTTAACTGGGAATTCTGTATCAGCCGCTTCTTTAATGAACATTTGTTGAGCCCCAACCGTGGGCCTTGCCAAATGCCAGCACCCGCCTCACAGGCTGTGATGAGGACCCAGTGCGTCTGAGGACGAGGGCTCAGCTCAGCACAGAGCAGAGGGCCTGGCTCATGGCACGTGCCCCGCGTCGTGGCTGCCCCTGAGCTCTAGCTGTGAGCGGATGGGTGAATCTTAACTCTCAGGTCTAGGGAATGAGTATGACGTTTGAGACAGGACCACGGCTGGCACTGCCACATTAGGCGGGGAGGGGCTTCCTGCGGCCCCCGGGCTGCGGATGCCATCCCCTCGCCCTCCTGGCCCGCTCCAGGACATGGAGCCTCTGGTCCTGGAGCCAGGGGCGCTTCTCTTAAAAAAGCTGACTGGGTTCAAGGAAGACATCAACTGTCTCTTCCAAAAGATGGAAAACGACAACCTCGAAGACTACAATATCAAAGTAGGGGTCCCCTCGAGGGTCGGCCCGCCCCGCCCTGGCCCCTTCCCCTTCCCCTTCCCGCCCTGCCCTCTGTTCGCCCAGCCTGACCCAGGCTCCTCGGCACAGACCCTGTTGGACCTGTGGGACCAGGTGGCCGAGAAGTTCCTGCTCCAGAAGCAGGGCATTAAGGAGCTGGACGAGACGCTCTACTCGGTCGAGTTCTCTCGGGTGGACAGAGTGAGTGGGCCTCCCGGCGGGCTCCTGGGGGTTTCCACGCGTGCGAGGCGCCGTCTGTTTCCTTTTCATTCTCCGGGAGAAAAGACAGTCGCTAACCACGGCATCTGGTCGTTTCCAGCTGAAAAGCGTGCTGAAGAAGTATGTGGAGATCATACAGAAGACGTCCTACCTCATGCAGCCCGACGTGTACAGGCTGATGAACAAGGAAGCCATGGTGAGTAGGTTTCACGTGCAGGGGGCCAGCCCACGGAAGAGGGGGCCCGGGGCTCCGGGGGCCCCAGAGCCTGGCATCTCAGGAATGAAGGGCCTCACACAGGTGGCATTTCGAGGTGACTCAGGTTGGCCAGTTAGGTTCAGAGCCAGAGCCTTAGATAAGAATTTTCCACAGCAGTCTGTCTAAAGTGCATTGCGTACTTCCCTGCTGTCTTAACCCCGGCGCTCCTACCGCAGCGGCGTCGTTTTGAGCACTGGCGATTTTGCCAGCGCCTGCCGGGCCCTGTCTCAACCACCATGTGCGGTGCAAGAGGTGCTGCACTGGGAGGCATCGCCTGGAAGCTGTCGCCGTCCCAGAGTGGTCTGTGCCCTCGTGGGTAACCCCAGCCTGCTTTGTTGGTCTAGTTTTTCTGCCGGTTCTTGCCTCTCCTCCTGCCGGCCATCAGAGTCTGCGGCTGAACCGTGCCTGCCCCGAGCTCTGTCCCCAGTGCTTCCCGGTCCACACCCGGGCCTCCTCCAGCTGCTGCTGTTCTTGACACCCCACAAGTCAGTACGGTCTGACTTCTCCGCTGCACAGAAGGGCGCTTCTTTTGGCTACTCAGAGGCGCATTTGGCTTGCCTAAGTTTCCAGCTCCTGAGCAGAAAGCTGGGCAGCCAGATAATGCGGAGGGGGGTACGGCGTTCAGAACCACACAGGAGCTCAGCCCAGGTCTGTGCCTCAGGGTCCCGGACAAAGCACAGGCAGGGAGCGAGCACAGCCACCCCTCTCCCCTGCCCGGACACGGAAGCTCCTGAAACAACGCAGGCCCTCTCCCCGGAACTCCCTGTCCATAAAATGGGCACGGTAGCACTAAACCCCCAGTATTTGTTGGAAAGATGATAAAACAGGGTTCAGCAACAGCAGCTCTCATTTTGAGACAAGGAAGAGTTCCTAACTTATATCCGTTTGATCCATTAGGGGAGTCAGAGTTGGCAGTGTCCCGGTTTTGTTCCACTGACTGACTTTTCAATGTTTATTTCTCTCATTATAACAACTGGCATATTCTGCTTGCAGTATGCACATGTATCTCATTTAATTTCACAAATTCCCTGTGCTGTAAATATCTTCATATCACGGCCGCAGAATGGGAGGTTCAGGAGGTGCTGACCAGTGTCAGGAAGGACAGCTGTGTCAAACCTCAGGTTCCAGCCAGTGTCACAGCAGGCTCTGCCCACTGTGCTCAGCAGGCCCTCACCCCTGCCCCAGGGAAGTGCCTCGAGGGTGTTAGGACCTGTAGACATTTTTAGATGCTGTAGTCCCTGGGGGATGGGACAGGCCGCTCTCATTGAAGGCAGCTGGATGCCGAGTGGCTCAACGGTGACGCACAATGAGAATCCCCCTGCTGCCACGCTGAGGGTGCTGGGGAGTGAGCCCCTGGGAGAGCTGCTGGGGAGTGGCCCGGCTCTGGCCTCCTCTGGTTCTCGTCTCTGCCATGTGCGGCTTGTCCCTGGCAGTGTGAGCACTCTGCTTTTGGACAAATTTATTTAAAACAACACAAAAAAACAGTTAAACACTGAGAGCCCACTGGAGTGCATAACTCCACTGAACCAAAATCAGTGTCTGTAACGCACGGTCTGAGGTGCCTTTGGAGCAAGGTGGAGGCTCATGCGGTCGCTGTCCCTGGCTACGGAGCCCCAGGCATCTTCTGTGAGTGCCCAGGTGGCCCACAGCACTCCTCAGACACTGCACCACCTGCTTGGCCATGGCCGCACCGGGCCCCAGGACCTCCGCCCTCTCCAGCCTCCCACCACCCCCACCCAACCGGGCCCTGTTCTGACCTATGAGAGCCCGCCCACCCATCTAGAGCCTGCCTGCCTGCCTGTGACCACAGGACATGAACCACGCCCTGCTGGGCAACCGGAGGGCCATCGCGCAGCTGTCCGTGAACCTGATGGAGGCCACGCTGAAGCAGGAGCTTGAGAGCCGGCGCCGCTGGCAGGACCTGACCGACACCTGGAAGGCTCTCAAGAAGAGTGCCCTGGTGCAGGCCTTCAGGTCTGTGGCTGCCCACGCCACCCGCAGCCCCTCCGCCCCCAGCTCCCCTGGCTGCCCGGGGGGCAGCGGGGTGGCCTTCTCCCTCCCTCCATGTTGTCACTTGAAAGTGCTGTTGTTTTTCTGGTGGTAAAAGTAGTATGTGCTCATTTTTTTAAAAAAGTGAGAATAGAGCAAAAAAATATAGAAGCAATTAAAAATTACCACTAATCCTTCGCCACAGTGAGGAGCACAGCTGATATTTTGGTGTATTTTCTCCCAGGCTTTTTTAGACCCACATGGCACGTGTGGATTTCTGAGAGCAGGACAAGCTGCTGGGAAAGGCTGGCCTGGCTGTCTGCCCCATCACCTCTCTCACCGTTACACACGGCCCTGTGTCACTGGGCCCAAAACAAAGGCTGTTCCTCGGCTTTAGTACCTCCCTCCCTGCGGTGGGAAACTCCCCCCATGGGAGGGCAGGCGAAGAGAGGGCCCGTCTCCCTGCTTCTCTGCCAGGGGGTGCTTTGTTAATACTGACACGAGGGTCCTGGAGCTTTTGGCCAACCAGCAAGGCTTTCTTTTGCAAAGAAAACGACACCTTGGGCCCAGATGCCTGAGGGCACCAAAGCGTGTCTGTCCATCTGTGCTGTGGGTCTGCGCGTCTACACTTCCAGATGGAGAGCACAAGAATCTGACACTGAGGGTGAAGGAAAGTGTACTGAGACCTGGCACCACCTGTACTTTCCCTGTGACCTTGATCTAGCACTTGAACATATGGAGCCTTTCTCTGTGCAAAGCCAGTACCGTGGTGGACCGGTGATAGGGTTTCAGCGATGGTCAATGTGATGCTGCATGACACGTGTCAGGTCGGGGCCTGGGAGGTTGTTACGAATGCTGATAATCACCGACAGTGATGGCAGGAGCTGGCATTTCCTGGGCATTTCCCATGAGTCAGGCACGGTGCTAAGGGTGCTTGGCTTGCCACACCTTGCTGGGTCTCTGTCATCATTTGCTCCATTGTGGAAGAGGAAACAGATTCAGGGCGGGGGGAGTGACTTGCCAAAGGCCCCAGGGCTGGCAGGTGGCAGTCAGGACCCTCACCTGGAGCTGCGCTCTCAGTGCCAGAGCCTCGCTCTGCCCTTGTCCCTTCTCCCCCCACACCTTCCCTTCTTTTCTCAGTGTCCTGGAGGCCCAGGGTGGGAGGAGGGGCTGGGAGTGTGTAAGCGTGTTGGGGTTCTGGATGTTCTCACCACAGACCTCATCTCCTCTCTCCCGCCCACCTTGCCTCCCCTCTTCTCCATGGTGCCCACACGTCTGGACACCCAGTGAGTTCATGGCCAGTGAGAGGATCCAGGCTCCTCTGGCCATGAAGAAAGAGCTGGAGAGCCTGCTGAAGAACCAGAAGGCCCTGCAGAAAAAGCGGCTGAAGCACATCTGCACCATCTGGTACGGCGGGACGGGTCCCCGGGGAGGGGTGCCTCTGGGGGTCCGCAGGAGAGGCAGGCACGGTCCCCATCCCCAGCACTGACGTTTCTCCTGCGGTACCCTCCAGACCAGGCCACCGTCTCCTGGTTCTCTGGCCCTGGGCTGGCTGCCTGCGCCCACGTGATGGGCTGTTCCAGCCCCCAGGGCAACAAGAAAGAAGATTAGTGTGACTGGGCAACAAGAGAGTTTGGAAGGGGTCCATGGCAAAGGGTGAGGTGGGAGGACAGTGGTGGGGAGAAAGGGGCAGGTTAAGCAGACTGTCCTGAGGGCAGTGGGGGGCAATGTGGCTCCATCAGCTTGGCAGTTTGGAGGGTGAACTGGAGGGGCTGAGGCTGGAGACCAAGAGGTCAGTGAGGACACTGCTGCCATGAGACAGGGAGCCCGTGAGAGGCTGTGCACATCCCCCCGACCTGGGTCTGGCCAGTCCTGACCCCACAATAAGCTGTGTGGTGGGAGGTGCACTGAGTGTTCTAGACCCTGGAAGCCCACTGCCCAGCGAGCCCGTAGTGTCCACGCTCAGCAGCAGGATGGAGCCTGTGAGCTCCCACAGCCTGGAGACACTTAAAGTCTTCCCTGGCCCCTGCCACCCTGGTGATCTTGGGACTCCCCCGCACAGAGCCCAGGGTCTGCTAGGACGTGAATGACAGGGCCCCACATGGCCGCCCCCTTGGCTGGTGCCGCCCGCTCCACGTGCAGCCACATCCCCATGCAGGTGTGACATTAACAAGGTGGATAAAAACCTCAGTGCAAGGAAAAGTGCTTTTGTTGTTTTCCATAGCTCCACTCACTTCTGACCCCTAGCCCGTTTGTTAAACTGAGCGAAAGCCAATGCCAGGCACCCACGTCCCTGCTCTGTCTGCACCTCCCCCGCCCCTGTGCCCACAGGCAGCCCCTCTGCAGGTCCATGGGCAGTGCAGAGGGGCATGTTGCTAAGACTCCCGGGGCCCCAAGAGGGAGCTATATCCCAAGTCCAGGAGGAACCCCCATGGAGTTTCTCAGACCCAATAAGCATATGGGCATATAATTTAAAAACAATTTTTTTTATTACATTTGCACTTTGGAGTAGTGTGTGATGTACAGAAAAGTTACAAAGACAGCCCACAGAATTCCTGCGGGCCCCTCACTGGTCCCCCTGCTGTGTCATCTCAGGTTACCCCCCTCCACCGGGGATGTGTGTCACAGCTAAGGAATCACTTTGACGCCTTCCCTCCCGTTAACTAACCCCCCGACTTCTTCAGGTTTACCAGTTTTCCCACTGATGCCCGCTTTCCGTCCCAGGACCCAGCCCAGGGCACCTCATGGCACGCGGTGTGACGTGTGGGCTGGAGGCGGTGCAGGGTGCGCCCCTGTGCCTTCCTTTTGCTCGTTACTGCCCATGACCGTCCTGTGCTGGCATCATCGTTAATAGCAGACCCCCTTCCACTGTCAAAAGTGTCCTGGTTTGGACAACAAATCACATGGTCCCTTTAGCCAAATGCACCTTTTCATGTTATTAAACGACACCCCAAATGTAGTGGTTGAAAACAACAGCCATTTCTTGTTTCTCACGACTCTGTGGGTCTGTTAGGCCGTTCCTCTGGTCTGGGCTGGCCGGGCTGGGGAGGGATCGTCGAGGATGGCCTCACTCCCACATCCAGAGCCTCAGCTGCCGCTCTCTGCGCTTGCTCTCTTAGCCTCCAGGAGGCTTAGCCGGGCTTACAGGCATGGCAGGGTGGCACCAGATCTCCCCGCAACCAGGAAGGGCAGGGAACTGCTCAAGCCTTTCCCAGGCTCTGATGTGTCCCCTTTGCTAACGTCCCATTGGCTGAGCCCAGTGGAGAAGCAGACCCCACCTCCTCATGGGAGGGGCTAACGATATTTGGCCACTTCTGCGTCTGCCACACTTTTTAAAAGACTTCACAAGGGGATTCACTGTACTTTCTTTAGACAATTCTCTGTTGGTGGCTAAGGTGGTTTGCATTTTTTTCCTGTTTATAAACAGTAATGCTAAGCTATCAATTTAATGTATAACTTTGTATACATTTTATCTTGATATCTCAGATTAGGTTCCTAGAAGTCGCTGCTTTGGTCAAGCGATGTAAGCTGTCTGTCTTTTCCCGTTAGGGACATTCGCTTTTACTATCTAAGTGACCGGCTCGTTAGTGTGAATAGGCCTTCTCGCTGGGAGCGAGCTCAGCGCCTTGCTTCTTCAGCGTTTGCCCGGGCAGCACGCTCTACCTCCGGAGCGTGTTCCCGGGAGATGGAACCCATCGTGACACGGGAACGTTTATTCCGGCCTGGCTTACTTGTCACACCTTCCTTCCCCAGCAACCTTCTGCCCCCCAACTACAGCCAAGATCAGCTGGCTGAATGGTATTCTGCTTTCACGTCCCTGAATAAGCAGCTCGGTGAGTGAGGTTTGGGGGATTTCACTTGGGTCTCCCCAGAACTCTGTTCCAGTGGCAGCTTTGTAGCTTTTCCAGCTGGTGGGTCCATCATCTATCTGAAAGTTGGAAACTCAGGAGTGGGTGGCAGGTCCTTCCTCGGGGAGATGGGGTGAGGGGTGGAGGGAAGCGTAAGTCCTGAGAGCCCCTCTCGGACTGTGGAGGCCTGGCCTGCAGAGCCAGGATGGCGAGGATGATCTGGGTGAGCTCAGCGGCCCTGATTCAGGCACTTGACTGGGCAGAAGACACTGCCCTCCCTTCGTGAAGGGGAAACTCCTGTTTCTGATCTCCCCTCTTCCTTCTGGGAGAGCAGCTGACATGTTTTGTTTCTGCCCATGGAGACACCTGCCACACCGACTGCATAATGCGGCTCCGCTTACAGTACGAGAAGATCTGGCAGGAGTGCCTGGCCCAGGTGCAGAAGTGCAAGGTGGGGGTCCCGCCGGCAAGCCTGCGCAGGGGAGCGCAGGGCTGGGCCTGACGTCCCCTCCCTGCCCCGCCCCTGCCTCTCTCTAGCCTGGATCCCCTGCCTGCCTTCCTCACGTGCCCCGGGCCTTCCCTGGCTGTGCATATTCTGCAGCTCTTCCCTCTGCCTGTGCCCATCCCCACCAGTAATTTCCTCCTCCAGGAAGCCCTCCTGATCTCCCAAAGTTCTATACTCTCTGACTGCCTCAGACTTCACCCTTGCCACTGTGCATTACGTGCAACACTTGACATTACTTATTCAGCGAGGTCGGTCATATCTGGGGGTTATTTCCAGCGCTTCACTTCTGTGACTGGTGCTGCCAGTCACAGCCGAGAAGACCCAAGTTTGCAAAAGGCCCTGGGGCACTACCCAGGCTCATGGGGCCCTGCCCATTTGCTCTGCGGCCTCAGGGACAGCCATGTGCCATGCAGCCAGCTCTTTAGGGGCATCAGACCCCAGAAGTAAAGCCTGGGGAGGGGTAAAAGGGAGGTGAACCTGTGTCCTCTGAGAGTCTCACCCCACCCACCGGCACTCACCTCCCCTACCCTGCTGCTGCCTGGGACTCCCCCTGGAGCCCCACAGGCCCTTTGGCCCTGAGGGCTGACGCCTCAAGCCCATTCTCACTGCCCTTTGTCTGGCACCCACAGGGGCTGCGTGCTTGCCTCACTACCCCAACGGTGCATTAAGCCCGACAGAGGAGACTTGTCATTCCCCTTCATCAGCACTGGAAATGTACAACCACAGACAAATTTTTAATTTGGGGGAGGCTTGTTATTTTAGATTTTATGCATGAACCAAGGCCTTACTAATATAGAGAGCCCACTTGCAAGTGAGCACAACTCAGTCACAGGAAGCAGGGGCCCGTCCGACCTGCAGCAGCACTGGGGCCACGCAGGGCGGCAGACTGCACCTGAGGGTCTGCAGTAGCACAGGTCTCAGTGCAGACTCTGGCCCCGTCACGTGCCAGGGGTCTGCCACCAGCAAGTCCCTTCACTTTGTTGAGCCTCGGTTTCCTCCTCTGCCAAAATCAGGCTGATGAGAACACCTGGGGAGGGGTGCGTTCAGTGGGACAGGAAGGGGACAGCACACAGCACCGGGCCACAGCGACGGCCATCTCTGCTGCTGTGAGGGTCTCCCCTGAGGTTCTCGGGAGGGTGGAGCCCATCTCAGGGTGCAAGACCAGGCAAGTGAGCCCTCCACTAGCCCTCAGCCAGGCTCTCCCTTGAGCCCTGCAGACGCAGCTGCTGGACTGGAAAGCCTTCACTGAGGAGGAAGCGGAGAACGTGGTGAGCCCGTCCTTCTTCCAGATGGTGGGAGACCTCCAGAGCAAGGCAGAGGAGGAGCTGGAGTCCTTGGACGTGCGTAGATGGGGAATATGGGGACCCCTGCAGCTGGGGAGCAGGGCGGGCCTCCCCCCCCAGGGCGCTAGGCTGTGAGAAGTACTGGATTCCAGGGACCTCCAACTTTCCTGTCACGAGGGAGTCCTTCACCACCACCACGGCCAACCCCTCAGAGCCGTCCCGATGTGCCGGACACCCCAGGCTCTGCCCCTGACTCCCAGCCACCCCCCAACCCTGGCACCAACACCCGACTCCACGGGGCCGGTCCCCAGCAGCCGGTGTGCTCCCCACCCCAGCCCCTGCTCAGTGTAGGTACAGAAGGGCCACGGGAGCAGTAAGCCCCTGCCCCAAGATGCTTCGAATCTGGAGTGGGGTCCACCAATGTTTCTGCAAGGGACCAGATAGTACGTGTTTCAGGCTCTGCGGGCCGTCCTGTGCCTGTAACAAATTCTCGCTCTGCTGCCGTCACACACAGGCAGCCCAAGGCAACGCAGGAACACATGGGTGTGGCTGCGTTTCAAGAAAACTTTCTTCTTAAACACTGACATTTGGATTGTATATAATTTTCACATCATTAAATATCTTCTCTTTCTTATCATTTTTTTTCCACAGCCATTTAATAACATAAACTCTGTGCTTGGCTCCCAGGGCCAAACCGAAAGGGGTGGAGGGCCACTTTAGCCCACAGGCCAAATTTGCTGACATTTAACACTGATGAGAGCATAAGGCACATTATTTAAAGGGGCCGAGGTGAGGACTTAGCAGAGTGTGGGTCTGGCCCAGACGTTGAGTCAGGGAGCTCCGCAGAAGGAAGGATGCCCCAGGGCCGAGAGGGGTGCAGCTACCTGAAGCTCCCAGGCGGTTTCTAGGGTGGTCCCTCTTTCTTCTAAACCTGAACTCCATCTTCTTCCTGTCCGGGACTTCCGTGGACATGAGACTTCAGGGAAAGCCAGACCAAGGGTATGACCTTGGGCTGACTGGAAATGCTGTCCCAGAGGAGGGAGGGCCGTGAGCCAAGGTGAGGCCCAGGTGACCTTGAGGGATGGCGCCCAGGCAGTAATGGCCAGTCCTCGGAGACACGAGTCCTCCACTGTTCAGTGAGGGAGCCCAGTGAGTGGGGCCGTGCCCCTCGCCCTGGGGCACTTCACTCAGGGCCCCTTCTCTGGGCTCCACCACTGCAGAAGTCCTTTGAGGCCCTAGCGAAGCGGGCAGAGGGGCAGAGCTTGGAGCTCTTCAGCTATTTCCAGGAAGCCGTGCAGCTGTGGGAGGCACACCGGGGTGTGCTGTCCGTGCAGGAGCTGGAGCTTCAGAAGCGGATGGAGCAGCGACGCCACAAGCATGACCTGGAGAACAAGGTGTGGCTCCCAGCCCCCAGGGCAGCCCCCACGGGGAGGAGGGAAGGGCCACGCCCCAGTCATCAGCTGCCTGAAGGCTCTGCTTGGTGACCCATGAACTCAGCCAGGATTCAAGTGTAAAAAAGAAAAAAAAAAAAAGAAACAACAACTTGACTCATGCTTTACACCGTCAACAAAAATTAATCTCAAATGTAAAACCTCAAGCTAGCTATAAAACTTGAGCCGATGGGGAAACTGAAGCTCATGCTGGTCATGGGACTCGATGGGAATAGAAGACATGCACCTGAGTCAGGTCTGGGCTGTGAAGTGGGTCCCTGGGCCTGGGTCCCTGGGGAGTGTGTATGAGAGACAGACCGACAGAGGGCATAGAGCATCTGCCTTTGGCAGTGAGCTGGCTCCCGCCCCAGCTGCCGTCACACGGTCTAGAAAGCGGAGGGCCCGTGCCCAGCATCTGATGTCAGTAGGAAGGGTGAGAGCAAGGGGCCGGTGGCCTGGCAGGGTGTGACAGGCCAGGCCGGGTGGGTGTGAGGGATGTGTCCCTGCGGAATGCCGTCTGAGCTGGGTCTCCAGGGATGTGAAGTGGACAGAGAAGAACATTTCGGATAGAGACTGGAGGCCTGGAGGAGTGCCCTTGTTGTAGGAAAGAAAAAAGAGCCCTGGGTTCCTGGGCCCCAGGTCCAGGGGCAGGGTCTCTGCGTGTCACTGGAGACCTGGTGGCTCCCAACTGCTTTCTCCTGTTCCGGGGTCGGCTGCCAGGCCCAGGAGGCCCTCCTTGATGAGCTGTTGGACCAACTGAGACAGCAGAGCAGGGAGGCAACCCTGAAGTCTCACCTGGAAAAGGCCAAAGATTTTCTGCAGAATATAAAGTGCAGGTAGGCAGACCAGAGCCCAGAAGACAGAGGGGGATGACCTGGGAGTCGTCATATTCAAGATCAGAGGCTGCCTGTTTGGGACCCCAGGGGTGTATCACACAATCTCAAGGTGAAACGTTGCCTCCAACTTGAGAATGTCGTGGTCCTGTACAGCTCTGCTGTCCGTCACCACGGAAGCTTCCAGGGAGAACTCTCATCAGAAAAGTTTATGGAGGGAGGTTTCAAGGCCCTGTAGTTTAAAGGTCAGGAGTGTGGGCCCTCCTCCACCTTTAAAATACATGCTCTTTGTTAAGAAAAAGTTAACCAATACAAACATGCAGAAAATGTCCCCTCATTCCTGCCCGACTCCTCCTTTTTATGGGCACGTGCCCTATGTGTGGGTATATAGATATATACATAGTGTTTTTTAAAAAGGTTGGATCATACTCTCAAATTGTTTTGTAACTACAAATGTGTTTCCATTTTAGATTACCATGTAGAATGTATTAACATGGTTGCTTCATAATGATTTAACCCCCCCCCCCCCCCACTGAGGATTAGCTTTTTAAGATTGGTTCCAGTTTTTCAATATTAAAAACAGTTCTCTTTGAACCAGCTTGCATCTCTGTGCCTTCGTACACCCAGTTCCGTGAGGACCACGCACGGGACGGAAATTGCATTGCCGATGGTTCTCAGCACTTAGATTCAGAATTAGGTCTCGAGGCAGATAAGTAGCCCTCTGAGCCTCGGTCTCCTGACCTGGGAAACAGATAGAAGTCTGGGTCGTGAGGCGTTAGAGGGTTTAATGGGATAATATCGGTGAGGTTCAAGAACAGGGTTAGGGCTGTGGGCAGGAAGCGGGGACCCATGTTACAACAAGCAGAGAACAGTCTCGTGTGTGCTTTCTAAATGTTCTACAAAGTATCACTCCTCGTATGGTCAGAAAAACAAACCGTGGGCTATCATTGTAAAAAGAAACCTATACAGCAGCTCTGCGCACAGGTAAATGCCACATTGCAGCCCACCTCTGGGGTCGGGCTTGACTTTGGGCCGGGGTCTCCCATGCTCAGCTGAGCCTCTCTTAGATGAGGATCCCCTGTACCTGCCTTCCAGTTATGAACGCTTTCATGTCCTCTTGACACAAGAAGTGATGGAGTACTCAGCGATCATACTGAGAGAACTCAACTCCTACAGCTCCAGCCTCAGCCGACACTTCTACGTCCGAGAAGTCTTTGAACAGGTAGGGGGAGGGAGGGGTACGAGATGCCCAGCCACTCACCGAGGAGCAAAGGATGACTTCTAGTTCTCATTTGCTTCGACTTTGAACCCCTCCCCTGACCCATGTGGAGTTAGGGTCTATGTCAGGACATCAAGGAGTAAAAGGCTGAAAGCATTTCTGAAAGAGATCACCTCTTTCTCAGATTAAAAGAGGTTGAAGGGCTCAGAACTCAGGCCATCAGAACTCCATTAGAATGGAGTTCTAATAAAAAGGTTGATTTAGATGGTTCTTTGAGTTCCGTTCACCCAGCCCAGCACTGCCACCTCACCCCCTGAATACAGCTCTGACCCACCCACTGTCTGGCTCACAGGCCCTCCCCAGCTCTGCAGCCCCCACCGAATCCAACCCCTCCGGCTCCCACCCTGACTGTCCCTGCTCCAGCCCACTCCTCGCTTTCCCTCTGTGCCCCCGCCCTCCCTCATGCTGCTCCTCTGCCTGCCTCCCCACACTCAACCCCACCCACACTCCCAGTCTACTCCCAGGGACAAGTGCCCCATCCACTCAGCCTGTCCCCCCAAATCACCCTCCTCACCCTGTCGCTTCTCCTCTCTCGGGGTGCTTGCACACTGGCTGCTGCAGAATGCAGGAGTTCAGAGCACCTGTGGAAGGTGCCCCCTGAAGGCCAGGTGTGCCTTACTAACCTGTATTCAGCTTGGGTCGCCCTCAGCACAGTGTCTTGCACAAAATTCAGACGCAATGAGTGGCCCTGGGTAAAGCACGAGTACCCGGCATGTCCTGGGCCGATGCTGCCAGAGGCTGGTGCTTTCCCACGCACCCAGCCAGAGTCCTGCATGGCCAGAGCTGAAAACACTTGTGGTTGACACTGAACCTGGCCAAGGCTTTCCCGTATACATGGGCTCCCTGTCTTCTCAGAGGATCCCTCCTCTAGGCAGGGGCCAGTGTTCCGGTTGCTCATGAACTCTCTCTGTGGCGCCTGTGGTGAGGTGGAGCTCAAGCTACAGGGGGGTGAGCTCATCATCCGCCCTGTGAGACCGGTCTGGCTGCGAGGATGGGCACTGTCACGGTCTCCATAGCACTAGGGAGGATGCTGAGCCCCACAGGGTTTGAGGGGCTTGCCCAAGGTGACCCGACTTACGAGGAGCTGGGACGGGAATCCAGACCTGCAGACTGCCCAGCAACACCGTTGTCTGTGGCGCGCTGTGTCGATAGCTTCATCCAGGGCGCAGGGAGCGCCAACTAGAGGGCTCCCAGGTCTCATAGGCCACGTTCAGTCTGTGTGCTTGTGAACGCGGAATGAGCTGGGCGCAGCAGATTCCTGCCCCTTGGTTCGAATCCTCCCATTTATGCTTTCTAGCTCTTTGCCCTGGGTCACGACCGACAATGTGTCAGAGTGAGATTTGGTTCTGTGAAAGCCCACTGTGTGCCGATGCTCACTGTGTGCCGAGAGGGCTTGCTCGTGTGCCCGGGCTCAGGGAAAACGGTCCCCTGGCCTGAGAACACCCTGCATTGGATATTGGGGGGAAGCAGGTCCTTTGACGTGGAAGAAAAGGGGCATCCTTGGAAGTGGCGCGCAGAAGGACAGCAGCACTGCTTGCTCAGGGCCCCGTGCTCTTTCCTTGCAGAACTTGAATGGGGAGGTCATCCTCAAGCACCGAGACCCAGGTAAACCTGTCACACGTCATGTCCGATCCTCCCCGCCTCCACCCTTGGGTGTTCTGGGGCCAGGGTACTCACCCACTCAGGCTACATCGGCGACCCGTCTTTCCTCTTGCTTTGCGGTCGGCCCTCCGCAGAAGCACACGAAAAGAATTTCCAGGACAGGATGAGAGAACTGAGGAGGAAGCAGAGGGCCGAGGCGGAAGCGAGCAAGAGCGAGGGGAGCGCGAGTGGAGGCGCCGGTTCCCCCGGGCTGGCAGGAGAGACGCAGGAAGCAGGATCTCCGGACGTCGAGTTCTTCACGACGACGGGAGAGGTGGGAGGGAGCCAGCAGGAGAGGTCCCCGCCGAGCGAAGAGATGGATGAGTTCGGAGAGGACTCGGTTCAGGAATCGGAAGAAGCGCAGGTTGAAAGACACAGCTCCCCAAAGCCGTCCCCGAACCAGGAAGGGGTGGTTCCAGAAGAGGAGGAGGAAGAGGGCGAGAAGGAGGAGGAAGAAGAAGACACGGGGGTGGAGGAAGAGCAGGAGAGGGTGTCTGTGGCTGAGGTAGGTGGGCAAGGGGGAAAGTGTGTCACATTCACTCTGTGTGTCATTCATACACGCTTGCGTCCTGGTGGCTCCGTCTCCCTCGGGGCATGTGGGAAGAATGACCACGGTGTGCACACCTTTCACGTGTGTCAACAGGGACCTAGTTCTCACCGCACAGCGAGGCTTTTTAAAACTCACCTTCCTCTCTTCCTTGCACCCCACCCTACAGCCTCCTCGGAAGTCCTGTGGCCTTCCCCGTTCTTCCCGTCCTCTCCCTCTCCCGCTCCTCCTTCCCGCACAGATCAGCCTAGCCCCTCCAGCCGCTCCCTCTCCCCGTTCCCTGGCTGTGTGAAAGGAGTGAGCGCCTCCCCGCTGGCAGGCAGGGCTCTCCTTAGAGGGCAGGGAAGCCGCTCTCATGCTATTAAACCTTGTCGGACACACACACGCTCACAGAACAGTAACTTGAATTTCATAATCATGAAATTGCAGAAGACTCTTGTCCTGTGTTGCTGGGGAAGAATGGTCACATGAGACTTCTTTTGAGCAGGGACCTCACCCTCAGGTGCCCTCGGGCGGGTAACAGGAAAGAGAGCTGGAGACCAAGTGTAAACGGTGACAGATGGTAATGAGTATTGTCTTGGTCCGTTTGGGCTGCTCTGTGGGGATGGGGTAGACTGGGCAGCTTATGAACAACAGAAATCTTTTTCTCACAGTTCTGGGGACTGGTAAGTCCGAGATCAAGGCACCAGCGGACTTGGTGTCGGGTGAGGGCCCACGTCCTGGTGTATAGAGAGCCTTCTTCTCCTGTGTCCTCACGTGGTGGCAGGGGTGGGGAGCTCTCTGGGGACCGTTTTATAAGGACACCAGTCCCATTCATGAGGGCTCTGCCTTTGTGACCTAATTACCCCCTAAAGGCCCACCTCCAAATACCAATACAGTGATGATACGAATTCTGGAAAGATATCCAGCATTCGATCTGTGGCAGCTGTGCAGTCGTTACTCAGCTCCAGCCAACGATGCCATGAAGGAATGTGGGCTCAGAATGGCCAGATCTTCTGATTTTTAGGAGACATCTAAAATCCAGACTCTATGTGGAATTTCCCGATTTTAAAAGCGCTATGTGTGTCGCAGGTTTGATTCCCAGTCAGGGTACGTGCCTGGGTTGCAGGCCATGACCCCTACTAACCACACATTGATGTTTCTCTCTCTCTCTCTCTATCTCCCTTCCTTCCCTCTCTAAAAATAAATAAAATAAATAAATAAACCCCCTATAAATCCTTTAAAAAGCACTGTGTGGGCACAAAAACAAGTGCAGGCCACATCCGGCTCACAGCTTCACAGCCGCGGGCATCTGGAAGCCTGTGGCCGGGTCCCTGAGTCTGTTCGATGCCATCCAGTCTAAGGTCTTGTTTTCTGCTTAGTCCGAAGCCCAGGCAGAGAGTCTGGACGCTGTGTCCCTGGAGGACATGGACATGGAGTCCTTCACCGTCTCCAGTGGGAACACGTACTTTGTCTTCCTGCCCCTGGAGCAAGAGGAGGATGGCGAGAGGCCCTGTTCCAGCCTCTCTACCGCTCTCGTCGATGACTCGCTCAACGCCCAGTTCCTGGAACAAGTAATAATTCCGTCCGCGCTGGTCTCAGAAATTAAGAAACAGTGAGTAGGACACCCTTTTAGTCTCATTCTCTTGTCCTGAATTCTGCTAACGAGGTGAAATACTTTAACAAAAAGGGGACTAATTTCAGCTGGTAAAAGGAAATGTAGAGCCCAGGCTGGCATAGCTCAGTGGGTTAGAGCATCATCCCATAACCGAAGCATTGTGGGTTCGATCCCTGGTCCGGGTGTGAACAGTCCCCAGTCCTGGTGTGTACGATCCTCAGGCTGGGTGTGTCCGGGAGGCAGGCAGTCGATGCTTCTCTCCTCCCGCATCAGTGTTTCTCTTCTTTCCTCTCTCTCTTAAAAAAAAAAAAAGCAATGAAAAAAAATGTCCGCAAACAAGGATAAAATTCTTTTTTAAAAAGGAAACGTACAACTGAGGGTAGAGATGAGACACGGAATAAAAAGTAGCAACTGCCCAGAAACCGTCTGCCCTCACAGACGTCCTCTGTGAAGACGGCCTCTCGGCCGCTCCCAGGACAACACCTTCCTTCCCTGGGCCTCGTACCCACAACATAGCATTTTCTCTGCCAGATGCTCTGGGTTCTAGATCACGCTCCATCAGTAATCTTATCACCTCTAACTTAAAAAAAATTATAGAGTAGACCATAGGTGTGAGTATATTAGCATGATATTTGGCTCTGATTATATGACACATTTATTGCAGGAAATTAGAATATTGAAAAACAGGACAATGAAGAATATAGGAATGACCCATAATCCTACCCCTGAGAATTGACCCCCCTTAACGCCCAAGTTTCTCAGCTTTCCTGTTTGAATTTGGGCCAGATGTGGAAATTTGCCTTTGGCTTTAGGACAGCATACCCATCGCCCTCCTGACTCTGCAGTGTCACAGCTGAGACTGACCAGCTGGAGGTCACCCGGTTAGTCCACCTCCCTTGTCTACACTCGTGCAGGAAACAGGAGGAGTGGAGTCAGGCCTCTGTCCTCTCCCCTCCTCTCCCTCACTGTCTTCTCACCTTGGACATGTCTCTTCATTTGAACCTTATCCTCTCCTTCCTCTGTCACAGGACGTTGTCCTCTCCATAGTGTGTAGAACAAAGAAGAGCAAGGACCACTGTAAGAGCTAATATTTATTGAGAGGATTCGATACTTTCAGTAACTGTAAGAGGGTACAATAACTAGCCCATGTTACACATCAAGAAACTGAACCCCAGAGAGTTAGTAACTTGAATTAGATCTCTGAGGTAGGAAGTGGTTAGATCCACGATATGAATGTAGACCCCGTGAATCCCAGAGTGTCGAACTAAACACCATGCCATATGACCTTGGAACTAGCCATAAACATAGTTCTGTGTTTGAGTGACTGGAGGTGCACGTTGCAGGGGAACATACATGCCAAAACGTACAGAAATCACGAGTGCGCAGCTCAGTGAATTATCCAGAGGGGACACACCGGCTGACCAGTACCCACAAGACGTAGAACATTACCAGGTCTCCAGGAGTCCCCCTCGTGACCTGTCCCAGGTCGCTGCCCTCTCTTCCCCAAGGATGACAAGTATTCTAACTTCTGAATTCGGTTTGCTTGTGTTTGAACTTTATTGAAAGGAAATCATACAGAAGGTACTGTTTTTTGCCAGCCTTTTTCATTATGTCTGTAAGATTCATATATATTTCCTCATATGGCTAAAGCTAATTTTGTATTTCTGTATAGTATTTTATTTATCCATTCTACTACCAACACCCATGGGGGCATTTTCCCATGTGTGGATGTACCCACAATGCCCCCTGAACGCTCTTTTGTGTCCAAGTCTTTTGGCGAACGTATATGTACATCTCTGTTAGACATTGAACTAAGGGCGGAATCGTCAGGACGCAGAGGTATCTGTGGGTCTGTCCAGAGAGGATACAACCAGCAGAGACTACCGAGGGTTCTCAGAGGTGGTTGAACGGCTCACAACAGTGTGCGAGCAAGTCCCACTCGCTCCGCCGCCTCCCGAGCGGTGCTCGGCGTGGTCAGCTGTTCCATTTTAGCTGTTCTGGTATGTGTGTAGCGGTGTTTCATTGCGGCTTTACATTGAAATTTTCTGGTGAATAATGATGTTGTGAACCTTTTCATATACTTATTGGCCATTTGGTTTATTTTCTCTTCAAATCTTTCGCCCACTTTTTTTCTGGTGGATTGTCTGTCTTTTCTTCTCATTGATTCATATGAGTTAGTTACCTCCCCTAGAAGTGAGGGTTTGTTTTGTTTTGGTTTTTTTTCAGGTAAATACATGACAAACATTTATTTGTTCCCTCTCTGTACTTACCTTTTTAACTCTCTTAAAGGAATCTTTTGATGCACAGAAATTCTAATTTGTAATAAGGTTCTGATCATCATTTTTTTTTCACGAGGGTTAGTGTAATTTGTGTGCTAAGAAATCTTTGCTCGCCTCACAGTCACGAGAATATTGTCCTACGTTATCTGCCACAAGTATTACTGTTTTGAACTTCCACATTTAGATGTCAAATCCACGGGAATTGATTTTGTTTACGGCACAGGGTGGGAGTCCACGTTCATTCCTTCCCCACGTGGACAACCGGTGGACCCCGGCCTGTTCGAGAAAACTCCCCTCCCCCCGCGGCTCTGCTCTGCCTCTCCCCGCCGCTCTGCGTGTCTGTCCTTGTGCCGCCACCTCACCTGGCTTGATGACGGTGTCTTTACACTGAGCTTTGGTGTCCCAGAGAGCAAGTCTTCCAAATCTGGTCTTCTTCAAGATCATCTCGACTATCCTAGACCACTTATATAGGCCACGAGTGTTTCCATGTAAATCTGAAATCTGCTCGGCAGTTCCCATAAGAAGACATATGCCGAGACCGTTTTGTTACCTCGTTGAATCTAGAGACAAATTTGGGGAGGACTGACATCTTGACGATATAAAAACTTGAAAAGGGAAGAAATGATAAGCTGAGAAACATATTTGCAACTCACATCATGGTCAAAGGACCTCCTACTCCCAATATGTAGAGAGAGCTCCTGTATAAAAAGATTGCTAAGAAAAAAGCGGCTATACAGAAGAGAAATGGACAAAAGATATTAAAGGATAGTAGGAAGAAAGAGAAATTAAATAATCTTGAACAAATGGAAACATACTCCATCTCAGCCATAGCATGACAAAACTGTCCAATTTGAAAGCTTAACAGCACACTCCGAGGCTGTGGAGAAGTAGGAACTAGTCCTCACTGCTGATGGGAGTTCAGGTTCCTTGCAACAGAAGCACTTTGGTTGCATCTTCAAGAATCATACATGTATTTTAGCCTCTGATCTGACACTTCCAGTTCAGGGAATTTATCCTATAGAAATGCTTTTACACTTGACTTATGTACAAGGTTATTTATTATAGCCTTCTTTGTAAGAACAAATGGTGGAAAACCACCCAGTGTCTTCCAGCAGGGGTACTGTTAAAGAACGGTGGCCCACCTAGACCAAAAAATACAGTGTAGATGGCAAGTAAAATAGGGAAGAAGGAGTGAAAGGGCAAAGCGCTTTATGAACATGGAAAGATCTCTCCCTGGCACGATCGCTGGCAGGCTCACCCTCACTGGTCTCTCCCCCAGACTCCGAGCTGGCTTTTTTGAGCACTTAGAGGAATGGTTTGACCAGTGTGCCCTCAGCGCCCGGGACGTGGTGGCCAACAAGATCGATGAGCTGGAGTCAGAACTGGAGCTGCGTCTGCACCTGCACGAGCCAAGAGCCCAGCACATTGAAAAGGACATCCACAATGTCAGGGCAGGTACAGACCCCGCCTGAGGAGGCTGCTCCGCCCCAGACGCCAGCGTCCAAGCCCCCACAGCTCCGCACTCATTAGCTGCCCCTGTGTGCGTCACACGGCGTTTATCTCGTTGTTACTGCATCTCAGAAGGTGTGAGCGTGGGCTCCCACCACCCAGGCTGGCAGGGAAGGTAGTACTCACAATACTTGTTCAAGATTTTTTCATTGTGTTTTTAAAGGGCATTAGATACTGAGATGACAAGTGTTGTCCTTTCGTAGCTGTGTGGACCCCAGCTCTGTTCACATACCTGTGAGATACACACGTGCGTGGCAGATGCTTCAGAGGCAAACCTGTTGCTCAGAAGTCAGAGCTCTCAGGCTCAGCCACTGTAGCTGCGTGACTCCGGGCAGACTACCTGACTTGTCTGACGCCTCTCTCATCTGCAGAAGGGGATGTTGTCGTTGGCAGGGGTTCAGTCAGGAGTCATGAGCACCTTGTGCAAGACAATGGCCTCCAAAAGTGGTAGCCATTCATTTCAGCATACAATTTATAACACTTAAAAAGAGGTGCCTTTTCTTTCTTAGGCAGAAGGCTCGGTTAATGGGCGGGGGCACACTTCCAGTTGGATCCTGCAATGGCCCCCGTTAGGTTTTCACTCATGTTGCACTTCAAGCTCCATCATAGACCTTTAGAGCTCGCAGACAGTCCCCACAGGATCCCACCCGGCCTCGTAATGCCGGGGGCTGCGAAATGGTTGTCGAATCAGGCAGCCTGGCCTGGAGTCCCCGGGTCTATGGCCTAAGGAGACCTGGTTGACTTTTGGAACCTCATTGTCTTCACCTGAAAAATGCACATTAACTATAGATATAAATGAAGATGCTTTCTGAAACCTGGTCTCCCTCCCCTGCCCCGGCTCCATGGCCCAATGCACAATGTGGAAGTCAAGGCCAGAGAAGCAATGTCGCAGAGTCACAGTGTTCCATCCGGATACAGCTGAGACCACACAGCACTTCCACCATGCCAGCAGGAGGGAGGCCAGTCAGGGTGGTCTGGGGCTGTCCGCTAGCTCTAAAGGCCCATGATGGAGCTTTTGAAGCCAAATCCTGGTTCTTGTTACTATACCTTAGAAGCCCGTTGGAATTCAGGCTCATTGGAAATGAGTAGCCACTGACTTAAAGAAACAGCCCTGAGCTGTCCAGCTGTGGGCTGAGCGTTTTCTCCCAGACCCTCTACAGAGACCCCTGCCCTCCCCAACACCTTGCCCCCATCCACCTGCTCCCAGGTTGCTCCCCTGGGACTCTCCCTCTCTCGGACCTTGTTCCCTTCAGCTGCAGGCAGGGTGTCCCCACCAGCAGAGACCTCCCTGCCCCCTGCTGGGCAGAGCCTCCTCTCCAGTTAGAGACCCTGGGGCAGTCTCAGGATGGCCTCCCTGAGGTCAGAGCCCATCCTTAGGCCAAGCCCTTATGAGGGCAGCAGCACAGAATGAGGAACCTTGGCCTGAGCGGTCCCCCTTCTGCAGCTGGCCCAGGAAGGGAATGTCCTAAGGTGACCCTGGGTCCAGAGCACCTCAGCTCCCCTCATCCTTTTCAGCCGAGCTCTTGCTTCATCAAGAGCGTTTGGCCAGCCACTGTGCTGGGGTGATGGAGGCGCTGAAGAAGGAGAAGCTGATGTTCTCCCAGTTCCAAGAGGAGCAAAACACAAAATCTGAAAACTTCCGCCGCAAGATTTACGACATGGAACACACCTTCCTGAACGCCACCAAGAGCCACAAGTAAGGGCCCTGGAGCCCCCCACCCTGGCCTTGTGAGCCTAGAACCCAGCCAGGTGGCTGCTGTCAAAGGAGCAATCCCTCCCTGGTGGATAAAAAGGCCGGTGTTCCAGACCTGGAACCACCTTCCCTTTAGTTCACCTCTTCACAAGACTCAGAGTCCACCTGTGTGAAACATCTCCCTGGGGGCCGGGGGCTGGGGGTAGGTGAATAGCCAGAGAAAAAAAAGGACGCCGGTGGTCAGAGTGCAGGGATGCAAATGATGTGCCCCAGAATGCCCATGGTGGGAAGGACCACTTCCATCCGGGGTGATCAGGAAGAGTTTTTCTGCAGGATGTCCCAGGGCCTGGGAAGGAAGAAGTTGGGGGCAGGGAACAGAACTCTCCCATCAGTAAGGGGCAGTGGCCCGTCTCAGGGTAAGGATGTGTGCAGGGCAGAGCAAGGGGTTCCAGGAAGGCCATTCAGGGACTTGTGAGGGAGGCTCCTGTGTGCTCAGGGAGGCCTCATGTAAGAGGTGAGGAGTTCTTTGAGGAGTGCAGCAGGGAGCAGGAGGCACGTTGCTGGGAGTTAGAGCGGGCATGCTGGAGGGAGGGTGAGACCCAGCAGGACCTGGGGTTTCTCCTACCAGTTTGGTGGCAGGAGCCTGAGAGAAGTGGCCTCCGATCCAGCACCCTGAGAGCTCCACACTGTGTCCTGCACATGCCAGGATTGTAAACTTCCTTCTAATGCCTCTTTTTCTACCCAGAGAAGACGGGCAGTGCTTCTGGTGGCCCCACAGCTGGGCACGGCAGCGGAGCTGAAGCAGCCTTCCAGGTTGCGCTGCCATGCCCAGGTCACCACCCTGCCCCTCCCGTGTTCCCCAGGCTGGCCATTCTCAGCAGCACAGTGCACCAGGAGCTGCTGAGCTATGTTGACGTCATCCAGGTGTCCCTGCGCAGCTTCCGCCAGTACCTGGAGGAGAGCCTGGGCAAGCTCCGTTTCACCAACATTGAGTACATCAAGCACTGCAGGTGGGACCCAGCACCCGAGGCTCCTGTGGGCCACTGGGCGTTCTGCGTTGAGAGTCAGTCCTCTCCCCCTTAATTTGTTATTATGACAAACTGTACAGAACATAAAACCCGTTTGAACCACTGCCAGTGGCAGTAAGTAATTCACAGTGCTGGGCTAGCCTCACCACCATCCACCTCGGGATGCTTTCATCTGTGCAAACTGCAACTGAGAACCCACTAAACAAGAACCCCCACTCTCCCCTTCTCCCCGCCCCTGGCGACCGCCATTCTATTCTCCACCTCCACGGGTCTGACCACTCTGGGTACCTCACTGTAAGCGGAATCACACATTTGTCCTTCTGTGCGTCTGGCTTATTTCACTCAGCATGATGTCATCAACCTTCGCCCGTGTGTCAGAGTTCATTCCTCCTTAAGGCTGGATATGGTCCCAGCATGCACATAGGGTGTGTTTTGTTTCTCCATTCATCCCTCGATGGACATTTGGGTGGTTTTCCTGCTTCTGTCCTTGACCTGCCTACACTCACTTTACCTTGATCTTGTGCTTTTAATCTAACGCCTTATCAACCACAGTATTCAGGATGAATGGAAAGTTTCCAGTCTGATCAGTGGCTTCTATTTCTCCCAAATTGTTTCCAGATTGTTTTCAGAGGGAGGCAACTTTTCTGCTGATGAGATTGAGTTGCTATGTAACCGACTGGAGAAGGAAGCTGCCCGGATAGAGTTTGTTGAAAGCTCGATCATGATCAACATGGAGAAGATGGAGAGCGAGTACCTGGACCAGGTGGGTGAGCCGCACCTCTGACCTTCAGCCAGGCTCCCAGGACCCCTGGTTACAAGGTCAGCAGGGCCAGTCTAGCCCCGCTTTCCAACCACTAGTTGAGCCTGTACCCCTCTGCTTCTGCAGCTCAACTGTTCCCAGTGAAGTCCCCCTCCTTTGCTTTTTATGTTTCTTTATAGGCCAATGATTTCATCAACAAGTTCGAAAGTAAATTCCATAACCTGTCTGTGGATCTGATCTTCATTGAGAAAATCCAGCGGGTGATGACAAATCTGCAAGTGAAAATCAAATGTGAGGTGGGTCAGATGAATTCTCCATCTGGGGCATATTCGCTGCACACGGCTTCATGCCGGCGCTTCCTAGAAACTGGGAACACCAGTGTGGTTTCTGCCCAGTGGGACTCACTCCAGCCAGGAAGACAGATTAAATTGTCATGGCTTCTAACATTCACCGTGTTCTTATGCACCGTGCACCCTGCTAACCGGTTTACTTTGATTAGCTGTGTTAGTCCTCACAGAAACTGTATAAAGCAAGTACGGGTTTTTTAAAAAATTTATTTATTTATTTATATTTAGAGAGGGAGGGAGGGAGAAAGAGAGAGAGAGAGAGAGAGAAATATCAATGTGCGGTTGCTGAGAGTCATGGCCTGCAACCCATGCATGTACCCTGACTGGGAATCGAACCTGCGACACTTTGGTTCCCAGCCCGTGCTCAATCCACTGAGCTATGCCAGCCAGGGCTGCAAGTATGTTTTTTAACCCACATTTTAGAGAGACCATGCAGAGAGTGACTTAGTCAAGAACACGGAGCTCTTAAATGGCGTAGCTGAAATGTGAATCCAAGTCAAAGATGTCAAACAACCTAGCTATACACCTCAAGGAACTAGAAAAAGGAGAACAAACTATATCCAAAGTTAGCAGAATGGAGGAAATAAAGGTCCGATCAGAAATAAAAGAAATACTAGAAAAAAACAATAGAAAAGATCAGTGAAGCTCGGAGCTGGTGTTTGAAGATAAACAAAATTGATGAACCTTTAGCTAGACTAAGAAAAAAAGAAACAATACTAAAATAAAATCAGAAATAAAAGAGGTGACATTGCAACTGGTACCACAGAAATGCAGAGGGTCCTAAGATACTGCTCTGACCAATTCTAGCCAACGAGCTGGATAACCCATAAGAAATGGACAAATTCCTAGAAACACACCCGCACCTTCAACCAGTTCTGTGAGTCGCCCATTCTGTTTTGAACCCTTATCTATTTGACAGTTTTTAAAAATGTCTTAAATTTACACTGACCAGGTTTTTGATAAGACAGTGCATTTTCCCCTCCTGGTTTCATTTTTCCAGTACTTAATTCTTCTCTCAGACAATATGTTTTGCTGAACATTTTCCTGATCAAAATAGGTATTCTAGAAACAAATCTTGGAACCTCTGGTTTTTCTAGGTGGCAAAGTCCAATTCACAAGCAGATGGATTAAATTCTTCTCTGGAGCAGCTTCAAAGCAAAGTAGAGATGTATCGAAGCTCAAAGGGAGATAAAAAGGTGCGTGCTCAGGAGGCGCCAAGCCGTGACTGGTGAAGATGCTTCAGGCTAGACTCATCAACTGGGAATAAACTTACATCCGTGGTCAACACTTCTCCAGCGCCGGGGGGCCTCTGAGCCTTCTGCCTAACCCCTCTAACCCCTGTTTTCTTCCACGGAATTGAGGCAGAGAAGAGACCAGCCACTTCCCCCAGCGCCTCCCCAGCAGGCAGCGAAAGTCCAGTGAGAAAGTCTTTTCTCTTCCATTTCAGTGATTGAACTAAGGTTTCATTGTTACTAGCAATAGAAGATGTTTATTTTTCTATCCTTATTGTTTTTTCTTGCATAGCAACACGTGCTTCTTGGAAAAAGTTCCCACAGCCACCAAGTGCAGAGTGGAGAGCATACGTCACTCACGTTGTCCTCACTCCCTGCAGAGCCCCTCATGGCCTCTGTGTTTGTCTTTTTTTTAAGATTTTATTTATTTATTTTTAGAGAGGGAAGAGAGAGAGAGAGAAACATCAATGTGTGGTTGCTGAGGGTCATGGCCTGCAACCCAGGCATATGCCCTGACTGGGAATCGAACCTGCAACACTTTGGTTCGCAGCCTGCACTCAATCCACTGAGCTACGCCAGCCAGGGTGCCTCTGCATTTTTGTGCAGATGTTTCTACACATGCCCTGCAGAGCAGGGAACACTGCTCCACCTGCTGTGACCCCTTCAGTGGGCCCTGTGGGGACAGCTCTGCCTTTCCAGGGCAGAGACATTTGCTCTCCCACATTTCCTCGCCTCCCAACCTCCCCTCTCCTGGTGGTGTCTGGGTGTTGGGCAGAGTGCCAGGGCTTCACGCATTCTCCTGGCCACGGTGGGGAAGCACGATCCTGTGTTGGGCAGATGGTCCTGTGTTGATGGGAGACACTGGATGGACACTCGTGCAGAGCAGTGATCAGGAGACAGGAGAGAGGCATCAGACGCCTGGTGAAGGCCATGGGGACCAGGGCTGGTACGGCCTGGGACGTGAGCTCAGGGCCACTTTGAGGAGGGCCGTCTGGCTGCTGGGTACAGAAAGGCAGGGAGGTAGGCCAGAGAGAGGCAGGGTACCAGGACTGAGGCAGAGAGAACAGTGGCCGGGACAAGGGGCCAGCAGAGACATGTTCCAGTTCCAGAGCAGAGTGGAGGGGCGGAAGGCAGGACTCAGAGTGTACTGCAGATGAAGGAAGTGGAAGAGGCCAAGGCGCCTCCTGGCCTGGGCCGCTCATAGTCAGTGGACGATTCAGGGAGCCACACGTGGGCACTGCCAAGTGTGGGAGTGTGGTAACGGTGAACGTCCTCACAGTGCTTTCCTGCACACCTGTGGGTGTGGGCAGCAGGCTCGCTGCTCCAGGGGCGTGTGTACTCGACGTTGTCATTAGAACTCCTCAGGAAAAGCTGCGGTCACTTCACTCCTATACGCCCTTGCCATCCTGGGCCAAACAGTTCCTCCTGGATGCAGAGTGTTAGAGCTAGAAGGAATCCTAGGGGCATTCTTTGTCCCCATTGCACAGATGAGGAGACTGAGTCAAGTATGTTTATTTAAAAAAAAACTTTTAAAAAAAGATTTATTTACTTTTAGAGAGAGAGAAAGGGAGGGAAAAAGAGAGAGAGAGAGAGAAAAACCTTAATGGGCTAGAGATACGTCTGTTGGTTGCTTCTTGCAAGCCCTGAACTGGGGACCTGGCCCGCAACCCAGGCATGTGCCCACACTGGGAATTGAACTGGCGACTTTTTGGTTAGCACACTGGTGCTCAATCCACTGAGCCACACCAGCCAGGGCGAATCAAATATGCTTAAATCAGTTGCCTAGAACACACCTGTAGAACCAGGAATTGAACTCGAGATGCCCCATCAACTGAAGGATCTGCTGTCCCAGTTGAGCAGCCTGACAGTCAGCCCAGTGTTCCCGCTCCTCCAGTGCCCCCCCTGCTGGCGAGGGGCGCCCATCACACCAAGAGGCATCCTCACCAGCCAGCCCCCATTCCCGAGATTCAGATGGAGTCAGCTCACCCTCCGGCAGCCTGCTTCCTGTGGCTTTCTTCTCCCATGTTCTCACTAGGTGGTGACCACAGAAGAGGTCCGTAGCTCTGTCCAAGCTTGGAAGGAAAAACTGAACCACAGGATTCACTACCTCAACTGCGGGCTGGACAAATTGTCCACAACTCAAGTGGATTTTGCTGTAAGGAGCAGAATGGGGTGGCAGCAATGGGTGAGGGACACCTGCCAGCAGCAGGCCTACTGGGGAGCCTTGGAAAGGCCACAGGCTGTGGGTCAGATCTGGGTTCAAATCCAAAATGGGCCACTTTCCTACTTTGGTCTCTTAGGAGACCCCTCACCTGCGGGCACCACCTCCGCTCCCCCATCAGGGCCCTCAGCCCACCCCACCCACCAGCTCTCAGGGCAGCCTCACCTCTCGGCTTCTCCCTTCCCACCCTCACCCATGGGCACCCACCAGCTTCTCCTCACCTACCCCTACCGCCTCACTCAGGCCCTGGTCTCTCTCGCACCCAGTTGCCCACCGTGCCACCGACACTCACCTCTGTTGCACCACCCCTACCGTGCCTGACAAGATGGGGTTCAGGGGCCCAGCCGGGGTCCTTCCCTCTCACAGTCCAGTGCTGAGTCACAATGCCGAGTAAAATACTCTGCATCAAGTGCTCACTGTGGGCCGCCACTCCGGCCCCTTCGCTAAGGTCCAGCTTGAGGAGGAACTGGCCACTCACTTATTCATGCATTCATTCATTCACTTGTCCATTGGTCCCAGGCCAGTCGCACAGGTCTACGATCCTTAGTCTCATGGAGGACACTGGAACTTTTCCTTGACAGTACTGGTCCCCACTGTGACCAAGTATTTATTTGTAGATGCGTGTGTTAAATGTCTGTCTCTCAGACTGGACTTGAAGGTCCATGAGGGCAAGGGTCACGTGTGGACTCTTCACCCCATGTCCCAGGACCGGGCAGAGCCTTGCAGAGAACAAGAATGCAGGAAACGTTTTTTGAAAGTTGGCATGCATGCACGCATGAATGCATGGCCCTCTAAAAGAGATCGGAGCACTACCGTTTTACAGAAGGGGAAGAGGCTCAAAGAGGTCAGGCAGCTGGCCTCCAGCCACGGCACCTGAGCCAAGTGGTGCTGGAATATGGACCCACCCTGTCTGACTCCCCGGCCCCTAGGCTGGGCCCACACGCTTGGACCCTTCTCTCTGGCCTGCAGGACAATGTGCTCACCGACCTGGACATAGAGAGTGACACCCTGGTGACTTCAGAAGCCCTTGAAGAGGAGGCCAAGACACGTGGGGTCACCCCCGAGTCCTTCGCCCACCCGAGCCGCATGGGGAAGCCCATGATTGAAGACCCAGCTATAGAGGTGGTGAAGAAGATCCTGCAGTGAGTGCCCCAGGGTGTGCGGTGGGGCCCTGCCACCACGGCCCCTGCCCTGAGCCCTCAGGAACTGGCTTCGGGGCCCCGCACCCTGGGTTCCCATGCGAGCCCACTCCTGAAAGCCTGCGATCTTAAGCAAGGGACCTCTCCTCGTAGAGCCTCAGTTTCCCCCTTTAAGATGGGGCTCAGGATAGGGTTGAGTTACATGGTGTTGTGTGCGAACTGGGGGTGGTGCCCGGCGCCTGGCTTGAGCTGTCCTCACAGTCCCCGGGTAAAGCCTCACATCCCTCCCTCTGGTTTCAGACTTCAGGACTCAAAGTTCTCAGTTCCCTCCTCTGAGAAAATTCGACCGCAGACAGGTAGAGGCAGACAGGCCTGGGGATCTCGGGGCGCTGGTGGGGGGGAAGCCAGCGGTGCAGCCCGGCCCATCCTCATCTTGGGTCCTCTGCTCTTGTTCCGGGCCATCGTCACCCAAAGGCTCGAAGCGACACCGGAATCACGGAGAACACTCTGGGAAGGCCTCGCCCAGTGGCAATGTCACCTCTTCAGGGAGGTAGGGATGCTGGGCTGTCCAGGAACTCCCCTTCCCTGACCCCTGCCCCGTCTCCCTAAAAGGAGGCCAGAGATCACCCTGCTTTTTTGCCAGCGTCTGTCATCAGAATGTGCTGCCGGTGCCCACGGCTCCGAGATGCCAGGAGGCCCCGTGAGGGCCCGGCTCTGCTGCTGGCCGTGGTCATGTCTGCACTCATGCCTGCAGAGTGACCGGGCTCACACCGGCCTCCCACCCAGAGAACTCGTCTGGGAGCTCAGAGGTTTCCATGGAGATGGCTGGTGGATCCAAGCCCTCCTACCTCTCTGCACACATAGTGGTGCTCAGACCAAGGAACCCTAGAGATGACTCCTTGGATGACCGAGGAACCCTAGAGATGACCCCTTGGATGGCATCACAGAGCCTTAGGAGGAATCCTGGGCCTCTGCATTCCAGCCACGTGCTCTGCCCACTGTGTCCCGCTGGGGTGATTAGACTCAGGGCTCAGTGAGAGTGAGCCCTGGCTACCATCACTCCATGGATTTTGATAACAGAAGCCACATGGCTGAGCCAACTTTCTTAGGCTTCTTTGAGCCTTTGTTGATGTGGTTTAATTCTTGGGTTTGAGGAAGCAGCAGTGAGGAAGCTACTGCTTTGCATCCCTCTTAAGGTCATATGCAATGTGGAAATTAGCAAAGACCAACCAAATGAGAAAAGCAAAGGCTATTTATTCAGAGCTCACTCCAGCGTGGGGGTCAACCACATCACTTGCATTGTAGCGGAGACTGAAAAACAGGCGGAGGCGTAGGAAAGCTTTAGAGTGGAGAAGAGGGCAGGCTTTGGGCGTGCCCGATTGGAAGCT
Source organism: Phyllostomus discolor (assembly GCF_004126475.2). Classification (NCBI taxonomy): domain Eukaryota; kingdom Metazoa; phylum Chordata; class Mammalia; order Chiroptera; family Phyllostomidae; genus Phyllostomus; species Phyllostomus discolor. The sequence goes on from NC_040905.2 coordinate 185,836,548, forward strand.
GTTGGCACAGGAAGGGGGTGGGGCGGGTCAGCGGCAGGGCATCCTATGTGATTGGTTAGGGGAATATACTTGGTTATCTCTGGTGGGTCCTAAGTGGGAAGCAGGGACTAACACTTGGGAAAGCTGTCACCTATTAATCAATTCCGGGTCATTTGGGGGCCAATTATACAGACATTGTTTTTTTTAAGATTTTATTTATTTATTTTTAGAGAGGGAAGGGAGGGAGAGAGAGAGAGAAACATCAATGTGTGGTTGCTGGGGGTTATGGCCTGCAACTCAGGCATGTACCCTGGCTGGGAATCGAACCTGCGATACTTTGGTTCGCAGCCCATGCTCAATCCACTGAGCTACGCCAGCCAGGGCGTTACAGACATTATTGTTCAGCTTTCTGAATCGTCACTGGGACAACCACTGGCTTCCTGCACGTCAGATGCCGGGCCGGCTGCCCCAATTGTGTGTCATAATGAGGGGCCGGTTCTCCGGCAGGTCGCTGCAGGTCATGGGTCAGACTTTTGTGTTTACATGTGGTCCAGCCACTGTCCATTTGCATATTCAGTCTCTCAGAAGCTGCAAAATGAAATCCATGTTGCTAGGGCTGCCAGACTAAAATTCAGGATGCCCAGTTAAATTTAAACTAGATATACTAATATTTTTAGTATAAGTATATACCAAATATGGCATGAGACATACATTAAAAAAATTACTCGTTGCTTATATGAAATTCAAGTTTCAATGGGCACGTTGTAGTTTTACTTGAAAATCTGGCAACCCTACATGTGGCTCAACCTATTTTTTTTTGTAGGGGTCGGTAGCAAGGATACAAATTTTTAGGCCCCGGCCCCCCTGCCCCCTTCTCAGTGGCCCTGCGGGGTTTAGCGGGCGAGGTCCACCCCCCCAGTGTGGTTGTCTCCAGAACTGGGCAGTCGGGAGGCATCTGGAAGGATTCAGCCCCAAACAGGGGGATCAGGTTGCCCGCAGGCAGCTCAGGTAGGACTCCCTCAGGCTCAGACAGGCCTGTGTCTGTCCCCACCTCCAGACCACTGACCCACCTTTGTCCCACAGCAGCACACGGTTCACCAAACCCAACAAAATCGACAGAAAGTACCAGGTGCTCTGGGACAAGCCACCTCCTCACGCCGAGTAAGTGACGGCGCCTCTTCCTTGAACTACATTTGAACCCGCTGTCTCCGTGGGGGGGCACTAGGCCTGGGGCAGGTGAGGGGCAAATAAGGAGGGGGCCGAGCCAGCGGGGTTGGTGAAGGGGCAGATCATGGTCAAGGGCAGTTTGCCTCAACTCATTTCACCTGGATTTGTTGATTTTTTTTTCACCAGAATTTCACATTTTTCAAACGAAGCATTGTGTGGTAGCAGGGCAGCAATGCCCATCTGAGGTTTGGGTTTTGTTGTATTTTTAAGTGCTTCTCCCTCTCCTGTTCCTCTTTTCCTGCATTCTAATGCCAATGATTAAAATAAAATGTGCTCTGCTTAACATAGCTACATTTCAAGCAAACCAGTAAAATTTCAACTTCAGAAAATCAAAAGCACTCAGAGAAAGTTCAAGTCTACAGCGCCCCTCCTTCCCCTGAGTCGCAGCGCCCCGCCCCCCCACACCAGCCTCTCCGCCCCACCAGCCTCACCACTGGGGTTTTGTGAACACTCAAAGAAAGGTAGGTGGCTTTTCCATCAGGTGGCCCAATCAGCAGCTAGATGCGCCCTTGCCCCATGCACCCAAAGACATTCCACGTCATTAAGACCTTCCCTCTCTCCCAGTTTCCTGTAGTTCTGTCACTTTATCACGTATGCAGATGCATGTAACCGTCGCCACAGTGCACACACAGGACCGTTCTGTCACCACCAAAGCTGTCCCTCCCCCTGCTGCTCCTTGAAGCCATGTGTACCCCCTCCCTTGCTGTTCCTAATCCTGGGCAGCAACTGCTCTGTTGTCCCTCCCTACAATATTGTCACTTCGGGAATGTCATATAAATGTTCTCATGCAGTATGTGACTTTTCAGAGTGGCTTTCTGCAGTCACCCCAGTGCTCTTGAGATCCACCCAAGTTGTTGTGAGTGTCGTGGTTCACTCTTCCATGTGACCACGTGGGACGGATGATGTCTGTGGTTTGGAGACACAACGGCTCTTCAGTGATGAAGACAACCACAGGCTGCACAGAAAAAAAATAAATTGAGAATGTACTGAATCTCTGAAAGCGGGGGACTCCCCTGGTGTAACACACTGGTTAATCGCTCGGAAAATACTATCAGACCGACCATGCTTTTACCTCCGGAGCTGGGACTCGGCTGAGTGACTTCTCCCCAACCTCAGCCTTCCCTCCGCTGCCGGCACAGTGCGTGGGAGAGAGCCCGAGAGAGCCCCCTGCTACCCTGAGCTGCTGCAGAGGAGAGCCAGGGAGCTCCCGAACGTCAGGCCTCCCTCTAGTAACGCAGGACTGCCGCACTGAGAAGCACTAGAGGAAATCACAATGAAAAAGATGGAAAGTTTTGGCAAATAAACTGAAATTCTCGTGAGTTGAAATGCAGTGAAATGTTTTCAATAACAGCCACCAGCCAAGACACCATGATGGCGAACGAGGACAACAAAGAAAAAGATGCTTAAAAATTGGGCCCCTCTGCTTCCCTCCCCTCCCAAATCACTAGGGAAACCTTGAGAACCTAGTAGGGTAAGAGAACTTGAAGAGACTGCTCCCAAAGAAGGAGGTAAAACCGGGAACAAATACATGGAGAAAACAGGCTCCCTGAAGTGCAGAGGGGTGAGAGGGGACAGGTTCACTCCGTGTTTTGCCTGAGATGGACCAACACGGAAGCAGATTCCAGCGGACGTGCCCAGTTTACGTGGGGAGAGTGGAGGGGGTCCCTCTTGGCACCGCAGGTGAGAGGTGTTACAGAAAAAAGTATTCTAATGATTTCATCCCAGACTATCGCTTGCGGGGTCGAGACCATCACACTAGGGGAGAGAAGGCTCAACTCAGAATATAACAAGGACAGCAGGGATGTATAGCTGATGTGCAGAATTGGGGGGGTGTCAGTGAATGGAAAGGTCAAGAGTACTGGGATTCTTGCTGAAACGGAACCCGGCAGGCCAGCGACCATGCCCAGGGGCAAGGCCTAGTTGGAAAGAGAGCTCAGAAGAGCGGAGCCCACCTGAAGTTTGACCAAAGAGAGTCTTTGTCAGCCCCTCTTCTGGTTCAAGGGAAGAAGAGCAGCATGGAAAATACACGTGAGCCTAATTCCAAACCCATTTTAAAATCAGCAAAAGGAAATGCAATGACATGTCAGCGTTCCTTTTTCCTTCTTGTTTTTCAGTTTAACTTAATGATGACAAAAGAATTATAAAATGAAGGAGTCAGTGACCTATTTACATATATTTCAGGAACTGGCCAATAGTGGCGTGTTTATGACAGTCACTGTGACGTTTTATAGAAAGTATAAAAACATTCGGTGTCCTGCAGCTCTGTGTAGCTCTATCCCGTCTGCCCCTCACTTCCCTCGGTTGAGATGCCGGCGCAGCTGGACAGGAGCGTCCGCGGGATCTGTGCAAATCTGTCTAATACAGCCCCAGTGTGTTCAGCCACCTAAAGGCCAGAGGTATTAGAAGGAAAATGTTCGGTCCTACAAGAAGTCTTGCTCATCTGATTAATATTTATAAGAAAGCATTATTTCTTCTTTCAACCAATACTGAGGCATGGGTAGGGCTCTGCATGGGGGTGGGGATGCCATGGTAAAGAGAAATAGACACACAATCCGAAACTTGCATCTGCTGCAAGAGATGGAGGTTAATCAGCTAGTCTCATACATCAATCCCAAATCCCTCTCTGAGGAGTGCTGTGGGGTCGAGAGCCATGCTGGGAGGTTTGGAATGAGGCAGTCGGGAACTGCCACCGAGCCGGGATCTGAGGAAGAGCAGGGACAGACGTGACCGAGAGGAAATCAGCAGGGCTCTTGGGAAGAATCGGTCTGTGCAAAGGTCCTGGGGCAGGGTGAGTGATTACAAGGAGCGATGAGGCCAGAAGAAAGCAGAGACCCTCGGAAGGGGCCAAACCCAGCTTGTCACACACAAGAGGCATTGAACTTGGCAAGCAGAAATATTAGGTGGTCGTGTGATTGGGCATCACATGAACGTCCAGCTCCAGTTCTGGCCTGGATGCTGAGTCCTCGGAATGTTCTGTTTGTTTGGTTTTGTCCACATTGTTTGATGTGATTAGGCCAGGCCTCTCAGGGCCCTGTCTTATGTGTGTTGCAGGGATTTTAAAGGGATCATCATGACCCTCCTCTGGGAGAGCAACGAGCATCTGGTGAACGTCATGGAGGTGAGAGCTGCAGCCCAAGCCCTCTGTCTGCCCCTCCGCCAGCCACTGGCTGGTGTCCCCAGAGGCCTCTGCCTCTTGCCTTCTGCAGAGAATGGCCGTGTGGGTGAAACTGAGGAAACTTCCAGCCCCCACGGCCATGGCTACCCAGCTAAACCTCATTCATCCATTTATGCAGCTGTGCAGCCAGCAAACATTTCTTGGACACTCACTGTGTGTCAGATACTGCGTGTGCCCAGAGGAACAAGCCCATCTCTGTCCCTGAGGCCATTGCCCAACAGGAGGGGGACAGGCATGGCGGCACCATGGGAGGCAGGCGGGAGATGTGAGCAGGTGCCCGGGGAGTCCTCTGATAGGAGCTGCTCAGCGCCCTCTTCCTGCACATGCCACACAGGGGTGTCTGCGCCTTTTTCTGCCTGCCTCCTACTGAGCTGCAAATCCTTTAGAATGGGAGCTTCAGATCATTCATACTAGTGGCCCCCAGCCTAGTAACCAGCTTGGCAACTTCATAGCAAGTTCTCATCCTGGTCATTGAAAGGAGGTTCCATTTTGGCATTGAAGGATAAATAGAATTTTGCCGTTCACTCACTGGTGCCTTGCAAAGCCCTGTGACACCAGCAGTGGTGAAAAGGACCACCGAGCAGGAAGAAGGTCACCGGTTTAGGGGACAGCAGAAGAGAAGGCCGGGAGGTGTTGAGGCCAGGGCAGAGGATGCCAGGGGCCCGGTCCAGAGTCCCATGGTGAGGGTCCTTGCCCAGACACTGTCGGCCCTCTCTCGCAGGAGTTTAACCGCAAAGAGAAGCGCTCCATCTCCAGGCCTGACTGCATGTGCGACAGCTTCGAGCAGTGTGTGGAGAACACCAGCAAGAAGATGCTGGAGTACCAGGCACAGATGGACGAGTACCACAACTCCTGCCTCATCGGTGGGTGCTGGCAGCTGGGGCAGGCTCCCGGTGTGGCGGCACAGGGCCACTGGCTGAGCTAGACCCGGGCCTTACGACCACCTGGGTGTGACCCTTTAGGTCCAAAGGTCGCCAGGTGAGGCAGAGGAGCCTCTTAATGAAAAGTCAACATCTTGGAACTGGGAGAAAACCTTAATCAGATTTAACTGGGGGAAATAACAGAATGCCCCCTCCAAAAGGTCTCTTTTTCATGAGAAATGTGGTGATTTGTATAACTGAAAATGTTTGGTTCGTTGCACAGATATCTTTAACAGCTTTATTGAGATAGTCACATACATTCGATGCACTCGCTTAAAGGGAACAATTCAATGGATTTAGTATATTCGCAGAGCTGTGCAACCGCCCCGCTGGTGGGTTTAGAATGCCCTGTCCCCCCATCACTCCCCCAGCCCTGCACAGTCACGAATCTCTCTTCTGTCTCTACAGAGCTGCCTGTTCTGGACTTCCATATGAATGGGACCATTTAGTATGGGGTGTTCTGTCACAGGGCTCTTTCATTTTGCATAATTTTTAATGGTTCACCCATGTTGTACTACATATCTGCTCTTCATTCCTTTCCATGGCTGACTTATATTCCATTGTCTGCACATACCTCATTTTGTTTATCTATTCATTCATTGCCGAACATCTGACCATTTCAAATGTTGTGAACACTGCTGCTAAGAACATTCACGTACATATTTTTGTGTGGGCACGTTTTCATTTCTCCGGGGTGTGTAACTAGGAGTGGAAGTGCTGTCACACGGTAACTCTACTGCCTACTGTTCTCCCGGCTTGTGCTGGGATGATGAACTTGATAGACACAGCGTCCCGGAGAACAGGGACCTGGAAACAGGCGGGTAGAACACATCTTGCCATTTACATTTATTACTATGACACTAGAGGGGTTGTGGAAACATGAGCCTTGCCCCCCTTTTGTCCATTTCTCCACATTCCTCTTTACCTGTGTCCACAGCCACATGTGTCTCATGGCGTGGTAAGCCCTAGTTATCCCTCCTGTAAGTCAGGGACCCTGAGGGCCCATTGTCGGCCTGCCGTGTCGGTGCAGAGGCAGTGTGGACAGAAGAGGGAGGGGATGAGGGGCAGTCAGACCTGTGGTCAAGACTCAGTGCTGCCATCTCCCTGCTGTATGACCTTGACCAAGTCACCTCACCTCTGTGAGCCTCATTTTCCTTGTCTGTAAACTGGAGATAAAGACAAAACCCACTATGCAAGGCTTTTCTCAGGACTAAACCCCTTGCCCACACCCGCCTCGTACAGGGTAAGCAGTCTGCCTCGGCTCTTGCTACCGTGGCTGCTCAGTGACTGGAACTGGAACTACAGACGGCATCTCGTTCCTCTAGCTCGGTACCTCCCCAGGTGCATCAGAGTTAGAAGAGGAAACTGCAAAAATGGGCAAGGAGCAAGGGACTACTAAAATGACCAAGTACACATGAAAGAGAACCAGATAGAGCTCCTATATGGGAAAAATAAATATTTGAAATTTAAAAATTATAAATGGCTTGACCTGGCTGGTGTGGCTCAGTTGGTCGGAGTGTCATCCTGTGCACCAAAAGGTCAAGGGTTCTATTCCTGGTCAGGGCACATGCCTAGGTCGTGGGTTTGGCCCCTGGTCTAGCACACATGGGAGGCAACTGATAGATGTTTCTCTCACATCAATGTTTCTCTCTCTGTCTCTGTCTGTCTCTCTCCCCCTTCCTCTCTCTCTCTCATCAATAAATATATCCTTGGATGAGGATTTTAAAAAATTATAAATGGCTTTACAACTAGATGATTCAGTGGTGGAGGTGAAATCAGTGAACTACAAGGTAGATCCAAAGAAAATATCCCAAATGCAACATGGAAAAACAGATGAAGGTTGGGAAGGAGGCGTGGAGATGTGGAGGAAAGAGCAGGTCTCACATGCAGCCAGTTAGCAGTCCACAGGGAGAGTGGGAGCCTGGGGTCGGGGCGCTATTCCAACACATGATGGGCGAGACAGCGGCTTACAGGCACGATGTATTTTAAATGAGCTGAGCCCTGACCTGTTGGCTCAGTTGGCTGGACCATTGTTCCATACACCAAAAAAAAAATGATTGCAGGTTTGACTCTAGGTCAGGGCACACACCTAGGTTGAGGGTTTCATCTCTAGTCGGGGTGCCTATGAGAGGCAGCTGATCGATGTTTGTCTCACATTGATGTCTCTCTCTCTCTCTCTCCCCCCCCACACAAAATCAACAAACATATCCTAGGGTGAGGATTAAATGAGCTGAAAGGTCCTACAGAGTATAGAAGTCCTTCGAACTTGTTTAATTCAGTATTTTCTATACTAGTTTGACCACAGGACCCCTTTGGATGAAATAGCTATTACCACGTTGAAGACCAAGTCTTTCTCTTTCTTTTTCTCTATCGGATGCTGCTTTGGGCCTTTCTTGGAGGGACCACCACAGCAATTTGGCTCTGCTTGACCCTCTCCCCCAACCCCAATGTCTACAGAATTACGAGCCCAGATGAGGAGGTTTGAGGAGCTGCTTCCCCAGGTGTGTTGGCTGGTGATGGAAAATTTCAAGGAGCAAAACTGGAAAAAATTCTGCACCTCCACCGGAGAGATCCGGGAACAGTTCTGGGATCATATGAAGCAGCTGGAGCAAAAGAAGGTGGGGGCCCTGGGGTCAGCCCTTGCTCCCCAGGAGCAGGGGCCCCGGGAGTTCAGAAGTGGATGCAGAGCATAGAAAGAACTGAGTCCTGGGGAGGGCAACGGGCCAGGCTTGGGAGCGTTGGATGAGGACTAAGGGACACAAGGCAGTGGAGGAATGGGGGCGGGGCCAACAGCTTCTTTGTAGGAGTCATTCAGTACAATCCTCCTTGGGTTTCATGAGGGGTCAGTTGGGTTCCGTGTGGCCATCGTCATTGAGATCAGCAGTGGTCATCTGCCTGGTCCTTGCAGCCATGGGATGTGGATGCTGTTTCTTTCCTTGGACCGAAGCCCTGACTGTGCCGGACAGACGCTCAGCTCACCCTCTCCCTATCCTCAGAGTCGGCTCCAGCCATGCTCCCCTCTTGCCTTCTCTGCCCACCCATGGCTCATCACACACCTGGGCCGGAGCACACGTCAGTCTGGCCATTGCCATGATTTGCAGAGGACCTAGGCCAGTGACTTTTTTGTCCTGGCCTCAAGACAGTGTGGTCAAAATTCCTGCTCATTTCTGGATGGTTTTTTTTAAGATTTTATTTATTTTTATTTTTAGGGAGGGAAGGGGGGAGAGAGAGAGAAACATCAATGTGCGGTTGCTGGGGGTTATGTCCTACAACCCAGGAATGTACCCTAGCTGGGAATCGAACCTGGGACACTTTGGTTCCCAGTCCGCGCTCAATCCACTGAGCTACGCCAGCCAGGTCATTTCTGGATGTTTTTGATTGAAGGATAAAAATGCCCAGAGTCTCCATCCTAATCTCGGACACCCCGCATACTTCCAAGACGTGGAGTCTCTATGTCTGGTAGAAGACAAAAGGCAGGGTGACTTGGACACCATGATTAGGACAACCAAGGACAAGCTGGAGGTCAGTGGTGCCATCAACTCCTCAGTCCAGGGCTGAGGGCTGCACAGCCCCCCAGAGAGATCCCCCCAGCTGACAGCCCACCGCCACCAGCGCTGAGCACAGCTTTTTGCCAACACTCTGGCCAGATCGGGGGATGAAAGTGGGCGGGTTTTATAGGTGGAGATGGTCATCGTTGACTGTTTCAACGTGCATTTTTTTATTTCGAAATTAATTAATTACAAAGTGACTGATGAGAACTTTTTTTTTTCAAGATCCACATCTGGTTGCATTTCTTCTTTTGTGAGGTGTCCCTTGGCCATTTCTGAATCACTTCCTCTCTTCGAGCCAAGTCACCTGGTGGGAGAGGCCTCCTGGCTGAGGACCGGGTGCCAGCTCGCTCGGACACAGCTGGCACACGGCTCCGACCTCGTGCGGCTCGCTGGCTCCCTGGGCCCTCTCTCAGCCTCTTTCAGGGGCAAGATCCTTTGCAGCCAGCACTGTGCTCCCCGTGTTTCCTCCAGGAATGTGCCAGGAAGTGCGGCCGGTCGTTCATAGCCAGCCTGGCCACCTTCGCCGAGAAGTTCCTGCTGCAGTTGGACGAAGTGATCACCATCGATGACATCCAGGTTGCAAGTAAGGGGCACGGCCGCCTGGTGTCCTGGCCCCGGGGGGCTAGCGAGGCGTAGGCTGATGGGCCTGGGGGGGCGGTCTGCTGCCCCCCAATTCCACCAGAATGAAAACAGATTCTGCCCTGAAGGGGCTGATGAATTTTTGTTTGTTTTCATTCAAAGTAACTTGTTTTAATTAAAAAGGCAATTCCCAAATGGGCCAGAGATTATCCATTAAAAATGAATATTTTTATCATTTTGGGGCAGGGACAGTTTTCCTAAGTAGGAGATGACAGCCAGAACCATAGCGGACATGGCTGGCACTTCTCTGAGGCCAAACAAAAACAAGGAAAAATATTGAAGGCTGAAAAGACAAACCACAAACCGGAAAAATATTCCTAATATCCTAAAGGTCAGGGAAAGGCCTAACATCCTTGTGGTACAAAAAAACTCCACCAGGTCAAATTTGTAAAGAGAGACCAAGGACAAACACGTACAGTTCAAAAAAGGAGTAATTCACGTGGCCAGGAAGTGCAACAGATGCTTGACTTGACCGAGGGTGAAAAATGCAAATATGAACATTATTAAGATATTGTTTTTTTCTGACAGCCTTGCAAGGCTTTTAAGTTTAGTGGCAACCAGCCCTGGTGAGAGTGTGAGGAAGCCCCAGGCCACAGAGACACTTGGAGAAGTGCGACATTAATGGCGCTCCCTTGGACAACCCTCGTCGCCACCTGTCCAAATTCTTATTGTGCACGCCTTTGACCTCGTGGTTTTTACCTTAGGAATTGATCCAACAGAAGTAGTTGCGTGATTTTTCAAGGATATATTTTAAAACATGCTCATCCCAGCATTAAAATCAGAGAATTGGAAATAATACTGATATCTAAGTATAGAGGAATGGATGACTAAATTATGGCTGAAATGGGCAATGAATACTGTTCAGCTATTAAAGTGGGTTTAGTGGGCCTGTATGTGCTAACGTGGAAAGGCGGGAAGGAATGCTGTTATGTGAAAATGCAAGTGGACAGTACTTATCTATGCTACCATAAAAAAAAAACCCCACACAGTATAAACATGCATGCTCACATACATGTAAATGAATCTGTGTGAGAGAGACAGAGAGAGACTGAGAGGATGAGAGGCGGAGCCTGAGAGACGGGTACCAGACTGCGGACAGTGACCTCCGCTGGTGGCTGGGGTTACGGAGACTTACCAAACCTTTTCTCTTTCCAGGTGAGGTGACATTTCAAAGTTTTTTTTAATGGCCATACTACTTTTATAGCTATCGAAAGACTCAAGTGATATCTTAATTGTTATCCACTTATCACTAACCTATGAAGTCATTAAAATATATTACTTTTACTCAAAAATTTTTATTACAAAGACAATAAGTATTTATTATAGTAAAATGAGAAATCCAATATGAATGACAGAGAAAGTGAAGACTACAGCCTGCACATCTGGTGCATTCTGTCAGCTTTCCTGTGGGAGGGGGCTCTGCCTCCCACGGGAGACTCCTCGTGGGGAGGAGGGGAGTGAGCCCCCTTTTCTCCAAACGTAAGGTCAGCAGGTGGGCCCCTTGGTCTCAGGCTGTGGGTGAGGCCACAGCCAGCAACCTGTTTCTTGCCTGCCAGGGATGGAGGCCCCCAAACAGAAAACGTCAATCCTCATACGGAGGAAGCTCGCCGGGCTGTCCCTGGAAGAAGAGACTGAGAAGCCCCTGGTTGAACGGGGCAGCAGGTGAGAGGGGGAGCAGGAGGAATACCACGAACGGCTGTACTTGCTGGGGGTGGTGCAGTGGGAAAACACAGACCTGGTACCCTGGGAAGAGCATTCTATCCTATGCCTCAGTGTCCTCCTCTGTGAAATGGGCACGGCAGCCCCCTTACGTGGTATCATGAAGAGAGAGTTAATGAGGCCGAGTGCCCCTGGCACATACTGAGAACTTGGTGGCTGGTAGGACGCGTGGAGGGGGCCATGAAGAAAAGGCTGCCTGTCTGGTGTGAGGCACGTTCTCGGGTTGCTGGTGGCACTGTGAATGTGGGACGAGAGCTATCAAAGCGCTTGTCCCTGTGTCCCAAGAATGTGACTCTGGAAGAAGTAAGGCAGTGATTTGCTCAACTGCGTTCTCAGCTGTGGCCCTTACAGCACGGTAGAAATGGTGGACTGAGAACCAGTGACCGCACCTGGCTGGCCGACTGATGGGGAAACCGAGGCCCAGAAATAGGGAAGAACTAGAGGTGCGGCATTCCCCTTCCCCACACAGGACCCAAGGCTGTCTGTTCGCATGGATTTAAACAGTAGGGAAACACAAAAAAGAACGTGAAGAAATGCTTTTTCTTTTAATTAAGACATTTAAAGAAATGCTAACCTCATGAAGACAAATGAATTTTACTGTGATGCCCAGCAAAAAAAAAAAGGAAATGCTAACCCTTTTCGCCAGGGTTAGTGGGTGCGCTGTGAATGGGAGAGCCACGCGCAGGGGCTGTGACAGGCGTGTCTGTTTACAGGAAGTGGCCTGGAATCAAACCCACTGAAGTCACCATCCAGAACAAGCTTCTGCTCCGGAAAACAGCATCGATCACCACCACCAAGACAAACCTGGGCCACCTGGCAACCGTGGAAGCCCGAAATGCCATCTATCTGGTGAGCGGAGAGATGGGTCAGGAGGGGCGTGTTGCGGGGAGTGCAGAGCAGCTCAGTTTGGCTGGCTGGGGAAGGAGAGAGCTTCCCGTCCCGGGTGCCTGACGTCTGGCCACGGAGCCAATGACACAGGTCAGGGTGCCCCAGAGCACAGGGTCAACACTCAGGACAGTTGATGTTCCCATACACAAGGACACGAGCCATTGGTTAGGTCTGGTTCCAGTGACAGCGTGGGTCTGATGGTGTGGGCCCCAGTGCCGCTGTGGGAGCCCAGCAGGGGGACACCCCACACAGGCGGGGGAGCTGTGGAAAGGAAGGCTTCCCAGAGGAGCAGTGAGTCAGAGTGAGGGGACAGGAGGCATGGAGGCCCCAGCAGCGGTGGGTGGGACAGTCGGCAGTTTCTGTTCCCAGTGAGAGCACCACATTGAATCCTTGTAACAAGCCCACAAGGAAGGTGGTGTAGTCCCCGTGTTACTGATGAAGACACTGAGACTTAAAGCAAGTGCCCCCCATAGGCCACTACAGAGTGGCAGAGGTAGGGTGAGAAGCCAAGTGCCTCTTAGACACCTGGTGGGGCCTGAGTGAAGAAGAGGCTACACTCAGTGGCCACCTGCAGGTCCTGTCAGCCCTACAGATGTGTGGACCTTTGGTCCAGGTGCCCAGAGCGGAACCTTTTTCTGCCCGGAGGTAGGCCGACCCTGGTACTGGTAAGGCTCAATCTGAGCCTCAGTTTCCCCACCTATAAAACAAGGAAAACAATCAGAGCTGTCTGATTAGTTGTTGAGCAAATACGTAAGAAATGACTCCTGAAATCTTGCCAGTGCCTGGGGATGGAGCGGGGGGGGGGGGGGGGGGCTGGTTAAGAGGCACCTGCCGTCAGTTTATAGTGTTCCTCTAGTGCGCAGAATCTGTAAGTCCCTCCTCACGGGGCCTCCTCCTGCTGCCTTGCTCCTAGAAATATCTAGCATTGTTTGAAGGGGAGTTGAAGAAGATCCAGGACGAGTACTCAGCGCAGGTGAAGGAGGCTAAGCACTGGAAGGACAGCTGGAAGAGCTCCGTGCACACCATCCGCAGCCTGTACTCCTGACGCCCACAGTTCACCCCAAATAAAGGCTCCTTTCGTATGGTCTCCCTCCCTCTCTCTCCGTCTGTCTCTCTGTCCATCTGTCCATCCAGCCACACGTCCGTCCGTAGCTTCATGACCGGGCACATCACTTGGGCAGCAGTTCCAATGAGGAAGACTGAGGTAGAAGGAGGAGTCCCGTGTGGTTCGCAGGGACGGGGCGGGGGGTGGGGGGTAACAGGAAGAGGTCACTTAAAACAGAAGTACTTCAAAGGAAATAACTTCTAAACGTCACACTTGGTGCTTCCTCTTGGACCATGACATAATTAGATCTTCTGGAAAAGGGTCTCTTTCACATGTAACAAAATGTGGGTTATAATTGCAACCATGCACTGATTCCTAGAACCAGCAAAAAATGCATCCAGCGCCCACTGGGCATTTGCCTGGCAACTTCCCAGGCAAATGACAGCAACTTCGCTGACCAAATGACAGCGTTCTGGGAAAAAGTCTTCTAGGCCTCCTTAACTCTGCCAAGGGCCTCTTTAGTCCCATGGGACTCAGACTATCTGCCCCGAAAACCTCCACCCTGCTGTCTTCCTGGTCCACGTTCTGCTCTCCGACTGCGGCTGGGCCCCGCTGGGCCAGGTCTCCTCCATCAGTAGCTTTCCACGTCACCTGGACAGGCTGCTCACGTGCCTTCCTCGACATCCCACACCCCTGTTTCTTTTACCTGGTTGCCATTGTGACTGCCACCATGTACATTTTCCCATGCTTTCTCTCTTGTAATGACTCACGAGACAGGCTCCTATGTATCTACCTAATGTGGCTCCTTCCCACTGCCTTTGCCTTTCCTCAGCCCAGCATCTAGTGCAGTGTCAAGTTTGTACCAGCGGGCTGGTAACTATTACGGAATCAGTAATACTGTAGTTGGTTACTTCGTTTCAAGTGTTAGTTACCCCACAGCCGAGTCCTTAACCAGCTGGCAACGCAATATCCGCATCCTCGGAGTCATCCAAATATCTGGGCTTTGTCTGAGGCTGAGCTGTGTAGATGACCTACAACCTGGCAGGGGGCAGGGGGGCCTCTCAGACAGCCAAGCCCCTCTCCTGTTGCTTCTGTGACTTCTCGCTAAACAATATCACTTTAAGCTTTCACGACCCCCGTTTCCCAGTGTTCTTTGGCCTCTGCAGCTTTAGGGATCAGCCTCTCCTGGGGATTAGCCCCTTTCAGCTGACTCACCTTGGAGGCCTTTGTGGGCAGATTAGGGAGTTCTGCTTGATCAGCACATCCTTAGCTGTTCCACAGCCTGGATTTTAGCAGGGCTCTGACAATCAATCCCTTTTGATATTTTTGTTTTGTTTTGTTTCTCCTTACTCAGTTAAAACAAATGCAATTGTCTAGAAATATCTCTGCATTTGCTGGTGAGGCCATAGCTGATAGGAGAGGGGGCAGTCACGATGTCAGTGATTAACCAAGAGCAGGTCTGTCCAAAGGTCGCTTTTGTCCTGGACCTGTTTTTTTTCTGACCTTATGTAAACAACCAGCTCCAGTGAGACTGGGTTTTATCCACAGACACAACTTCGAACCTGTTGTCTAGCTTCAAAACAAATTATTATCACTAAAATTATTTGCGATGCAATAACTCAGAGGAAAAAAAGATGAATAAAATCTAAATTCTTTTCAAGTTGTTCACAAGGGAGATGAGACGTGGACCCACCTCCTACGTTCGCCTCCACTGTCAGCGCGTTTGAGGAACCAGTCAGGTGCCGCGAGAGCTCAGCTAAAGGGGGAGTCGCTTTCAGGTGGGGCGTCAGGAAGATTTCCTGGGAGACAAATTGCTCAAGACACTGAATACTGTTGTAAGCAAGTCCCTGAGGCTCAGCTGCTGGTACATGTGGTGACAGAAGTGAGAGTTTAGGTTTTCTTTTTGAAGACGACATATACAGAAGAAACAGATGAGTTCAGATGGGAAGCGAGCTGGGGGCAACCAGAGGTCCCTAAAATTGCCTCTCTCAATTTTGAAGAGTGGAAAGGGTGTTGGTAAAGCTGCCTGTGGCAGCTGTAGAGTCCAAGAGGCTCCGAGAGGGAGGATGGGTCTCTTTCTTGGGCTATCTTGCAAGCACCTCAGAAAAAACCCTCAGGTGAGATAAAAAGTGAGAGGCAAATAGGTTCTTGACCATGGTGGTTGTCTCCCTTCCATTGTAAATGGTTCTGGCTGAACTGTGAAGAGGGAGGAAGGGTCAGAAATTCAACTCAACCAATAGTTTGGTCCTGTCTGCCCTGTAGGGGCGTTTTGGCATTTTGTGTCCAATGTGGTTCTTTCCAAATGAACAGACCCCCCAGTTAGGGACAAAAATGCAGGAAGAGCTTTTGAGGGAGGTTTTACACTTTTAATATTCCCACCTTTCTCAGCCCAGGATAAGCTGGCAACAAATTCATCTTCCTTCCTTGCACCTGGGCCTTGATCTGCACTTCAAGAGAGGTTATTACAGAAAGGGAAGTGCAGGATCTTCTCTGAAATCACACACCCAATTTTGTATCTATGTGTTACTTTCACATATACTGACTTCCTTCCCCACCAAAAGGTAAGAACAGTTTTGCTTAAAGAGTAAGCAATTTGTATCATATCTGATGTCCCTTAATTCTCCTGAAATCCAACTATATCCAGGGCATGGGGGTTAATTCTAGAACTCCCTGGGCCTTGAACCATTCCCAAAGAAAATAAACACCACTTCCTAATCAGTCCAGATTATGTCAGCTACCCAGGGACTTCTGAGGACCATCTGATATGTTTTGGTCAAAAGTCTATCTGGAATGGACACTTTACCCAAGAACATGAAAAGATGCTCAGTATCATTAGTCAAGGGAAAATGCAAATTCAAACCTCAATATGATATTTCTATATATCTACTGGAATGGCTAAAATTAAGGAGACTGACAATACTAAGTGCTAGAGAGGATCTGGAACAACACAAACTCTCCTACATCGCTGGGGTGTAAGTGGGAGGGGAGTCCAAAACGGAGAAGCCACTTTAAAAAAACAGTTTATGACAGTTCTTACAAAGTTAGACACGCCCTTACCCTCAACAAACAATTCTACTCCCAAGTGTTTTTGCAAGAAAAACACAGGACCACACAAAGATCTGCATGTGACTGTTTGTAGCTGCTTCATTATAGTAGTCCCAACCTGGACACGGCACACGTGTGAGTCAAATGTGAACAGATGAACAAACTGCAACATACCCACGCATACAGCAGCATCCTAATTCAACAGTAACAAGGAAGAGGCTTCTGACGTATGTGACAACATAGGTGACTCTCAAAAGCATGGTGTGAAAGAATCCAGACACAAAAGACTACATATGGTTCGTTCTACTTATATGACATTCTAGAAAAGCCAAAACTATAGTGACAGAAATCAGATCAGTGGCTGCGAGGGGCTGATGTAGGGGAGGAAATGAAATGAAAAGGGTCACAACTGTGTGGAATGATCAACTAGTTCTATATCCTGATTGTGGCCGTGGACACACGATTGAACACATTTGTCAAAATTCATCAAACTGTACATTAACATTTTTATGATATGTAAAGTATTTATCGGTAAAGTTGCTTTTTAAAAAAACCTAGCTGCAGAACATCTTTTTGCTTAGTCTATAGGACAGCACAAACATGGGACCCCTTTGCAAGGATGAAGGATCTCAGACTTAGGGTCAACTCACTCGGTTTTATCATTTACAGTATTTTACATTCTGGACTCTGGAGTTTTTCCTAATTTCCTGCTCCAGCTGACATTCTTTCAACTGGGTGCAGCTTTTTACATGTTTCCCATCTTCAGTATGGAGCCGGAGGATGTTGCAAGCACTGCAGGGTCCAAACTGGGTCTGGTTGTACTTGAGGTCTATTAAATCCACTGCAGTGTTTGCAGCAGATCGGAGGGAGGAGAAGGGAGAGAGAGCTCTGAAACAGACTGAAATTTCAGCCTATTAACGACAGAACGGAGTGTCAGGGAGAGCCACTGGGTGGACTTAGGAACTAGATGTGGGAGCATAAAAGAGAACAGTGTTCAAAGAAAACTGAACAATTCCCCACTGCCTTTGGGAAAAGCCCCAGACTCGAGCGCGGGCTATCAGGCTTTTCATGATCTACTTCCCATCTACCCTTTCATTGGCCACTAGATCTTTTCACTGAATCAAAGGCTCCTCAAGCACAAGTTTGTGCCTTAGCAGAGCAGGCACTCCATGGAAGTTTGCTATTTAACAGGCAGGTGTTCAGTATATGCTGTTTGTCCTTTCACCTTCTGGTGGACATTTGTGGGTTTCCATTTTGGGCTGTCAGGGACAATGCTGCTATGAACATTTTTGTCCAAGTTTTTAGGAGGACATATGCTTTCCCTTTTCTTGGGTGAACTCTGGGAATAGAATTGCTGGGTCATTTGTTGGTTTAAGGAATATAAGCCAATATGCCCAGTAGACGTTGGTAAAATGTATGTACAGAAGAAATAAGTGAATCAATATTCGATCATCTTAGAATGAATGAATTTGACAAATATTTGTAGCACCCTTATCATGCACCAGGCACTGGAAATAGACTAGGAAACAAGACAAAGATCCCTGTGCTTATAGATCTTTAACCTGAGGAGGAGAGCAGACATGAAAAGATTTAGAACACATTTACTGTGCTAAGGAGAGAGAAAGCAGAGAAAGGAGACAGGGAATATGAGGGAAAGAGATGGACATTTTCAAGAGTGTGGCCACCCTTCTTGAAAGGCTGATGCTTGAAAAACACCTAAGGGAAATGAGCGGACTAGGTGGCTGTCTAGCAGAAGAAAAATTAAACGAGCAAGAGTTGTATGAAACTTCTAATGGGAGAATGAACACGACAAGCAGGAGCGCGTCGGTGCTGCCGAGATCAGCTGGATCCCAGTCCCTCCCGGCCCGCCTGTACTCTCTTTGCCCATGAGGAGGCGCTCCCGAGCTCACTCTGCAATCGTCTTCGCCCTCGGCCCGTGCGTGGGCACGCGCAGAAACCGCTAGGCGGCGTCGGTTTTCCTTCCCACGCGCGGACGCCGGCGTGGGCGGACGAAGCCGGGGTGCCCGCGCGTGCGCACAGCCGAGGCTGGGCGATCCCGGGGCGGGGTGGAGCGGAGCGGGGCGGGGCGGAGCGGGGCGGGGGCTTGAGGTGATTCCCGAGCCGCAGCGGTAGCTCGGCGGAGAGAGGAAACCGAAAGTGGGCGGCGGCCGCGGCGGTGGCCCTGGCGGAGGCGGCGGCGGGAGCTGGGTCCACAGGCGCGGGCACCAGCCGTGGGCCCCCGGAACGAGGTGAGCGCAGGTCCTACCGCTGAGGGCGCGACAGGTGCCGGGCGAAGTCGGACAAGGTTTGGGGACCACCCGGCGCACCTGTGTCTCCGGCGGGACAGTGGCCCGGGCGACGCTCGAACGGGCCTCTTCCCCGCAGCCGCAGGGGATGCCGCGGTCCCGACCCCCGGAAACGGGCCGGGCGCCGGGGGAGTTGGAGTTCCAGAGCGCAGTGTTTTGAATCTGGTGGGACTCCCCCGGCCACTCGGGGCCGGGCGGTGCGCTCCCCCGGGAGTCGGACAGAGCCTCCTGCCGCCTGGGCAACTAAGCGGCGGGGGAACTGCCGCAGCGGGGGTGTGGACAGGGGCGGGAGGCGCTGACCAGGAAGTGGTTCCCGGCACCGGCGGGACCGGCCACTGCCATCAGCCCGGAACCCGGGCTGTCCGAGCCTCAGGCTGTGTGAACTCCCTTCTTTTACACCCGGAGCTTTAAGTTCTAGAAGGGCACGGGCTTTTCTTTACGGACCAGCCCATGCAGGCCGCTCAAGGTAATGCAGGGCACAGACACCATCCATTCGCTCAAACAAATCGTGAGCACCGGGTGGGCTCAGAGTTCCAGGCTCGGAAGGAAATAGGAATCCATGAATGAGTTGTGTCTTAACTTCCATCAAGATCCAGCAAGGTCAGGTTTGCAGCCTCAACTTAATGGGAGGAGGTTTGGAGCCCACACAACTTTTCTGCTCTGATCCACTTGAGGGGTGTAATACTTTTTCGTTAATAACCCAGGGTATCACTCCAAAATAATTTCAGTGATTTGAGCAGGAAAGGGAAATACCTATATTACGCGCAAAAAAAAAAAAAAAAAAAAAAAAAAAAAAAAAAAAAGTAGTCCTGGCTCAAAAGTATTCTGAAAACTGCCCTAAAAACAAAACAAACAAAACTAAGCAAAACAACAAACCACCCATCTAGGTCATCCCCGCCCCCCGCCCAATGGTACAAGTAGAAAAATTGCAGAAGAGTCTTCCTTCTAGTGGTAAGCAATGGCTTAATGACAGACAGTGAAACCTTAACCCAAGTCCCTAACTTACCCGGATCTGCCTTGATGTGTATCAGTGCTGCATACAGCAATTAGCATAGGGTTTGCAGACCTTGGAATCTGAGCTTCTCTTACTGTGATCTTGAACAGTTACAGACTTGCTTTGAACCTGGTTTTCTATTTATCAAATGGAAATATTTAGCTTAATCTTCGTGGCTTTTGTGAGATAACTACTGTAAATCCTTTGAATGATAGTCAGGAAATGTTAATTCCCACCAAACTTCCCATAATTTACATAATTGGATTTCAGTGTCTTGGAAGCAGTGACACATCTTTAAATTCTCTATGTAATATCAAGTGGCACATGGTAGAGATTTTTGCAGTTCCACTCCACTGACTTTAACTGAGCATCAATTACGTGCAAATTACTGTGCCGGGCCCAAGGAATTGCTCCTGAGACCAGCTGGATTAGAACCCACATCTCCTGTGCCCAGTATAGGGCCCTTTGGTGGCACACAGCCTCCCTCTTGGCTAAACACAGTGAGACTGTGATGCAGCAGTGGGTGGTGCTTTCAGATTGCAGTCCCTGTAGATTGGAAATGAAATGTAATCTCTGCTAATGCCCTTTTAAGTGTACTGATTGAGTGTGGCTGAATGAACTATTGTATTTTGTACCAAGAGATTTCAACTTCTTGAAGGACCTCTCTTTAAGTTCTCTGTGCAACATAATCTAGTTGGAGACAGTATGAATGAGAAGGAAAAAGACTTTCTAATCCAACACTAAGTGACTACTCTCTGTTGGATCAAGTGCCATTTTCAAGAACTGAGATGGGACATAGAGAAAGTGCTCTGCTTCTGGGCGCTTTTAGGATCGGCAGATAAATGCAGGAACAACAGACATACCTTGGTATGTGGAATGAAACCTAATTGGTGTTTCTTTCTTTATGTAAAACCTATGAGCTCCGCCCTCTGCTCCCACTTTGTGCTTTGAAAAAGCTTCTTTTTTTTAAAGATTTTATTTATTTGTTTTTAGAGAGGGAAGGGAGGGGGAGAGAGAGAGAGAGAGAGAGAGAGAGAAACATCAATGTGTGGTTGCTGAGGGTTATGGCCTGCAACCCAAGCATGTACCCTGGCTGGGAATCGAACCCGAGACACTTTGGTTTGTAGCCTGTGCACAATCCACTGAGCTACGCCAGCCACGGCTGAAAAGCTTCTTTTAAAAAAAAATTTCCCCATTGGGCCAATTTTTAAAGAAAGTTTTGTCTTTCAAACAACCTATTTAAAAGTAATTTATTTTGTCATTTTAGCTGAAAATGTGTACATGTGCCAATTGGAGCTTCTGATCAGCGCAAGTTACCCAGTGGGACCCCAGAGTGAATACGGTGTGTTAGCTATGCAGCTTTCTCAGGAGGAGACAAACCTGTGGTTCCCATACCCCCCTTCAGAACTCCAAGGGCTCCAGAGAGAGTCAAGAGCCGTAAATCTTGCCCACCTTCCTCATCTCTTGTGGGAGAAAAAGAGATCTGAAGTGACTTGCTCGCAGGGTCACATATACTTAGTAGCATAAATAGGATTAAGGCACATACTCCTAAATAAGCTAGTTTGTCATCTCTAGTATATAGATTTATGGAAAGACCTTGCTTATATATTTGTAGTATGAACTTAGTAATGCATGCATAATTTGCAGTTTGAAGTGACAGCAATAAAAAAGAAAACTGCTTCCTGAAGATACTCTATGGAAGTATTGTACCTCACCATTTGAGCCATTAATTACTATCTTTCCTTTTAAAAAGAGTTGGTAAATAAGTAATTCAGGTGGTAATAAATAGACTGTAATTGGAAAGAAAAGGTACCATGTCAAACTGTTGCAAGATGAGGAATCGTGTGGAAGGGTCTTAGGCAAAAAGCCTTCCCTCTTAGGCCAGGTGTATTGTTTATAAGATGAGGGGTTTGGGATGATGTCTAAAGTCTTTTCAGTATAGACATTCTGGACTATAGAGGCCTGGCTTGTTGTTGAAATAGTGTCTTCAAGGATAAGGGCGTCCAGTTGCCAAGACTATATCCCCCTAGCAGATACTAAGAACTGAGTAGCTGATTAAAGAGAGATTACTCGGTGATTTCAGTTTACCCTAATAATTCTTCAGATTTATTTTGAGGGTTTAGTGCCACTCTACAACTCAGATTTATGACATGAAAAATGCAGTGAGGAGGATGAGCCAGGCAGTACAATTGGAAATCGTTGAGAAGAGAGAACCTTGGAGAAGAGAAGGCATAGGGGAGAGGCAGACCAGCTTGGCTTAAAGGCCTTTGGGCACCAGCAACACCGGGAAGCAGATAAAATGCAAATGACTGAGCCAGGGAGGATCCGTCAGCAGTGAAGGCGCGTGTCTAGAGGACTCCAAAACCAGGTTCTTCAGAGCAAGACTTTTCCTCAGGACCATTTTTAGGTGTATTAAAGAAAAAAAAAAAGCTGTGAATTTCCAAAATACGGTTTTGAGAATTAGTTTAAGCTCTTGAAGTTGCTCAAATCTTGCTTTTCTCAGGTTTGGCATTACTTTCCCCTACTTCTTGCCCCACTTCCTGTACATATTAGCAGTTTGGGGTGCTCGCAGTTAAAATGAAAGGATAAACCGTGTCAATTGCCACCACTGAAATTTTGCAACAGTTGGCAGTTCTTTTGGATTTGGGTGCCACACCCTTCTGTCAGAATGTGGAGGGTCCCTGTTGCAGCCACTTTAAGGGTTCGGCATACCCCGGGGTTGCTGTCAGTGTCCTTTAAGTGCCAGATTTACTTTTAGAAGCCTACTTTGCATTTGGAGCAGCTGTCAAAAAAGAACCCTAGGTTTGGGAGCCAGAAGACCTGGGTTCTTGTGCTTCTGGCCATAAAAATACGTGAGACCTGGAATATTTACCCTGGGCCTCAGTTTTCCCAGTTAACTGAAGAGTTTGGAGGAGATGGCGTGAGGGTGCCCCCTAGAATTCCGTGTGTCTCTCAGCTCCCCTTGCTGAGGTCGGGCCCGCCATCTACACTGCATTCCTCAGCCAGACAGGGTCTGAGGACCTTGTGGGCTTGTACTCCCGCGGGGGCTCTCTGTTGAGAGACCACTCGCTAAAGCAGTAGGTGACTTTTTGTCTACTATTTAGGTGAGAAGTCTTAGAGGAGAAGGCCACTTGGAGGAGTGGCTTTCTTACCAAGCTTACCAGTTCATAAGTATGTGAATGAGGGAAGAAAGAAAATCTGGGAAAATTCTGATATTTCAAATTTAATACCACACTGAAAATTTCTCCAATATACCAATGCTTATATCATTTCACTCTTAGCCCTTTAATACATATATTCACAGGTAATTTCCCACCCACACCATGCTTCTGGGGAAGTGTTTTTAATTAAGTAGCTACTGGAGGTCAGGTATTGTGGTAAGCACATATAACTCTACTTTTAACTCTTGTCATTCAGAAAGAGAGGCAAGGAAAGGAGGAGGAAAAAGAGAGAAAGGAAGTGAAAGTCAAGTTCAATTATGTTGTGATCTGTTGTGGCCATTTTCTTCCTCCTCGTCTGTGGTCTTTGCTAACTGACCTTGCTCAGTTTTTGAAATCAGAAATACTCCTGGTAAATAATTCTCTTGGCCCACTTCCACTTTACTCTGTTGTTTAGGATTCTGATTCAGTTGAAACAGCTCTCTTAAGCCCCTTCATTATCTAAGGAAATCCTTAAGAATTTTAGCCTGAGAACCTGTAGTCTAAAACAGAGACGGTCAGCCTTATTTCTCCCAACTCAGTCTAACCTGTGGTCCACTAGGGCTTACATAATATTCTCAAAATAAAAGTAATTTGAATTCTCTTAAGCTCTAAATGTATGCATCACAATACTTGTAGAGAACAGAAAAAAGGGAGAAGGGATTTGAAAGATCATATTGGCAACTTAAAAACTTTGGGAAGCCACTTTAGAAAAACTTCAAACAGTTATTTGGAGGGATGCCTAAAGGTTTGCCATTGAGACACTGAGAGTTGACATTCCCATGATAAGCTTCCTTTTTGTTTCTAATGGGTGACGTCCAAGGTGGTAAACTTGATTTTTGTAGCTACAGAAAGTATCCTTATATGCTGCACCTTTTGTAAAAGTTCTCCAGTGTCATCGCCATCTTCAGGAAGTCTCAAAATGTGCCATGATAACCACGGAATTAACAAAACTTAGAGCATCAAAGCAATATAGTAGACTGGGAAATGATAATGATTTTTAAAGCTTTAGTTGTACCTTTCTTTTTGTCCAAAGCCTAAAGTGGTATTGCTAAGTAGGAATTGCGGACCAAACTGGAAGAAATTGACAAGCACGAGAACAAAATGTACATCTGAACATGACATACAATCACTTAGCATTCCAGGTTTTACTGAGCTTTCCTGCTTCTCACCAGCTTCGAGATCCTCAGTCGTACAGTATAAGAGACTAGCCTTCCCTCCAGAAAGTTGTTTGCAAATAGAGAATTCTAGTATCCCATGAAAATAGCATATACTTTAAAAGGCGGGGATGGAGGGGGAAGGGGAGGGATACCTAATTCATGTGGTGCCAAGCATTGCTTCCCAGTCTTCTCAAGTATAAGGTCCTTTTTGTTGTTACCTTTGTAAAATTTGGGAAACCTCACACACTAGCAGCTGTACTTCCAGTGTCTATTGGTTGATAAGCTACATTGCTATTCAAAGCTGTTGTGAATTCAGTATCAACTTGAGTGTGTGAATCCCAATGGTATCTGCGCACTGTTTGAAAAGCAGGGACGCATGTGCAACAGCAGTGTTCCAGCAGTGCTCACTGCCACCGGGATGTGTGGGCTCCTTGCAGCGACACTGTGGCACTGAGCTGGGCCTGCTTATGAGAACACGGGCCCAGAGAAGAAAGGCCCAGAAATAAGCTCCCTGGGGCTTCCCAACCACAGCTTGGTGGCACAGTTGGCTATCTCAGTTGGGTTATGAATGTGATTAAAATGTGGAAATAATTTAAAAATAAAGATTATTCCTTTAATAGTTTACATTTTAGCGAGTAGGAGAGAAGAGCAGTGCTGTTAGGTAGCTGGAGAGTTTCTCATTCATTTGTTCACCGTTCACTGAGCTGTTCTTGTAGGCTGGACACTGGGGATTCAGTAGCGACCAAAACCTTACAGAACCCTGCTTTCACAGAGCTTACATTCCAGATGAGGAGACAGGTGGTGAAATTCAATCAAGATGAGTGTGTGGTGGTGGTGGTGGTAAGTGCTAAGAAGGAAAGGAAGGCAGGAAAGGGGAGTAGGGAGTCCTGAGCAGCTGGCATAACTGTTAGCACTTAGAAAAGGGTGGCCAGGGAAGGCCTTACTGAGAAGGCGACATTTGAGCAAATACCTGAAGGAGGAATTGAGGTCAGAGGAGTAGGGTGGGCACAGATCGTGTGGGACCCTTTTGGATGCTGGCCACCTTCTTGTATCACTTGGTGGTGGCGGCAGTGGTGATGATAGGAGTAGGGACGAAAAACAGGTGCTCTTTTCACTGTGGCATTAACTTAGGGACACAAGCAAGAGGCAGCACGGCACAACCTTCTGTAGTCCTCTGTCCCTCCCCCAAACAAAGTCGGAATCAAAGAAATATCAAACTTCTTTGGGTTTTAGCTATGGATTGTAACTATGCTAATATGTACGTTAAAGACAGTGAAACTAGGGTGTGTGTGTACACCATGAGCCTGTCTCGGGTCAGGTTGGGAAGTGTAATTTACGGGAAAACATCCATCAGCTGCCAGTGAAAGAAGATAAGCAAACACGTGGTTTGAGAGAATGGGGAAAGTGAGATATAAGGATGAGCACTCCTGTGCCACACAAATCAGCGCTGGTTTTTTATTTATTTCATTTTATTATCAGTTGCTCACAGCAAATACATACGTTGTATCCACGAAACATACCAGAGTGTTGGGACAGAAGGACAGGCTAATCAGGATACAGGCTGAAAGACTTCTACTGTATCTTGACAGAGCCTAGGTCCCAAAGGAAGAAGCCTCCTTTAAAGAGGGTGGGATTAAGGAGCAAGCGCTGGGTGTAGCTTCCCAGCTTTTACTATACCGTGTGGCAGTCAGGCAGGCTGCGTGGGCGGGGCGTTTGGGCCTCCCCCTTAACAAGTTTGCACTTAACAACTCCGAGTTTGTTAAGTGCTCTATTCAGGAGATCCCTACTGGCAAATGTTTCAGAGCAGAAATAAGGAAGATTGAGGGGCCATTTCAGAGAAAGTGACCTAGAATTGTTCTTCCAAGGATGGAAGTAGAAGGTTTCATGTAAGGCAGCTCTAAGGACAAGCCTCTGATTAGCCTCTAAGATGGGATTAGACCTGCCTTTTCAGACCAGCCTCATTTTGTTGGGAATTTTTACATTCATATTCATGTGGGATTTTGCTCTGTGCTTTTGTTGTAGCATCTGTCTGGTTTTAGTCTCAGCATAATGCTGGCCTCATAAAATGAGTTCAGGAGTGCTCCCTTCCCCTGTATTTTGTGGAAAGAATTTGTGTGGAAGTGGTATCACTTCTTCCTTAAGTGTCAGGTATAATTTGCCAATAAAGCCGTCTTGGCTTTGAGTTCTCCTTGAGTGAAGGTTTGTAACTACAAATTCAGTTTCTCTAACAGGTGTAACATAGTATATTCTATGACAATAAGGTTATCTTCTTAGGTAAGCTTTGGAATTTGCCTTTCAATGAATTTGTCTATTTTATCTAAATTTCCAAGTGTATTGGCATAAATTGTTCATAATATTTTCTTTTAAATGTCTGTAGGACTGTTTTGTCTTCCTGATGAATTGGTGGCCCCCTTTTCAATCCCATTTTTGGTATTTGTGTTTGCTATTTTTTTCTTGATTAACCTGCCTAGAAGTTTATCAATTTTATTGATATGTTAAAAACACGACTTTTGCTTTCAGTTTTTTTCTCTACTTTTTTTCTATTTCATTACAGATCTGTCTCCTCATTTCAGTATTTATTTTGCCTTATCTTTATTACTTCCTTCCTCCTACTCACTTTTGTTATACTTGACTCTCTTTTGTTCTCCAGGTTGTCGATTAGATCACTGATTCGGGACCTTTCTTTTCTAACACGACCGTATAATGCTGTAAATTTCCTTCTAAATGCTGCTTTAACTGCAACCAGTAAATTTTTATATATTGTTTTCTTTTTTTAGGATTTTGTTTATTTAGTTTTAGAGAGGGAAGGGAAGGAGAAAGAGAGAGAGAGAGAAACATCAATGTGTGGTTGCTGGGGGCTGTGGCCGGCAACCCAGGTATGTGGCCTGACTGGGAATTGAACCTGCGATACTTTGGTTCGCAGCCCGCACTCAATCCACTGAGCTATGCCAGCCAGGGCTTATATATTGTGTTTTCATTTATTTAAAAATATTTTCTGATTTGGGGGAAGGCTTACTCTTTGATCGTTGGTTATTTAGAAGTATGTCATTAAATTTATCAGTACATATATTAATGTCATTGATACCTAACTTAATTTTGTTCTGGTCATAGTATATTCTTTGTGTAATTCCAGTTATTCTAAATTGGTCAGGGATTATTTCAAGTTTCAGAATATATTCCAGCTTGGTGAATGTACCGAGTGCTCTTGAAAAGAATGTGCATTCTGTTGTTGAAGTGGAATATTCTGTAAATACCAGTTAGATTAATTTGGTCGATAGTGTTGCTCAGCTCTTCTATGTCCTTACTGATTATTTTGTTTACTGGGTCTACTAACTGAGAAAGGAGTTTTGAAGTCTGCAGCCATCACTGTGAATCTGTGTATTCTTGCAGCTCTCTTGGTTGTGCGCTGTGTGTTCTGAAGCTCTGACTGCAGGTGCAGTCTCACTTAGGATTGTAGTGTCTTCCTGATGAATTAATTCCCGAATTACTGTGTAATGTCTCTCTTTGCCCCGGCAATATTCCTTGTTCTGATGTGAATCTAGCCATGTGTTAGCATGTCATGTCTTTTTTTTTTCATTTTTAACCTATTTATTTGTATTTAAAATAGGCTTCTTTTAGATAGTATTTGGTAAGTCTTGCCTTTATATCCACTCTGCCAATCTATAACTTTTTATTACAATATTTTGGTCATTTACATATAATGTGATTATTGGTAAGATTGGTTTTAAATCTGGCATTTTGCTAGCTGTTTTCTATTTGCCCTGTCCTTTGTAGTTATTATTATTTTCCTTTTGCTCTCATCTTTATTACTTCTTTCAGTTTCTTTACTTCTGCCTGCTTTTTAATTGAATTTTTATTGTTTTATTTTTACTACTAGATTATTAATTATACCTCTTTAAAAATTTTTAGTGGTTGCTCTAGAATTTACAATTTATGTCTTTATCACATTCTACTTTCAAATAATATTATACTACTATATATACAGTATAAGAACCTTTCAGTAGCATACTTCCAGTTCCTCCCTCATTCTTTGTGCTATTGTTGTACATTTTACTCATACATAATTATTCACGCCACATGAGGGAATTTTTTTTGGTGGTAGAAATGTCTGTATCTTGATTGTGGTAATGATTGCAAGAGTGTGTATATTTTTTAAAACTCAAGACATGTCAGATGTCCAGCCAAGGTGGAGGTGTAGATAGATACACTGTTCCTCTTCACCCAACCAACAACAAATTTAAAAATAAAAAATAACCAGAACTGCAAGAAAATTGAACTGTATGGAAGTCCAACAACCAAGGAGTTAAAGAAGAAACATTCATCCAAACCAGTAGGAGGGGCAGAGACAGGCAGCCAGGAAGAGAGGACTCATAGCAAGACGGAGGCTGGCAGAGCAGGCAGTCCCACATTCAGGTGCAGTTAAACCAGGAGGAACAACTAGGGGTCGAGACAGACCAAGCAGCCCAGGGTTCCAGTGCAGGGAAACCTCTGGCTGTAAACATCTGTGTGGGTTGAGGTGGCAGGAGAAACTCTCAGTCTCACAGGAGAGTTGGTTGGAGAGACCCACAGGATTCTAGAAAGTACACAAAATCACCCACCCAGGAATCCGCACCAGAAGGGCCCAATTTGCTTGTGGGTACCGGAGGAAGTGACAAAGCCAGCTGAGAGCTGAGCAAGCAGCATTGTTCCCTCTTGGACCCTTCCCTGGCATACATCCCCACAATGCAGTGACATGGATAGCCCCACTCTGTTGATTACCTAAGGCTCTGCCCCTTACTACATAACAAGACCACCAAGACAAAGAAATATGGCCCAAGGGAAAGAACAGATCAAAGCTCCAGAAAAAATAAAACTAAGCAATGAAGAGATAGCCAACCTATCAGATGCAGAGTTCAAAACACTGGTAATCAGGATGCTTACAGAAATGGTACAGTATGGTCACAAATTAGAGGAAAAAGTGAAGGAAAATATAAGTTGTCCATGGCTTATTCTTGCTCCTTCCTTTAGTGAAGGGCTAAGTTCACTTTTCCTGGTAGCTTGAATGTCATTCTCCAAATCTGTCTTCGTTCTGTGTACCATTAGTCTAAAGAAAGTTTGAATGGTTAATTTTGAAATGTGATTGTTACTGATCAATGAAAATTCCTAGCCAAGGTCCTCATGGATTTCCTAGGTACCAAAATTTAGTAGTCACTTTCCTTTTTTTCTCTCCTGTGTCTGCTGTGTATGACAGTTTTGAACATGCCATTCTTCTTGGTTCTTTCCTCTTTTTGTTCATGTGATATTGTGACTCTGCTTTTTCTGCTTCTTGTTCTCTGGTCCCCTTTTCTCAGCCTTTTATAAATAATTCTTCTGCCCATTCCTTAAATGACAGCGTTCCAGAAAGGTCCATCCTTGACTTTGTTTTTGACTCTCTTGTCACCAAATACCACGTACATGCTGAAGGCCAGCAGTCTGTAACCAGCTCAGACCTCTGGCTTACGTTCCTAGTAAGTATACCTGTGTGGCCGCCCTGTGAGCATCCCAGACTCCCACGTCCAGAATTAATTCACTCTCTTCCATTATTGCAGACCTGCCTCTGCCTCACCGCAGTGTGGGTCATTACTGTCCACCATACTTCTAAGACAGGAACTTGGAACCTCCCTCGTTATCCAAACCAGTTAATCAGTTCCTGTTGATTTTACCTCTTCACTACTTCTCAAATTGATTTTTCTTTGTTTATTCCTAAGACCCTGTTTTCAGGTCCTCCACATTTCTAAGTGTTCTTGCAAGTCATTCATCTGTCTCCTTCTAATTTATCTTCTCCACTAGTGAATAGTGATGATCCTAAAATGCAGAGCTCACTATTTTATCCCCCTATTTAAAATCCCCCTAAGGCCCCACATTACTTTCGGCAAAAATGCAAGCATATTAGTGTAATATGATAGTGTCTTCTGGGTCTGCCTCTTCCCACGCCTTCCATCCCTATCTTTCAGTCCTTCGCTTAGAGTCTTTGTTCAGCCATGTCCAGCCATTTAACTACCTGGAACTCTCAGAACCTGCCATGCCCTTCTTTCTCACCACTGTGCCTTTTGCACTTTCTGTTCCCTCTACTTGGGGCTGATACCTCTCCCCATGTCTGCCTCCCCTCCACACACACACACACATATACCCTTTTCCTCCTTGCCTGGTTGATTCTCTCTTGTTTTTTAGGTTTTCTTTTGAGTCTGCCCTCTTCTGGGAAACATTCCCTGATATCTTCCTCCCACAGGCTAGTCTTTGAGCCTTTCCAACTTCCTCTGCATTCTCATAATATTCTGTGCTTTTCTCTACCCTAGCAGTTCCTGCCCTGTGTTGTAACAGCACAGAAAGTATCCAGTAACAATTTATGGAATAATCTAGTGTACACTCTGAAAATCAACTTGAATTCACAAGCTAATGAATCATCTCACAGTAATCTTCTACTGTGCTCTTGTAGGTGAAGATGCTGGAAGCTGATCTGGTTTCAAAAATGCTACGAGCTGTTCTACAGTCTCATAAGAATGGAATAGCATTGCCTCGGCTCCAAGGAGAGTACAAATCCTTGACTGGAGACTGGATCCCCTTCAAGCAGTTAGGTTACCCTACACTAGAAGCCTATCTGAGAAGTGTGCCAGCAGTTGTCAGGATAGAGACCAGTAGATCTGGTGAGGTAAGGAGGTAACTGTGTGCGTCAGAAAAGTCAACCAGTTCTTCATTGCGTGTCTGGCACTTGCAGTCTCATAACTATGATAGAAGTGAAAGCGAAGAGTGGCTTGGGATTGGTAGCGAGAGAGAGCGCAACATGCGAGCACAGCCCGGATTCTGGTTCCTTTGGTTAATGCCTCAAATTCTTTCTGTTGTAAAAATAAGATTCTGACCACATTAAGAAATTTTAAAATTGAGGTTTATGTAGTTTCAACAAATGAAATAACTGTACTGGAGACCTTAACTGCCAAACATCACACCCATCCATTATAAGCCTGCTACAACTGTTTTCCTCAGGTCACCAGTGACCCCCTGATCACCAAGCTAACAGACACTCCTAAATTCTCACACTTGACCTCGCTCTCCTGATCAGGAGAGTGGTCAAAGGGGAGGTTCACCTAATCTGTAATAATTATTGTGAGGAGCAGGTATAAATTAATTAAATACTGTATTAATAAAACAACTTTCTTCAGCATCCCTCATTCTTCCAGAGAGAGTTAAACAGTTAAACCACTTAAGCCGTGCTTTCTACTTGGCCTTTTATGATACGTCCAGGGTACTGCTTGACACAGTGTTTTCTACTTAGTCCCTTTGTGTCTTTCTCCTTCATAAGTTTCTTGAGGATGAGAGATTGTTTTTCATACCTAATAGCTGGGGCTTAATAAATGTGTTGAATGTACAAATGATGAAATGTCTGAATGAATTAATAAATTAATAATGCTTCATACAGTTACTAAGCTATAACTTATTCTTTATTTCCCTATTTTGGACATTTTTAATGTTTCCAGGTCTTGACTATTAGAATAGCCCCTAGTGAATATATTTGGACATGTAACTTTTCTTCTTTCAAATTATATTCTTGTAACATATTTTTAGGAACAGAAATACTGGCCCAAAGAGTAGGAACCTGTTCTGGCTTGTTTTTGCTCTCCTGTTCTTGATTTCAGCTTAGAATGAAAGACTTACCTAGCAGATGGGACTTTAGAGATGATCTAGTCCTAGTAGTCTAGGTACTTTTAAAAAATATTTTTTTCAAATATCCTATATGTCACACTAATTTTTTCCAAAAAGGTATAAAGCTGAGCTGCTGTGTTTTAAGCAGGGGTAGAGGGTGCTGGCCCTCCATTTGCCCAGCCTGACCTTCACACCCTTGCCACTGTGAGGCCCCTGCAGCACCTCCATGGAGTCCTAGGGCTCCATTGGCCAGTTTGAAAGCCCCAGATCGAAACACAGTTTCACAGCTGCAAATCCTGAGATTAGGGAGGTGAACTAATTTGCCCTAAGTCACAGCTCCTCTGTGCTGTGGCAAGACCAGGACTGAGTGGTCTTTGCAGGGTAATGCAACACAGCAGCTACGAGTACCTACTTTGGATTCAGAGAGCTGGCCTAGCTGTGTGACTTGGGAGAGTTGCTAACTTCCCTGAGCTTCTGTTCCTTGTTATTTAAAATTGAACAAAATGTATCTCACAGATTATGTAAGGTAAACATGCAGATCACAGGTTTCTTCTGGTTGATTTGTTAACCCCATAGTACCTAGCACATTGTAGATGCTTAATAAGTACCAGGTTAAGGAATAAATGAAATTTTCAATTTAAGCAAAGAAAATTATTCCATGTACTTGGTTTCTCTGTAGAGAATATAGTTTTGCTCTAACATTATCAAGGAGAGGCGTGAATATTTGCATACAGCTTGGTTTGGGACATGGAAACTCGCTGAGATCCACTTTTAAAAACGGGCCTCTGGGCACTAGTGTGTCTGAACAACGTTTCTCCTCTCACTTTGCCTCTCGTGAACAGATCACCTGTTATGCTGTGGCCTGCTCAGAAACGGCGAGAATCGCTCAGCTAGTGGCTCGTCAGAGGAGTTCTAAAAGGAAAACTGGGCGGCAAGTTAATTGTCAGATGAGAGTAAAGAAAACCATGCCATTTTTTCTAGAAGGTAAGGTCTTCTCATGCGCTAAAAAAATTTAAGCCTGTATATGCATACACTGACATGTAGAATTAATGGAAATATTGCTTGTATTCATGACAAACACTTATAGTTGTTAACATTCATATGTCAAGGGTGAAATCCTGAAGCCAGAACTTCCATTTGAAATTAAGTGAACATGGTGAGTCTGACTTACTAAATGAGATAATTACTCAGTGCAAAATAACTGAGAGGAGATTTTAATTAAGCTAATGGCAAAAATCTGGCTTTATTATTTTAGGTTCTTTGAGGGAAAGCCTCATCCAGAGTGTTGGATGAACCAAGAACTGTGATTTAATGTCTTATTTTACCAAAGCATTTCTTTTAGTATAAACCCTCTATTTAAAAAACAAACAAACATGAATTATATAGTATACAAAGGTGTTAAATAGGCCACTCAGCCTGGGTTTACTGAATTTATAGTCAGTCCTGAAACTGAATTCTAAGAAATAGTTCAGTGGTAATAGGAAAGAATAGATGCCTAAATGCCTCAGCAAGCATTTTAGGTGAGTCAGAATGGCAATGGAGGCCTTTATTTTGAAGAGGAGACTCGAACCCAGACTTCAAGTGCTGGGAAGAGTTTAAATTGATGGAGAAGAGGTGGGAGGACCCAGATAAGGTGGAGTGCGCTGCATTTGTAAGAGCATGAGGAGGCTGCCACTGAAATGTTAGTTGGTAAGTAGGGGGAAAGTAGCTGGCTATTCTAGAAGATGAAACCACATTTTGAAGAACCTCATCATTAAATACTCACCAATCTATACCTCCTCTACTGACCAAGCTTCACATGGCCACTTCCTCACGTTCTCACACACTGCTTGGGGAGTGGAGGCCCACTCTGCACAGAGCGGGAGAGAGCATCTGCTCAGGGGAGTGCCGTGATGAAGCTGGGGTTTGGGGAAGCTGATTCATTCCATTCTGTGTATCTGTCTCCACAGGAAAACCAAAAGCAACTCTCAGACAACCAGGATTTTCTTCAGATTTTTCTATCAGCAAAAAGCCTAATCCACCACTGTCAAGAGACAGAGGAAACTCTCTTGGAATTAAGTATGATGTTGAAATGCCGCCTTACACATTGCATGCAAACGTCGGAAGTGAAGTGTTCAAAGACGTTCCAGTGCAGAGGCCTGTGACCATGCCTGTCAGCAACAGGTATTTGCTCTGTGACTGAAAGGAGAGGGCCAGTGGACCTAAGGCAGTCAGTGTTAAAATGTATGTTCAGGGCAAGGAAGTACTTTCTGTTTTGTCTAACGTAAGTTCACATGTAGAGAAATGCATCATTGCTATTAAGTCCACTTTTCCTGGCTGCATGAATGTCATTCTCTGAATATCTCCATTCTCTATTTTCTCCTCATTTTTGGTATTCTCTCCTTGTGAAATTCACTTTAAAAGCTCTCACAAATTGTCCCAAGATGCTATTCAGCATAACTTACAACTTTTTCTAAAGACCTTTCTTGTAATTAATTTTGGAATCAGGATTGTGGGGGCCTGGGGAGCATGCTCTACACCATGACCTGGTGTCTCCTACCTCTCACCTAGTGGCACCAGGTGGCCCAGGTAAGAGCCTTCCACCCCTGCAGGTAGCACCAGCAGTGACTTTGTGGGGTCCCAACAACAGCCTAAACAGTGGACCCAAGTTGGTGCTCTTTAAACTGCAGTCTAGCTTCTACCCCTCCCACATAGCAGCACCAGGCCCGGGGAAGGGCATTCTGCTCCCATGGGAGATCTCCGTGCAGAGATCAAGCAGAAGCCCCAGAAGCAACAGGTGAATATATCACACCAGAATAGTACTATAAGGGCCCTGAAAACTAAACTGTCAGTGGAACCACTGCCTGCAAAAGTGGGCTAGGAGCTATGTGCTAAACCTAAACAAGGTAAATGCTGGCTAAAATAGGACATTTAAATAGGATCCGTAGGCTCCAAACATATTCCCTAATGTCCAGTGTACAAAAAACAAACAAAACCACTCATTATACTAAGAACGAGCAAAATGACTACTTGAATAAGAATAGATAATCAACAGACACCAACACCAGGATGCATCTGATGTTAGAATTATCAGGCAAGGATTTTAAGGCAGCTGTCATAAAAACGTTTCCATGAGCAATGGCAAGTATTTTTGAAAAAATGGGAAATTCACCAGAGAAATAGAACATAGAAAAAAGAACCAAATGGAAACCATAGTACTGAAGAATACAACACCAAAATAAAAAAAAAATGCACTGGATGAGCTCAGTAACAGAATGAATATGGCAGAGGAAAGAATCAGTAAACTTGAAGATAGAACAAGAGAAATTAGCAAATGAAACAGCAGAGTAAACAGATGTCAAAAAATCAAACCAAACCAAAACAAAGTAACAGCTAGCAAATCCTGAGGGGTCTACAGGGAAAAAACTAGCAGAGTCCTTGGGGACCTATGGAAAAAATAAGAAAGATCTTATGTTTATATTGTCAGAGTTTCAGAAGGAAAAGAGGGAGTGAGGCTCAAATGAGTATTTGAAAGCACAATGGCCGAAAACATCTGAAATTTGGCTAAGGATGTAAACCTGCAGATTTAAGAAGCTTAGAGAATTACAAACAGGATGAATCTAAAGACAGTCACACCAAGACATCGCATAATTAAACTTCTGAAAACTAAAGACAAAGAAAAAAACTTGAGAACAGCCAGAGAAATGGCAGGTCACCTGTAGGGGAATACCAGTTAATGACAGTGGATTCCTCATCCACAACCATGGAGGAAAAAAATGGCATAGTTTCTAGTGCTGAAAGAAAAAAAAAACCCTCAACCACAAACTCTGTATGATGGCATTCACTCCTATAACATTCACTCCTCCTTGTGTGTGCCAAGCACTGGGCACAGGGAACACAGGTAATTAGGACACTTGGAGTCTAGTGAGGGAGACAGACATGAACACAAACTAGTTCTGTCTCTGCATGTGGCTTATTTCTTTGTCCTCATATTTGGAAAAATTTTGCTCTATATATATCCAATGTAATTCATATAAAATTATTTTGGTGAGTGTATAAGGTGGGAAATCTATGTTTATTTTTTTCTAAGTACTTGTTCGAGCCATCCCTTCTTTGGTTTGAAATGCCACTTTCATCACATGCTAAGGTATAATGTAAGTGAGTGTTTCTAAGCTCTCTACAATTTTACCTATCTGTCCAATTATTCTAAGTATTGGAATTTTAGAATGCATTTCAATATCTGGTGATGCAAGTCCTTTAGTTTTTAGTTACGCTCCAAAATAGTCTCTATGCTCAACTGTTTATTCTTTGCATTTTTTTAACTTTGTATTGCTTGTTCCTTAAAGGTGATTAATTGGAACTCTGACTTCCAAGTTCTTTTATAGTCCTTGTTTAAATTTAGCTTTTAATACTTTTTCTTTGGGTGAATATGAAACATGAAACCCGAATCAGGTATATTGTTATTTCAACTCATTTTGAAGTATTTTATGACTTGTTTTCCTGTTCCGTGCCACAGAGACTCTAATGAAAAAGGGAGTGTTTAAAACTTGGTGTTGACTTTATTATTTGAATTTTAATTTACTTTTTTAATTATACTTCAGGTTTAGCCCAAAAGCATCCTTCCCACCTCCTTTTCAGATGCACCTCTCAAGGACCTGCACCAAGGAAATGAGTGGTATGTTCCTAAGCATTAGCTTCGTCATGCATTTTGGCTCCTAGAGCCTCCGAGCCCCTGGAAAACTCTCTGGGGTGGCTTTTGACCTCTGCTCTCACTTTCTTATGTTTGGAATGTATCTGTCCTCCCTCGTTCCTAATTTCTCTAAGTTAGGCATGGACGTGATCTACAGAGAAAATAATACCTTAATGATATCATTACTATTCCAACTTGAGACATTCCTCATGCCAGACCTATTCTGTTTCTATTCCACGGGTCCCCTGCAGAGATACTCAGGTCTGTTGTCACCCTCTCCCTCATTAAGGGGAGGATTGAAAGTGCATAAATGTGGGGCCTGAACTCATAAAATCATCTCAGACGCTCAGGGCATTTAAGTGTGAATATAAATGATTCCTTGGGTTATAAAATCCCAAAGGGGCTATAAAGGAAACAGTTGGAGACAAAATATAAAGTCAGAGAATCTGAAGATTAGAAATGCACCCACTCATCATCTGGTCTCCTCCAGGCAAGGTACCAACCCCTTGCCTGTAGCCCCACCTGAGGGACAGACAGAGTGTTTCCAGAATTACTACTTGTGTTCATGTCATTTAAATGTGCTTGTAAAGGATTTGCTGCTTTAAGTGTGATTCTTACTAAGTTGAAATCATTTTTTTCCCTTAAGAACACATCTACAGTATTTCTTATATAAGTTAATTGAGCAATATGATTTTTGTTTATGTCAATTACTTTAATATATGCATTTTCTGAAACATGACCACTCAGTATAGTTGTATACCCTTTAGAGGTTGTAAATCATTTTAAATTAGAATAAACTTTTTCTGCAGAACCAAAGGGACCTATTCAGGAGTATTGCAATTCACGTGGCAGCTGATATGTGTCTCTTATTTTCTTAACCCAAGGAATCATTTATATTCATATGTACATGTTAGTGGCCATTTCACACAGTTTAGGTTCCCAGCTTTTAAATGATGGTGTATCTGAAACTATTTAATGAATTTAAATTTTGTATTTATGAATTTTAAATCTTACCCTCTAATGAGTGAGAGGGTGATAAGAGACACACGTATCCTGTGTGCACACTTACACACAGCCCCTTCCGCCAGCCCAGGTCACTTTATTGATTTAACAAAAGGCACCAGAGCTCTGGTCACTCCGTAGGGCCCCAGAGCAGGTGCATTTGCAAACACTCCAGCTGTTTGTCAGCTGCTAATGCTCTCGCTTTCAGTGCAGTCTGGCCAGTTCTGACAAACTCATATTTTTTCTGGCACTTTTATATCATTATTTGGGAAGAACTTATTAAATAAATTAGTTCTGCCTTTAATAGGCATCTTAGATGGGCATCCTGGGCCCTTTTGTTCACAGAGCCAAAGTAAGTGTCAGCAAAGCTAGGCCTCGCCCTGAGGTGGGCGATGCAGCCTGCCAGCCTCAAGGAGCAGCTCGCCCTTCGACCTTCTGGCCTCCTTAGAGTCCGGGGTCTTCACTCCAGCCTGCAGGTCTATACCAGGCAGCTTAAATTAAATTAAATTACAGTTGTTGAATCCCAGCAGAAATCCTTTGTGATTAAGATATGAATGTATTTTACTTGTAGTTGGTAATTTTTAAAAATGCTCTGTATTCCAATGAAATTTAAAAGAGATTTGGAATGAACTTCATAGTTCTTAAAATACCAGAACTGCCAACTATTGTGAACACTCAAATTTCTTTGTCTTAGGGTGTTCACTCAGGCACTCTAAATTTTAAATAAAAAGTAAATGAGTAAGAGCCAGTCAACACCTTATGAATATTCACTCATGAAAGATAAATAGTATGAATTGGGTAAATAAAAACAAATCATTAATAGTTATCAGTGGGCTTCAAACCTTTTATTTATAAACTGTGGCTGGGATGATTATTGTAAGTGGATCATTTTTTAGCTGTATTGCTGAATTATTTTTCTCATTAATAAAGGGGAAAATTGAGCACATCTTAAAACCTGGATAATTTATTTATTTTTTTTAAGATTTTTTAAAAATATATTATTTATTTATTTTTAGAGAGGGAAGGGAGAGAGAGAGAGAGAAACATCAATGTGCGGTTGCTGGGGGCCATGGCCTGCAACCTAGGCATGTGTCCTGGCTGGGAATCAAACCTGCGATGCTTTGGTTCGCAGCCCGCGATCAATCCACTGAGCTATGCCAGCCAGGGAAACCTGGATAATTTATTTTTTTAATAAAAATCGTTAATCTTATTATTAAGGTATTATTATCCTTATGCCTTGTGGAATATAGCTTTAAATTCAGCATTGCATATAAACCATTATTCTCTAAAATTTAACCTTTCTTAGTTGCAGTTAGAAAATGATTGGTTAAATAATGTTTCATTATTCTTTTGAAGCAAGATTATTCTGATGGTTAAATTAAATGAAGTACCCTGAAAACTAAAGGGACTGGGTTCCCTCTGCGGGCCGCCATTGACCCTGCTGATGGTTCCGTGGCTAAAACTCGGAGTGAGTTTGTCACGGTCCTGCTTTGCCTAGTGCCGCTCCCTCTAAATTCCTTGACCCCCACTGAAGTCTAACGAAGCCTAAAGACACAATTATTAGGTAATGGGGATAACCTGAATTAAGCATTTTGGTT
This sequence comes from Phyllostomus discolor, assembly GCF_004126475.2. Taxonomy (NCBI): domain Eukaryota; kingdom Metazoa; phylum Chordata; class Mammalia; order Chiroptera; family Phyllostomidae; genus Phyllostomus; species Phyllostomus discolor. Next base: position 185,875,318 of record NC_040905.2, read on the forward strand.
AATTCTATCTTTTTTTTTAATTTAAAGATAATTTAAATCAGACTGTTGAAAAACCAAATGTTATGTCTCCTGCCTCTTACACTTACAAAATGGATGAGGTTCAAAACCGCATAAAGGAAATGCTAACCAAGCATAACAATGGCATTTGGATGTCTAAGCTTCCACATTTTTACAAGGAGTTATACAAAGAAGAACTCAACCAAGGAATCTTACAGCAGTGTGAGCACTGGCCTCATATTTGCACGGTACGTTTCTCCTCATTCCTCCCTCCTGGTGCCTCCTCCACTTTCAGACTTGGGTTACGAGTCATATCACCTTTTGTCCAGGTGAGAGAATGTCTGTCTCTTTGATGTGAAAACTTCAGCCAAAACGAGTGGTTTCCTACTAAATATCCAGTGCTGAAACAACAGACTTTTTTGGGGGGGTGTTGCTTTTTTCAGCACTCAAATTCATCTTTGTTGCACACTAATTTTCTGTGCCACGGCAAGGGTAGAACGTAGAGCAGAACTGTAGTTCACCTTGTACCCCCTGCGTCTCTCGGCTTTGAGTAGGGCTGTGCGGATGTGGTCACGCCAGGCGTTAGGCACGGGCATCTGTATCTAGGATGCTGAGAACTGCCATCTTACTGATGTGTACTGATGTTTTTCAAAACTCTTTTAGCCTCTTCATATTTTTTTATCAGCTTACTGGTAAACAGTTGCACCTTGGTTATTTTTCCATAGTTTTAAACAGTGACACCATGGTTGTTTTCCCGTGTTCTGACTTCTTCTTACTTTGCTGGAAAGCAGAAACACTGATGGAATGGCCAGACTGATGCCACTATAACCAAGGTCAGGCAGCCTCAAACACAGCACCGAAAATTTAGGACAAGAAGAGAGATGCTTGGTAATGTGTCTCTCGCTAAGTGTAACTGAAGAAGAAATTCAAGTGCATGTAGTGTATTTCTTTCTTTAAAAAACAAAAAACTGCTTCCCTTCCTGTTACATAAAACATCTTATATTAAAGAGACTGAAAAATAAAGTTCCACAAAAGAAAGAATTATCTGTTTTCCTACCACCCAGAGATAACCACTTGCAGGGATTTCCATTTGAATAACCAAATGGGCAGCATTAGCTTCAGGGACCAGATAGCAGTCCTGAAATGTTACCTTCATGGAAGCTCTGTGCTGTAAGACACTTCGCAAGGACGCCGGATGCCCTTTGGATGCAAGCAGAAGGATGCTTTGAATGTGCTGTTCTTAAGCTTTCAGAGCTCTCCGACAACAAAACGTGGACTGAGAGTTGTGAAAGCTAAAGAGAATATCACGTCATACTAACACTGATGCTCCAGTTCCACAGTGTTCTTAGGCAGCTGTGGGAGAAGTGGAAATTATGTAGACTCTGTCTTGGAAAGGCAGAGCCCGAGATACTGGAATCTAGGGCTCTGTTGGGTTCTAGGAGAAGGGCAGCAGCACCTGTTGGTGTTGGCTTTCTAAGGAAGTGGAAATAAGCAGCATTGCTGTTTCCTCAGTCTTAAAGGCATGGAAACAATCTATGTAGCAATGCAAGCAGGAACAGTGGTGGGAAGGAGACCGAGGGCTTGAAAGTGTAGCCACGATATCTAATTGGAGTCCAGTTTCTATCCTGATTTTTTCACCAATAATAAGAAATATGCAATGAAAACATTGCAGTCATTTTTAAATTTAATTTCAGGGACCATGTGGATAGGAGAAAGATAGAAGGGCACACTGGCAAAATCAGAATAGAGAAGTTGAGGAGTACTGTGAGGTGGCCATTCTGGAACTTGAAATAGAGCAAACACCTAAAGGGCCCTAGAGTGCAGTGAGAGAGTTTGGGCTTTGGAGTTAGATTTTTGCCTTGCCATTCCTTAGCTGCATTACTTTCAGCATACAGATCATCCTCTCAGGGCCTCACTCTGCTCTAAAACGTGACTCCTTCTCCCTGTCTCATAGGGTTGTTAGAATTGAATGAGACCAACTATAAAAAGAAGCTTCCAGTAAAGTGTCAGAAACATAGCAGTTATTTAGGAAAAGACAGTTGTTATTTTCTGAGGCAGCCCCGCTTGAATTAAAGCAGTTTAAAACCCACTGGTAAACCAGAGACATGCCCAGCAAGCTCTACAAAGAAAACAGAAAAAAACCTCAAGTGAGAAAGGACAAAAGTTTACATTGAAAAAAAGAAAAAGAAAAAGGAGCAGTGAATGAAGTCAAAGGAATTGAAACTCCAAGGTGAGGTGAGTTTCTGCCGTCTTAGAGGAAGAGATCTCATCCCCGCCCACTGCCCACCAAAGGTCACGAGAGCACGACACCCAGAGACCTTCCTAGCCAAGAATGCACAGCGAAAGCCATGGCTGGCAGTCAAGATCATCCCCAAAAGTTCCATCCACACTGAAGCGAGAGAAGACTCCATGGTTTTCCTGAAGGAACCTGTGAACCAGGGCCTACCCGTGGGCCATGCTGAAAGAAAATAACTTGCGGTTTACCTTAATGTAAGCAGTTGCATGCAGCACCAGTGAAAAGTCCTTACTAGGCAAAGGGTTGGGAATGAAAAAGAGTACGGTGTATATATAGAAATATAGAGAGTGTATAACACTATTTATCTAAGGTGGTGGAGGAAGAGTTTTTCTGGGTAGATGGTTTGTAAACAGCAGTTACTCTCTATAAGGAACCTTTACCTTTAACTAAATTTCTGTGGAATATGCTGTGAATAGTTACACTCTCTTAAACAGAAACAGCTAAACAATGATAACCCCTTGTGACTAGCTAGGGCTCAGTATCACTAGCATCAGCAAGCTGCTGCAGAGCGGCTGCACTGTCTCGGTTTGTATGGGGTGGTGACCGTGTAAAGTGAAACTTAGAACTTAATTTAGAGCTTGAACACAAAGACCCCGGCCCAATGTAAATGCAGCTCTGGCTTGATAGACCCACACGGCTGCTTTTGGGAAACTTTCTGGTTTAATTGATCAATAACAATTCTGTCTTGGAATCCCAAAGAAAATCCCGATTTTATAAGAAACAGGCTGAAGTGAACTTCAGCCATGCTGCAGAGTTAGCAGGTGAGCCTTCATAGACTCAAAGGAGTTTGACTTCAAGAACTTTATGTTTACAGCACGGGTAAATTTTAAAGGAAAAAGTTAAGACCTCTCAGAATTAAGGAGAAAAAAGTTCTAGGTGTATAGAAGGAAGACTGCTATTTGTGTGAACATTCAGGGTCCTGAAGCAGTTGACGTTTTAAGTCCTTAAGTCTCACATCTATCAAATCTAATCTGTCTACTCCAAACTTACAGAAACTCAGAGGTATGAGAAGTATCTCATTGAAGTTGTGATTCCCAGTGAGGCAGACATCAAGCTAAATGTAATGAACTTGTGGGAATAGAAAGCGTAAGGCATATTTGATACCAGAACCTTCTGATGGTCACCTAAGGAGATGGCTTGACCTCCATGCTGTAGGGAGCTCATCTTTGATGTTCTCTGCCTGTGTCTCCTGTTGGGAGGCGGAGGGGAAGTTCCACAGGCAAGTAAACTGACCCACTGAAATTGAGCAGAGGTCGATAGGCGAAGAAGAAGGAAGGTTTTCAGATGGGCCCAGAAGGCTCAGCTGGCTTCAGGTGCAGAGGACTGTCGTGTCTCAGTCTAAACCTCCATTGATTGCGATTTTATACCACAAGTGGATACCTCACAGAGAACTCTTTTATTTTTTAATTTGCTCTCTCAAACCTTCTCTGGATACTCAGTCTGTGTTCTTGTATCTTATTAAGGGTCTTAAAGCACAGTGAAGATTGGCATTTTAACATCCCAGATTTTAAAATATGAGTCTCTAGAGAGGTGGACTAACCATTGAAAGCAAAATGAGGAATTTTAAATATTTGTGTCCCTAAGGCTTAAAGTTAGGCACACAAGTTGTGACTGTCATGTAACGCGGCATCCAGAGTGTCAAGGGTGTTGGCAGGAGTCACCAAGGGTGACGAGGAATGCCTACAGATGCTACACACAGAGTGGCTTCCTGGGCGGTAGGTAATTACCTCTGCTTTCATTGGTGCTTTAGGTTTTTCAGGCAAGGAGTTTTCTTCAGTCCTCAAAAAATTTTTTTTAAGATTTTATTTATTTAGTTTTAGAGGGGAATGGAAGGAGAAAGAGGGAGAGAAACATCAATGTGTGGTTGCCTCTTACATGCCCCCTACTAGGGATCTGGTCTGCAACCCAGGCATATGCCCTGACTGGGAATTGAACTGGCAACCCTTTGGTTTACAGGCCAGCGCTCAGTCCACTGAGCCACACCAGCCAGGGCCAGTCCTCAAAATTTCAGCAGCACACATTGGCAAAAGAATATAAGGAGGAAAACCTATTGTTTTATATTTATATAATATTCATCCTCGTGTATTATCTAGAATATACAGTCAGACTAAAAGAATATATATTTAGACTATCTTAAATTAACTCTGTTTTTTGACTTAGTAAATCTCTTCTCTGGTAATAAGACAATACCTGCTTTACATATACATATTTATGTTCTCTCTTCCTCATCATTTTATTTTAAAAATGAAGTAAATGCTCTTTACTATCAAGCTACCCACCGAGCACAGCTTAATATTCTTCCTAGGGAAGAGAGGACTTCTTGCAAGTTTGCTTATTGCCTTCGTGGTCTGGAATACTGTCCTCGGGGCTTAAACTGCAGCCAGGGAGTAGTGGGCCGAGAGCTACGGTGCTGTCACCGCAGTCTGGCCGTGCCGCTGGCCTCTGCTGTTGCAGGGCACAGCAAGTGAGGGACAGACGAGCATGGCTGCGTCGCAAAACCTTCGCACACACTGAATTCCATGTGATTTTCACATCGCAAAGGAATTCTTTTGAATTGTTTCAACCATTTAAAATTCTTAGCTCATGAGTTTTGCAAAAACAAGTGATGAGCTGCATTGGGCTGGAGCCTTTAGGTTGTGACCCCTGGCCCAGTAGGAGAAAAGCTTAGAACCTGGAAAAACGGTGCCATACGTCAGTTTCTCTTCTCCTTCTCTTATGTAGATTCGCCATCATGCCGTAGCTCTCAGGAATGTTGTGTAGATAAAAGTAGAGACTGGACGACATACAAATGCCAGGCATTTTTAACTCCTATTTATTGGCGGGGCAACACTTTCAGCTGGGGTGCTTGTAAAAACTACCTTGCCTCTGGAGTGTCTTTTTCTAAAGAATGGAAATCTGAGGGTTTTCTCAGGCTATTGCGGGGAGAGACAGCACTTCACTTTCACCTAAATGCTTCCTAACTTTCTTCTTCCCAGTGGTTTGTTTCTGACAGTTCTGACACCTCTCCACAGCTTCATTCCACCTGTGTTCAGTCCATTTTGTGGGCTGTCGCTTTGGATTTGGTGGAGAGAAGTGAACGAGACACGTGGCGTACAAGGCAGAACCACTCCTGATTTCCTAGGCTTGTTGGGGGCCAAGGGCCTCACAAGGGAAATTAATGCTGTTGTGTTTCTGTTTACTTCTGCAATGTGCCTCCTGGTGTGTTTGCAGGTGAAGGCAAGGCGTTGACGTCTAAGTAGTTGAGCAAAAGATACACTTTTGTGTTCTCTTGATTAATTGTAAAACAGTGTTGCTCTCAAATTTAAAATGGATTAATGTGTTTTCAGACTGTTTGTAGTCATTGAATTACCTGCCATTTGCTTTATTTAAAAATTTCAGGTGGAGAAGCCTTCTAGTGGTGGTCAAGATTTGCTGCTTTATCCAGCTCAGAGAAAGCAGCTTTTGCGAAGTGACGTCAACAGTGGAAAACTGCCTCCATCTCCACTGCCTGCTCCAAAACAAGCACCACCCTTCCCCGGGGGCGCAGCAGCCGTGCCAGGGGACTTTAAAGAGAAAGTTGCGGGGCTGCTGGTGAAATACTCAAGTGGTCTTTGGGCCAGTGCACTTCCAAAAGCGTTTGAGGACATGTACAAAGTAAAATTCCCCAAGGATGCTTCAAAAAATCTTGCCTTGCTTTCTGATGTGTGCACCGTAGACTACATTTCTGGAAATCCCCAGAAGGCCATTCTCTATGCTAAACTTCCAGTGCCCACTGACAGGATCCTGAAGGATGCAGAGCAAGCACGTGGCGACCATGCTAAGTCTGTGGTTAAACAAGAGTGTTTGCAGGTGGAAAAGAACATCGAGAGTGCTGATCCCACTACAGAGAATGTAACAGTTCCACCGTTAATCATTCCAACGGAGGCATCCCCGTCTGTTTTGGTGGTTGAACTGAGCAACACAAATGAAGTGGTTATCAGGCAAGTTTTATTTTCCGAGTTTTTAGGATCCTGTGTACTGTCGTTACTTGCTTGTTCTTCACATGGGTGCTGGGGATTGAGGAAGAATAATATATTGTAAGTTCTATATATAGTTATAATGAAGTATAATAATATATTCTTTTTTCTTCATATTTTGTATATTTCTCTCAACTGCCTGAACTTTTGTTTCAGTACCTCTTGGGGACTTAATTTTTATTTCATCTACATTATGGTTATATAAGTACAATTGTCTCACCCAGTAGATGGCAAACATCTTGAAATCAAATACTTAAAGTATTCATCTCTGCATATAGTCTTAATATTTGTTAAATGTTCAAAATATACAACTATTCTTGTGAGAAAAGATTACTCACAGTTTTAAAAATTGGAATGATAATATGGTCTGAAAGCAAGTTGCCCACTAGGTAGTTGGTACTATTTAATGTGGGAATCTGAGGTGCTTACTAAAAGTCGGAAGAGCTAAGCACCACCTTCCTCGTATAATACATCAGATTAGACCTTGGATTCAAAGGTGCTCTGGGTGTTGAGACTTGAGATATCACTGCCTGGGAGAAGGAATCATCACCTGAGTAGCTAATGATCACAGGAATTACAGAAAGCAGTCCAGCTCCAGGCACTTGACGTGGAGTGCTGGAGAAAATATAGAATACACAGCAAATATTGAAAGACTGTAATTTGCAGTTTCTGACTCGGGATAAAGAATGGGAACTGGTGTAGCTGGACCTCCAGAGGTATCGCTTTAGGGTGTGGCTGTGGCTGGACAGAACGGGAGAAGGCTGAAGCAGAACAGGATCCTTGTGGCTTGGGCTGTTACTCCCCCAGACAATCATGGCTGAGCTGGCAAGGCCCAAAGGAAGGCCGCCCAAAATAAAGTTCTTCAATGAAAGAATAGATCAAAAATATCAGAGCTCTTCTATCCAAATAAACTACTAAGTCTGACTGGATAATGAATGAGAATCAAGTATCTTGGGATGCTCAGGCTAGAAGAATGGATAGAACATTCAGAGAAGTTTTATGCAGAAGTAGTAACGGCATAAAGCTTTTATTCTAGGATGTGGTGTGGCCTGAAGGTAGAAACAGAGGGCTGAGGGTCAGGGGCCCCACTGTGGCTCACTAATAAATTGAGGTAAAGGACGGGTGTTGAGGGACGTATTACTGACTTTTACCGTTTAACATAAAAATCATCTGAGTCTGCCTGTTTGGCAGGATCCTTTGGTATCTGTCACCAACAGCCATGGGTGCCATTGTCAGAGGCCAAGCACCCAGCACTGGACGAGATCAGTCATGTGGTTCTGCTGTTCCACCACAGGGGCGGCAGGAATCTGGGTCGGTTCTAGGGCATTCAGTCTATTACAGGACTGCTAGGCCCAGTGTCCTCAGAGTAACTAGATCCCCGTTTCCAGTGTAATGTTGGATCCTGGAGTTAGCCTTGCACACTGCAGCAGATGGGCAGTGTCTGCCATTAGGTTGACCCTAGATCACTGGCATCCCCCACAGCCCTGGAGACGCAGCAGATCCCAGCTGGTCTATACCCACGTAGAGGCCTGTTCTGTGCCCACATCTTCACTCAGGCAAGGCAGTAAGCTCTGGAAACTAGGCCTGCGACTCGTAAAGGTTCTGAGGGGCGCTGTAACAGAACCCTCCTATCAAGTATGGGAATCTCTTGTCTCCAGTCTCAAGAATTAATTTTGTAAAACTTTGTACTTACGGCATACATCCATTCTTTGCCCACTTGCTCAGGTAATTTGGGGACAAAGTATGACTTCATTCTTGCCACTAACCACTATGGTACCGACCGTAACATCATCCCCCTACTCTACCCAGCCGGTGTAGCTGTCTGTTGCTGCTGGTTGCTGCAGAGAGCAGAAGCCGCTTGTGTTTCTCACGTGCCTTTTCACCCCCTTTCTCCTCCTCAGCTGCAGCCTGTGAGAGGCAGGTGACTCAACCCATGGGCACTGCCTGCCTTCCAGGCTTCTGCCAGCCGAGCTCCCAGGGCTGTAGCAGTGCTGCCAGGGGCCCCATGAGACGCCAGGTCCCAGGAAATGGGCACTTGGGCAGAATCACAGATCTTCTAGGAGACTTTAGAGCCAAGAGTGCAAGCTGCATTCCAGGCAGCACCTTAGCATTTATAAAGCTCAGTAAACATAACTGACGAAGTGTGACAGCTTCTGCAGCTGTTTCTGGAGTGAATAACATTGATGTAATCATGGTTTTAAAAGTGGCCATTGCCTCAATGGAGGCATTCTTTCCATTTTGTGTAGTACTTTTTAAAGCTTTTTTAAAATCTAGGAATGAATAGGGTGACTATGGTATCTTCTGCTCTGCTGATAATTACAAAGAATACATGAAAACACTTTAAAAAAACACTCCTGGAGGGGTAGCATTTTAATGCTCAGTAGGACCACATGGGCCCTCGGTAAAAGCTAGGACAATACAAAGAGCAGTGTGCTTTTGGCATACCCCCCATCTTCCTGGCCAGGTGACAGTATGGCCTTCCAGCTAAAAAACCTTCATCATATGGCTGAGACAGCTCCTGTTACAGGAGCCAAAGTCAATCCACCAGGTTTTACATCCTGGAAGGAGGCCTGACGGAATCGTCTCTGAAGACTGAAGGGCAAAAATACAACAGCCTGTTTGTGGCTGAAAGGAAGCAGTATGTTTTGATAACATGAACTGGGACAAGGTAACTGCGTCGTCAAAGCAGAAACTTGTAGAAGGAGTTAGGAACCTGTCCTGAAACAAGTACTTCTCAGAACGCATACAATTTAAGAGGCATTTTGTTATAACATGTTATCCCTTCTGAGGGTGTCAGAACTCAACATTTTGTTGTAATGTGTTCAGATTTGTGCATTAAATTGGGGAGGGGTTGCCACGAGGCTGTGTTTAGTGTGTTTAATTTAGGCTCTGTTTTGTCTAGTAAAATGTCACTGGTTTTCAGAGCTTGAGCCTTGTTTAGACCCAGTCTTAGTTAAGGCAAAACTACCAACTAGATTCTCTTCTAGTAATCTGCAAAGCTCCCCCCCAGCAGTAGCCTTAGTCAGAATCTTATGTCCACTCTTGCTAGCTGGCCTGCGCTGGAGTCTCCATTTCCCTTGTCTTCTCTTCCTTTCCCTGGAGTCTTTTCTCAGTCTCCCGAAGACCCCCACCTCCTGTGGTGGCTCTTGTTCTTTTTTGCGTGAGTGCCACAGTTTTATATTTTCTTTTGTTGATACACATGTTTGCTAAATACATGCTCTCCTCCCTGTTGATGTGAGCAAGCCTGAGACTGGAACCGAAGGTAGAAGTAGAGAAACAATAACGTTAATGAATTCTTACAGATTGCCTTCTGTGTTGCTTCATTTGCGTTCTCTTCCTTTGACTCATTCAGGTATGTGGGTAAAGACTATTCTGGTGCTCAGGAATTAATGGAAGATGAAATGAAGGAGCATTACAGCAAGAACCCTAAGATCGCACCAGTCCAGACTGTGCATGTCGGGCAGCTGCTGGCTGTGAACGCCGAGGAGGACGCTTGGTTACGGGCACAGATCACCTCCACGGAAGGGAACAAAATAAAGGCAAGCACTGTTTACTCTGTCATAGCGCGGTGACGGCAGGCACATACATTTTCAAGTGAAAATGCTGCTTCTGATAGTATATCCTAAGGACACAATAAATAAACTATTTAATTTTCTCCAGAAGTTGAAGAGATAACCTATAAAAGGTTATTGCTGTTGGGTCAGTGGTGGCTATATTATCTCAAACTTTTAATAAAAAAAAAACAGAAAAAAGTTCTCCTCCATGGAAGTGACCATGTAATCAGGAAGACCCTTTATTCCCATTCCTGGGAAAATCGTAACTGCTGATCAGAGCTCTGTGGGCTTCTGGTCAAGGTCATTACTTCAGAGCAAGGGAAACAATACAGGTCAGAGGAGATGACATTCTTCCTCTGCCCTCCTCTGTGGGCAGCCGGGAATTCCAAGCAGCACTTGGGACATGCCCTGAGTCTTGCCCTCTCAGTCGGTCGTCTTGGAAAGGTCAGAGGGCTCTTCCACCAGGCTCCTCCCTCAGCAGGCTCCCAGACGTCAAGACCTGGCCGTACTCCTGGTGGCCGGCCCTTCCGCCACTGCCTCTTCTTTCCCTGCGTGCGGGGCTGACAACTAGAACTCTCTCACCCTGAAGTCACAGTGTTGTCTAGGTTTTACAAGCACAAAATACACTTCTATTTCCATGGCCTCTGTTCCATAATATAAAACCTGTTCCTAAAACTTGATGTAATATTATATGTCAGCTGTAGCTGAAAAACAAAATTTTAAAAATATAAAAAATTAAAAACTGTTCCTTGCGCCAGTGTCATCCCCTGGCAAATAATCCCTTTTGTGTTGCTGAGCGCAGATAACCTCTGCCCAAACCCAGCTCCATCCGTGGGGTGCTCTGCCCTGAAGCCCCCGCCTTCAGACGCTCTATCAGGAGGTCTGAGAGGGATGCTGCCGCTTCCCGCCCAGTTCGTTTGCTTGTCTGACCAGAGAGGCCCTGATCACCCGGCCCCTCTCTGCCACTCACAGAGAAACAGGGGAAACTCCTTCACCAGATTTACCGAGATAAAACTTTTAAGCAATTTGATCTGATTTTTAAGATGGGCTAGTTGTGTGGCAGTTTCTTAAAAGGTAAATGCTTATCATCTGACCCTGAATATTTACACAAGAGGGGACACAGGCCCACAAAAAGCCGTGCACACGTGTCTGTGGCGGCTTTGTTAGTAGTAGTGTTAAACTGGGAAACAACCCAAATGCCCACAAACAGGTGAGTATACAAGTAAATTGTGGTGTATGAACGTAATGGAAAACCAGTCAACAATAGAAAGGAATGAGCTGCTGAAAACACAGTCACGTGGGTAGAAACCCACAGGCTGTCAAGTGACAGGAGCCTGACGCAAGAGTTAGACGGAATGAGTCCATGCCAGCGAAGTCTGAGAACTCTGGGAGAACTCCTCTGTGGTGACAGGAGTCAGTTCAGTGTTGCCTGGGACAGGAGTGGGCAGGGGTTAATTGCAGACGAGAAAGAGAGGACTTTGTGGAGCTGCAGACATGGTCTGTTGTCTTGTGATGGTAATTACACGGGTATCTGCATTAGTCAAAACCCATCAAACTATACTTTAAGTGGGCATTTTTTATTCATTGTAAATTATACTTGGATGAAACATGAAAAAAAAAGTGGGAAAAGCTAAGGGCCCAGCTGATAATGACCAGCAGAGGACAGTGTGGTCAGCAGCTTGGGCTCCACCCTGACACTGCCTGGTAGCGGTGCTGACCCTTGGGCAAGTCGCCCCATCCCCCAGCTCTACAAAGTGGGGTCGCTGGACTAAACGACTGGAGGCCTGAGCTCTCGGTCCTCCAAACTCTTAGCTGTCCCTCATCTGTATTCGGGATATTCCTTTTAAAAAAAAAAACTCACCTGAAGATATGTTTATTGATCTTAGAGAGAGAGAGAGAGAGAAACATTGATCCATAGGTGCCCCAACTGGGGATCAAACCTGCAGCCTTTCGGTGTACGAGACGATACTCCAACTGACTGAGCCACCAGCCAGGCCGTGTCAGGAATGTTCCTCCCTGGGGACATCGCGTGCGTGAAAACACTGCAGCCGCCGCCCCTGTGCTTACTGGCACCTCCTCTGGGAAGGAAGACCACAGAGGGGCTGGCCTGTAACACAAGTCTGTGTAGAAGAGTGGGGGTGGGAAATGCCTGGGAGAGGGTTCCAGATGCAAAGCCAGAGTGGCCCTCAGTGGAAGGTCAGGACCCCAGGAGGAGAGATGGAGCTGGGGGGCGGGGGGTGGGGCTAGCACACCTCAGAGACCTGAGTGCAGCGAGGAGCAGGAAGTCCAGGTGGTCAGGACTCCAGTCGGTGTGACCCTGCCACGCTTTCAGCCTAATGAGAAACCTGAGGGCCCTCCGGTTGGTAGGGGATAACCGCTCCCAAAACGCTCCTAGATAAACGTTTACTTCCTGACCATTTTCCTGCCCTTAGCGAGTTCAACAAAACTTCAGCTGCTTGAAGGCACAGAGATTGCTTATGAAGAGATGGAGTGTACACAAACCCTAGTGACACCTTAACAGGAAACAGCACTTCAGTAAATAATGCAGACACTCCACAGGGGTGTCTCCCAGTCTGAAGTCTAAAAATGGCAAAATTCACTCGGGCCGCCCTTCCTTCCTCACCTCTGCTATGGCAGTTTAAGCTCTGGAGTCAGCTACAACTGAGTGAGTCTCAGCCCTGCCATTTCTAGCTGTGTGGCCTTGGGAAAGATATGAAACTTCTCTGATTCCTTTCCTGTAAAATCAGATACTCTCATCATGCTTATCTGTCTGATATACCTTTTACAAAAAAACTTTTATTGTATTTTTTTCCATTACCGTTTAACCCCCTTATACCCCTGCCTGATACACTTTTCATTTTCCACCCCCCACCCCCACCCCATCCTGGGCCCGGGGAAAAGACAGACAAGTCCTTGTTCTCCAGAAGCCTATATTCTAGTGAAAAAAGACAGATAATGAGGAAGTATACAATAAACAAGCACAGCCATTTGAGCGTGGTGAAGGAAGTGACCAGGGTGCTGTGGTAGAAAATAACTCTGAAGGGAGGGACGAGCATGGAGATGTGATCTGGTTTATTTGATTCAGACATTGTTCCAGCACCTGCGTGGGGTGGATTGAGTAGCGCGAGGAAGGAAAGTAAGACCAGTTAGCTATCGCAGCAGCCAGCAAAGTGTAACTTGAATTAGGGCGGCATTAGTGGAGACGGAAGTAACAGGATATATTTGGAGGTAAAACTGACAAGACACTAATTCACTGGGCTTGGAGGTACAGAAAGAAGATTCAGGATGGCTGCTGGGTTTGGGACTTGAGTAGGTGGACAGCGATGCCATTTATTGATTGTGAAGTCTGGGAGAAGAACCAGTACATAGGAGAATCAAGAATTTCGTAGGTCCTGTTAGGCTTGGGAGTAGCTACCAGATTTCACAAGGATGGATTTGGGACTCTGACAGCAGTCAGGATGGAGATAGATCCGGTCGGGAGGCTCTGGCCTCGAGGAGCTCCTTGACGCTGTGGTACTGGGTAAGATCATCTAGAGAAAGAACACCTACCCATAGAGAAGAGGAGGGGACCCAGAACCAGGCCCTGGAACATGTCAGTGTTTGGGTGATGGCCACAAGAGGAGAAAAGAAGACTAAAAATGGCGAAGCAGAAGGAAAACCAAGAGGGCCAGTGTCAGGGGCACCTTCCAAAGGAGGGAGCAACCAGCCGTTGCACTCTGCTGAGAGCTGTGAGCTGGAATAAAAAGGAATAAAAAGGGTGGCTTGGTATATTGTACAACTTTAAAGTCTAAGCAGTAGTGACAGCAATTCTCATCTGATCTTGTTCGCCACACCAGACGAGCCTGACTGGGGAACAGGCTCGACAGAACCTGACAGAGACGACTTTTTCCCTTTGTCCGGAGAAACCCCGCTACTTAGCAGGTCTTGTTTCTCTTGAACAGTACTATGCCTGAGAGCAAGTACTAATTACCTCCTTGCTTTTTGCAGACCTCAGGATGAGAACCAAGAATATGCAGTCACCTCCTGAGGTTAGTGCCAATTTGGCCTGACCTAGACCCACGTCTGGGTGTGTCTGCTGGTTGTTATTCAGGTGGCTTTGAGATCTTTGGCCACTTGATGGTGCCAGAGAACCAGGAATGCACAGCAGCCCCATGGCAGGATTTTGAGCCTGTTTGTGCTGGTCCCCAGCGCATTAGAGAAACACTACAGGGCAGAGGACACGGGGCAGTGTAGAAAGTCAAGCTGGCCAATCCATGGGCAGATGCTTTATAAATGTCATCTGCCATACAAATATATGCTATTGTGATTCAAAAAAGGAAGGAAGGAAGGAGGGCAGGGAGGGAGGAAGGGGGGAGGGAAAACAAGCTCTAAACACAGGAACCCTTGGAAGATTGTAGGGCAGCTATCCTTTAGTCTATCGGTGCTGGGAATATATTCTGCATTTCCCAGGAATCGTGACTTCATACACTATATCCTATTGTCAGGCCGTGTGGTCTCCACTTGAGGTTTGGGAAGGGCAGAATCCGAGTTGTGGGTGGTGGTAGCCATGAAAGGAAACAACAGCTGCCTGAACCCTGAGGCCTGTGGGCAGGAAGCTCGGGTGCTGCTGAGATTGGAGGGTTGGACCTATCCATGTAAATGGCTGGCTGCCTGGAGGGGGAACCTGCCGAGATCTAGGCCTAAGGGAGCACTGAGTGAACACATGGGCTCAGAGACCACCTTTTCCATGGGCGTGCAGTGTGCGCGCCCCACAGATGCAGTTATCAGGCGGTCAGGGAAAGGCCTTAGTGGCCTCTCTGTTTATTTTCCTTAGACTCTGCAGAGGAGAATTTTTGTTTTGTGCATTCAGTGCCCTAATCTAGGTGTGAACTTTGCTGCAGAAAGTAAAACTCTCTCTTAGTCTTTCTTTGCCCTGGATTTGTTTTATTTTGTTTTTGTAATAACAGTCATCCACTTTAACTGGAGAAGCATGGGAGGTTTTTAACACTTTCCCTCAGATTTAGTTACCATTCTAAACCACAGCTTAATGTTTCTAGATTTTTTTAATCTAAAGAAGTCTTTGTAGAATCCCTTTCAACTGGAGGTTTTACTAATACTCTAAAAATAACATCCAGACACCTACTGATCTGTGCTAATCGTGAGGAAGTGTCTGTCGTGCAGGTTTCTGCAAACACAGAACTCTGTCGGGTAGATTTGGGCTTTTGCTGAGCTGGACGAGGGCCTGACCCAGCCTCACACCCTGGAAAAAAGCAAACAAACAAGTATCTGTTCTTACAGTGTAGAATTCAGGGTTATCGAGCCATGACATCATTGTTGTCAGCTACAGAAAGCATCTGGGTCCCTGGAAGCGTCCTAGCCCAGAACCGCCACCATGAATGCTGCCTTGGGAATTTAGAATCTGGGAGTCATCAGAGTGACTCTAGAAATAAATACAGATCCTTAGTGGAAGTGTGCAGATCAAGAAGGAATAAGGTGAGGCAAGCGTTATGATGTGAGCGAAAGGGTGGGGCAGTCACAGCTGCAGGAGCAGATGGGTATGTTGCTGAGGAGCTGGCGACAGCAGAGCGTCAGAGCTCAGCGGACGTCCCTTTGCCCCCCACTGGAAAGGTGCGGTGGAGGAGTGTGGCCCGGGAGGCAGGAGCCCTGGCCCCTGGTCTCAGCCCCAGCCGCTCTCTTCTGGGCTGAGAGAGGCACCTCTCCCGGCATTTCCCGGGTAGCGTGGTGCCAGTTAAATGGTGACTGTGTAATAAAATGGAAGCAGTTATGTGTAACAAGTGATCCCTTAAGAAGTGAGGATAAAGAATTTTACTCGAACCTAAGTGTTGTTTTTGTTGTCATTAGGTGTGCTATGTTGACTATGGATTTAGTGAAAACGTTGAAAAGAGCAAAGCATACAAATTGAACCCGAAGTTCTGTTCACTCTCGTTCCAAGCTACAAAGTGTAAGCTAGCAGGTAAGAGGAACCTTTTTGAAAGCTCTTTCCATTTTGATACTTTTATACTTTCTGGCTAAACCCTAAAAAGTGTACTACGTATTTCAAAGGATTATAATGTAGTATTTCTTGAAAGGTATAAATAAATTCATGTCCAATATCGTCTTTATAAGGTGTGATTACTATAAAATTTTTACAATGTTTTATTACATTTTTGTTATATATAACATTTATTTTTTTATAAAAAGTCCATTGGCCATCTGAAAGGGTCTTTTTGTTGTAGTTCTAACCGCCCTAGTAACTAGTGCTGGAGGCCACGCGGCAGGGAATTTGCTCGGTTTAAATCTTGTTGTTCAGTCTGTTTTGAAGTGACTCCCGGCTTTATTCTCAGTGAGATGGACTCTGTGGGTGCTGCTCATTACCAAGTAACATACCCTCGTGCGCCAAGCGCGAGTTCGGCTCTAGGTCACGTGCAGTCCCTGGCACAGTTGGTGTATCCCTGTCCTCTTCT